>NW_026044061.1:1665962-1982155 GCF_937001465.1 Orcinus orca | reverse complement strand
AGGAAAAAACGCATACGCCCTTTTTGGCCAAGTGCATCATTGTCGACGTTCTGCCTCTTTTCCTATGCTTTAAATGCAATTCCAGTCTACCTCCTGAAATCGGTTTCCTGCAATTCTGCCCCGCTTTCAAGTCCTCTTGGCACCCTTACTTCAGTATATTTTTGGACGATAGCTGTCATTTATAACTCTGCAGGTTTGTGAATTACAGTGCCCCTGAGCTCCTTTCTTCAACTCGCTCTCTTGTGAGCTGGCTGCAACACCGCAGGATTGCTTCAGTCACTAAAATGGTTTGGCACGGCATGCTGAGCCTTTGGTTATTTCCTCTTCCTGGTGGGAAATGAGAGTTAAATTTGCCCGTCCAGACACCTCCAGCTAGTCTCTCATTGGTTCTCCCTATTCCTGTTCATCTTCCGCAGAAATTGCAAACTGGGCCAAACAGCAGGTTAAAGACACTGACTCTCCAAGTCGGGAGAGTGTTAGTAAAGCATCTGGAATGTTGCACCCGAGTACCAGGGGACGAGAACTGAGACATATTGGAACACGTCTCCCGATCACACGGTTGATCATACTCTGGGTTCCACATGCATGTTTTAGCTGAAGGAAGAATCCCTTAAACCTGGAGAGTTGAGACCCGTGGAATGGGTACCGTGCAATATGACTTCAAAGGGTCTTCATTTGCTCACCGAACCTCTCCAATCCTATCACTGCTGCGTTTATACCCCTGTACACACGCTTGATTCTCTTTTGGAGGCATAGCAAACCATAGGTTTTAAGATACTTACTAGTCAGGTACATTCTTAGGCGTTTAATATGGGGTGTTGAGTCCATTTCGTTGAGCAAGGAGTAGCTCTTGTCTATTCCATATTTGGCTTAAGGAACTTTATCTGTGCTCATTTCAATCTCTGGTTTTATGCAGCACCCCAACTCACCTTTCCCCTTAAGCAAGCATAAGTTGGTTTTCTACATTTGAGACCCTCTTCTCTTTTGTAATCCAGTTCCTGTGTAACCAAGTTTACATTCCGTGTATTAGTGATATCTTATAATGTTTCTTTTTCTCTGTGACTTATTTCAGTTAGCATCATCATACCTGAATCCACTCATTATGCTGCTACGGGCCTAATGACATAGATTTCATTGCTGAGTGGTATTGCATTGTACGTCAGTACCACAACATCTTTATCCATTTTTCACTTTCTGCGATATTGAACTTGTACCGTAAACGAGGTTCTTGTAAACAGAGCCATCCCAAACTTTGGGGTGGCTGTTTCTTTTTGATTTTAATTTCCCTAAGCTATAGGACCATAAGTGGAAGTGCCCTAGGCTCTGTTGCTTTATTTTTTAGAAGTTTCAGGAAACACCATACAATTCTCCCCAGTGGCTGTTGGCAATTTACATCCCGCCCATCAGCATAACAAGGCTCCCAGTTCTCCATGGCCTGTCCTGCCTTTCTGGATTTTACACTTTTTTCAGATGGCCCTTTTGACCCGGGGGAAGTGAGACTTCATTGTAGTGCAGATTTCCTTTGCAAGCTTGCTAGGTTGGCCAAAAAGGGCGTATGCGTTTTTTCCTGAATATATTCAGGAAAAAACGCATACGCCCTTTTTGGCCAAGTGCATCATTGTCGACGTTCTGCCTCTTTTCCTATGCTTTAAGTGCAATTCCAGTCTACCTCCTGAAATTGGTTTCCTGCAATTCTGCCCCACTTTCAAGTTCTCTTGGCAGCCTTACTTCAGTATATTTTTGGACGATAGCTGTCATTTATAACTCTGCCGGTTTGTGAATTTCAGTGCCCCTGAGGTCCTTTCTTCAACTCGCTTTCTTGTGAGCTGGCCGCAACAGCGCAGGATTGCTTCAGGCCCTAATCTGGTTACTGCACGGCACGCTGAGCGTTTGGTTAATTCCTCTTCCTGGTGGGAAATGAGAGTTAAATTTGCCCGTCCAGACACCTCCAGGTATTCTCTCATTGGTTATCCCTATTCCTGTTCATCTTCCGCAGAAATTGCAAACTGGGCCAAACAGGAGGTTAAAGGCACTGACTCTCCAAGATGGGAGAGTGTTAGTAAAGCGTCTGGAATGTTGAACCCGAGTACCAGGGGATGAAAACTGAGACATATTTGAACACGTCTCCCGATCACACGGTTGATCATACTCTGGTTTCCACATGCATGTTTTAGCTGAAGGAAGTATCCCTTAAACCTGAAGAGTTGAGACCCGTGGAATGGGTACCATGCAATATGACTTCAAAGGGTCTTCATTTGCTCACCGAACGTCTCCAATCTTATCACTGCTGCGTTTATGCCCCTGTACACATGCTTGTTTCTCTTTCGGAGACATAGCAATCCATAGGTTTTAAGATACTTACTAGTCAGGTACATTCTTAGGCGTTTAATATGGGGTGTTGAGTCCATTTCGTTGAGCAAGGAGTAGCTCTTGTCTATTACATATTTGGCTTAAGGAACATTATCTCTGCTCATTTCAATCTCTGGTTTTATGCAACACCCCAACTCACCTTTCCACTTAAGCAAGCATAAGTTGGTTTTCTACATTTGAGATCCTGTTCTGTTTTGTAATCCAGTTCCTGTGTAGCCAAGTTTACATTCCGTGTATTAGTGATATCTTATGATGTTTCTTTTTCTGTGTGACTTATTTCAGTTAGAATCATCATACCTGAATCCACTCATTATGCTGCTATGGGCCTGATGACATAGATTACATTGCTGAGTGATATTGCATTGTACGTAAGTACCACAACTTCTTTATCCATTTTTCACTTTCTGCGATATTGAACTTGTACCGTAAACGAGGTTCTTGTAAACAGAGCCGTCCAAAACTTTGGGGTGGCTGTGTCTTTTTGATTTTAATTTCCCTAATGTATAGGACCATAAGTGGAAGTGCCCTAGGCTCTGTTGCTTTGTTTTTTAGATGTTTCAGGAAACACCATACACTTCTCCAGAGTGGCTGTTGGCAATTTACATCCCGCCCATCAGCATAACAAGGCTCCCAGTTCTCCATGGCCTGTCCTGCCTTTCTGGATTTTACACTTTTTTCAGATGGCCCTTTTGACTGGGGGGAAGTGAGACTTCATTGTAGTGCAGATTTCCTTTGCAAGCTTGCTTGGTTGGCCAAAAGGGCCTATGAGTTTTTTCCTGAATATATTCAGGTAAAAACGCATACGCCCTTTTTGGCCAAGTGCATCATTGTCGACGTTCTGCCTCTTTTCCTATGCTTTCAATGCAATTCCAGTCTACCTCCTGAAATCGGTTTCCTGCAATTCTGCCCCGCTTTCAAGTCCTCTTGGCACCCTTACTTTAGTATATTTTTGGACGATAGCTGTCATTTATAACTCTGCAGGTTTGTGAATTACAGTGCCCCTGAGCTCCTTTCTTCAACTCGCTCTCTTGTGAGCTGCCTGCAACACCGCAGGATTGCTTCAGTCACTAAAATGGTTTGGCACGGCATGCTGAGCCTTTGGTTATTTCCTCTTCCTGGTGGGAAATGAGAGTTAAATGTGCCCGTCCAGACACTTCCAGCTAGTCTCTCATTGGTTCTCCCTATTCCTGTTCATCTTCCGCAGAAATTGCAACCTGGGCCAAACAGCAGGTTAAAGGCACTGACTCTCCAAGTCGGGAGAGTGTTAGTAGAGCATCTGGAATGTTGCACCCGAGTACTAAGTGACGAGAACTGAGACATATTGGAACACGTCTCCGGATCACACGGTTGATCATACTCTGGGTTCCACATGCATGTTTTAGCTGAAGGAAGAATCCCTTAAACCTGGAGAGTTGAGACCCGTGGAATGGGTACCGTGCAATATGACTTCAAAGGGTCTTCATTTGCTCACCGAACCTCTCCAATCCTATCACTGCTGCGCTTATACCCCTGTACACATGCTTGATTCTCTTTTGGAGGCATAGCAAACCATAGGTTTTAAGATACTTACTAGTCAGGTACATTCTTAGGCGTTTAATATGGGGTGTGGAGTCCATTTCGTTGAGCAAGGAGTAGCTCTTGTCTATTCCATATTTGGCTTAAGGAACTTTCTCTGTGCTCATTTCAATCTCTGGTTTTATGCAGCACCCCAACTCACCTTTCCCCTTAAGCAAGCATAAGTTGGTTTTCTACATTTGAGACCCTCTTCTGTTTTGTAATCCAGTTCCTGTGTAGCCAAGTTTACATTCCGTGTATTAGTGATATCTTATGATGTTTCTTTTTCTCTGTGACTTATTTCAGTTAGCATCATCATACCTGAATGCACTATTATGCTGCTAAGGGCCTGATGACATAGATTTCATTGCTGAGTGGTATTGCATCGTACGTCAGTACCACAACATCTTTATCCATTTTTCACTTTCTGCGATATTGAACTTGTACTGTAACCGAGGTTCTTGTAAACAGAGCCATCCCAAACCTTCGGGTGGCTGTGTCTTTTTGATTTTAATTTCCCTAAGCTATAGGACCATAAGTGGAAGTGCCCTAGGCTCTGTTGCTTTATTTTTTAGATGTTTCAGGAAACACCATACAATTCTCCCGAGTGGCTGTTGGTAATTTACATCCCGCCCATCAGCATAACAAGGCTCCCAGTTCTCCATGGCCTGTCCTGCCTGTCTGGATTTTACACTTTTTTCAGATGGCCCTTTTGACCGGGGGGAAGTGAGACTTCATTGTAGTGCAGATTTCCTTTGCAAAATTGCTTGGTTGACCAAAAAGGGCGTATGCGTTTTTTCCTGAATATATTCAGGAAAAAACGCATACGCCCTTTTTGGCCAAGTGCATCATTGTCCACGTTCTGCCTCTTTTCCTATGCTTTAAATGCAATTCCAGTCTACCTCCTGAAATCGGTTTCCTGCAATTCTGCCCCGCTTTCAAGTCCTCTTGGCAGCCTTACTTCAGTATATTTTTGGACGATAGCTGTCATTTATAACTCTGCAGGTTTGTGAATTACAGTGCCCCTGAGCTCCTTTCTTCAACTCGCTTTCTTGTGAGCTGGCCGCAACACCGCAGGATTCCTTCAGGCCCTAATCTGGTTCCGGCACGGCACGCTGAGCCTTTGGTTAATTCCTCTTCCTGGTGGGAAATGAGAGTTAAATTTGCCCATCCAGACACCTCCAGCTAGTCTCTCATTGGTTCTCCCTATTCCTGGAAATATTCCGCAGAAATTGCAAACTGGGCCAAACAGGAGTTTAAAGGCACTGACTCTCCAAGTCGGGAGAGTGTTAGTAAAGCGTCTGGAATGTTGCACCCGAGTACCAGGGGACGAAAACTGAGACATATTGGAACACATCTCCCGATCACACGGTTGATTATACTCTGGGTTCCACATGCATGTTTTAGCTGAAGGAAGAATCCCTTAAACCTGGAGAGTTGAGACCCGTGGAATGGGTACCATGCAATATGACTTCAAAGGGTCTTCATTTGCTCACCGAACCTGTCCAATCCTATCACTGCTGCGTTTAGGCCCCTGTACACAGGCTGGATTCTCTTTCGGAGACATAGCAATCCATAAGATTTAAGAAACTTACTAGTCAGGTACATTCTTAGGCATTTAATATGGCGTGTTGAGTCCATTTCATTGAGCAAGTTGTAGCTCTTGTCTATTAAATATTTGGCTTAAGGAACTTTATCTGTGCTCATTTCAATCTCTGCTTTTCTGCAGCACCCCAACTCACCTTTCCCCTTAAGCAAGCATAATTTGGTTTTCTAAATTTGAGACCCTGTTCTGTTTTGTAATTCAGTTCCTGTGTAGCCAAGTTTACATTCCGTGTATTAGTGATATCTTATGATGTTTCTTTTTCTGTGTGACTTATTTCAGTTAGAATCATCATACCTGAATCCACTCATTATGCTGCTACGGGCCTGATGACATAGATTTCATTGCTGAGAGTTATTGCATTGTACGTAAGTACGACAACTTCTTTATCCACTTTTTGCTTTCTGTGATATTGAACTTGTACCGTAAACGAGGTTCTTGTAAACAAAGCGGTCATAAATTTTGGGGTAGCTGTGTCTTTTTGATTTTAATTTCCCTAAGCTATAGGACCATAAGTGGAAGTGCCCTAGGCTCTGTTGCTTTGTTTTTTAGATGTTTCAGGAAACACCATACAATTCTCAGGAGTGGCTGTTGGCAATATACATCCCGCCCATCAGCATAAAAAGGCTCCCAGTTCTCCATGGCCTGTCCTGCCTTTCTGGATTTTACAGTTTTTTCAGATGGCCATTTGGACCGGGGGGAGGTGAGACTTCATTGTAATGCAGATTTCCTTTGCAAGCTTGCTTGGTTGACCAAAAAGGGCGTATGCGTTTTTTCCTGAACATATTCAGGAAAAAAAGCATACGCCCTTTTTGGCCAGTGCATCATTGTCGACGTTCTGCCTCTTTTCCTATGCTTTAAATGCAATTCCAGTCTACCTCCTGAAATCGGTTTCCTGCAATTCTGCCCCGCTTTCAAGTCCTCTTGGCAGCCTTACTTCAGTATATTTTTGGACGATAGCTGTCATTTATAACTCTGCAGGTTTGTGAATTACAGTGCCCCTGAGCTCCTTTCTTCAACTCGCTTTCTTGTGAGCTGGCCGCAACACTGCAGCATTGCTTCAGGCACTAAACTGGTTGCAGCACGGCACGCTGAGCCTTTGGTTAATTCCTCTTCCTGGTGGGAAATGAGAGTTAAATTTGCCCGTCCAGACACCTCCAGCTAGTCTCTCATTGGTCCTCCCTATTCCTGTTCATCTTCTGCAGAAATTGCAAACTGGGCCAAACAGGAGGTTAAAGGCACTGACTCTCCAAGTCGGGAGAGTGTTAGTAAAGCATCTGGAATGTTGCACCCGAGTACCAGGGGACGAGAACTGAGACATATTGGAACACGTCTCCCGATCACACGGTTGATCATATTCTGGGTTCCACATGCATGATTTAGCTGAAGGAAGAATCCCTTAAACCTGGAGAGTTGAGACCCGTGGAATGGGTACCATGCAATATGACTTCAAAGGGTCTTCATTTGCTCACCGAACCTCTCCAATCTTATCACTGCTGCGTTTATGCCCCTGTACACACGCTTGATTCTCTTTCGGAGACAGAGCGATCCAAAGGTTTTAAGATACTTACTAGTCAGGTACATTCTTAGGCGTTTAATATGGGGTGTTGAGTCCATTTCGTTGAGCAAGGAGTAGCTCTTGTCTATTCCATATTTGGCTTAAGGAACTTTATCTGTGCTCATTTCAATCTCTGGTTTTATGCAGCACCCCAACTCACGTTTCCCCTTAAGCAAGCATAAGTTAGTTTTCTAAATTTGAGACCCTGTTCTGTTTTGTAATCCAGTTCCTGTGTAGCCAAGTTTACATTCCGTGTATTAGTGATATCTTATGATGTTTCTTTTTCTTGTGACTTATTTCAGTTAGAATCATCATAGCTGAATCCACTCATTATGCTGCTACGGGCCTGATGACATAGATTTCATTGCTGAGTGTTATTGCATTGTACGTAAGTATCACAACTTCTTTATCCATTTTTCAATTTCTGCGATATTGAACTTGTACCGTAAACTAGGTTCTTGTAAACAGAGCCGTCCCAAACTTTGGGGTGGGTGTGTCTTTTTGATTTTAATTTCCCTAAGCTATAGGACCATAAGTGGAAGTGCCCTAGGCTCTGTTGCTTTGTTTTTTAGATGTTTCAGGAAACACCATACACTTCTCCCAAGTGGCTGTTGGCAATTTACATCCCACCCATCAGCATAACAAGGCTCCCAGTTATCCATGGCCTGTCCTGCCTTTCTGGATTTTACACTTTTTTCAGATGGCCGTTTTGACCCGCGCGAAGTGAGACTTCATTGTAGTGCAGATTTCCTTTGCAAGCTTGCTTGGTTGGCCAAAAAGGGCGTATGCGGTTTTTCCTGAATATATTCAGGAAAAAACGCATACGCCCTTTTTGGCCAAGTGCATCATTGAGGACGTTCTGCCTCTTTTCCTATGCTTTAAATGCAATTCCAGTCTACCTCCTGAAATCGGTTTCCTGCAATTCTGCCCCGCTTTCAAGTCCTCTTGGCAGCCTTACTTCAGTATATTTTTGGATGAGAGCCGTCATTTATAACTCTGCAGGTTTGTGAATTACAGTGCCCCTGAGATCCTTTCTTCAACTCGCTTTCTTGTGAGCTGCCCACAGCACCGCAGGATTGCTTCAGGCCCTAATCTGGTTCCGGCACGGGATGCTGAGCCTTTGGTTAACTCCTCTTCCTGGTGGGAAATGAGAGTTAAATTTGCCCGTCCAGACACCTCCAGTTAGTCTCTCATTGGTCCTCCCTATTCCTGTTCATCTTCCGCAGAAATTGCAAACTGGGCCAAACAGGAGGTTAAAGGCACTGACTCTCCAAGTCGGGAGAGTGTTAGTAAAGCATCTGGAATGTTGCACCCGAGTACCAGGGGACAAGAACTGAGACATATTGGAACACGTCTCACGATCACATGGTTGATCATCCTCTGGGTTCCACATGCATGTTTTAGCTGAAGGAAGAATCCCTTAAACCTGGAGAGTTGAGACCCGTGGAATGGGTAGCATGCAATATGACTTCAAAGGATCTTCATTTGCTCACCGAACCTCTCCAATCCTATCACTGCTGCGTTTATGCCCCTGTACACACGCTGGATTCTCTCTCGGAGACAGAGCGATCAATAGGTTTTAAGATACTTACTAGTCAGGTACATTCTTAGGCGTTTAATATGGGGTGTTGAGTCCATTTCGTTGACCAAGGAGTAGCTCTTGTCTATTCCATATTTGGCTTAAGGAACTTTATCTGTGCTCATTTCAATCTCTGGTTTTATGCAGCACCCCAACTCACGTTTCCCCTTAAGCAAGCATAAGTTAGTTTTCTAAATTTGAGACCCTGTTCTGTTTTGTAATCCAGTTCCTGTGTAGCCAAGTTTACATTCCGTGTATTAGTGATATCTTATGATGTTTCTTTTTCTTGTGACTTATTTCAGTTAGAGTCATCATAGCTGAATCCACTCATTATGCTGCTACGGGCCTGATGACATAGATTTCATTGCTGAGTGATATTGCATTGTATGTAAGTACCACAAATTCTTTATCCATTTTTCGCTTTCTGCGCTATTGAACTTGTACCGTAAACGAGGTTCTTGTAAACAGAGCCATCCCAAACTTTGGGGTGGCTGTGTCTTTTTGATTTTAATTTCCCTAAACTATAGGACCATAAGTGGAAGTGCCCTAGACTCTGTTGCTTTGTTTTTTAGATGTTTTAGGAAACACCATACACTTCTCCGGAGTGGCTGTTGGCAATTTACATCCCGCCCATCAGCATAAATAGGCTCCCAGTTCTCCATGGCCTGTCCTGCCTTTCTGGATTTTACACTTTTTTCAGATGGCCCTTTTGACCCGGGGGAAGTGAGACTTCATTGTAGTGCAGATTTCCTTTGCAAGCTTGCTTGGTTGGCCAAAATGGCATATGCGTTTTTTCCTGAATATATTCAGTAAAAAACGCATACACCCTTGTTGGCCAAGTGCATCATTGTCGACGTTCTGCCTCTTTTCCTATGCTTTAAGTGCAATTCCAGTCTACCTCCTGAAATCGGTTTCCTGCATTTCTGCCCCGCATTCAAGGCCTCTTGCAGCCTTACTTCAGTATATTTTTGGACGATAGCTGTCATTTATAACTCTGCAGGTTTGTGAATTACAGTGCCCCTGAGCTCCTTTCATCAACTCACTTTCTTGTGAGCTGGCCGCAACACCGCAGGACTGCTTCAGGCCCTAATCTGGTTCCGGCACGGCATGCAGAGCCTTTGGTTAATTCCTCTTCCTGGTGGGAAATGAGAGTTAAATTTGCCCGTCCAGACACCTCCAGCTAGTCTCTCATTGGTTCTCCCTATTCCTGTTCATCTTCCACAGAAATTGCAAACTGGGCCGAACAGGAGGTTAAAGGCACTGACTCTCCAAGTCGGGAGAGTGTTAGTAAAGCATCTGGAATGTTGCACCCGAGTACCAGGCGACGAGTACTGAGACATATTGGAACACGTCTACCGATCACACGGTTGATCATACTTTGGGTTCCACATGCATGTTTTAGCTGAAGGAAGAATCCCTTAAACCTGGAGAGTTGAGACCCGTGGAATGGGTACCATGCAATATGACTTCAAAGGGTCTTCATTTGCTCACCGAACCTCTCCAATCCTATCACTGCCGCGTTTATGCCCCTGTACACACGCTTGATTCTCTTTTGGAGACATAGCAATCCATAGGTTTTAAGATACTTACTAGTCAGGTACATTCTTAGTCGTTTAATATGGGGTGTTGAGTCCATTTTGTTGAGCAAGGAGTAGCTCTTGTCTATTCCATATTTGGCTTAAGGAAATTTATCTGTGCTCATTTCAATCTCTGGTTTTATGCAGCACCCCAACTCACCTTTCCCCTTAAGCAAGCATAAGATGGTTTTCTAAATTTGAGACCGTCTTCTCTTTTGTAATTCAGTTCCTGTGTAGCCAAGTTTACATTCCCTGTATTAGTGATATCTTATGATGTTTCTTTTTCTGTGTGACTTATTTCAGTTAGAATCATCATACCTGAATCCATTCATTATGCTGCTACGGGCCTGATGACATAGATTCCATTGCTGAGTGATATTGCATTGTACGTAAGTACCACAACTTCTTTATCTATTTTTCACTTTCTGCGATATTGAACTTGTTCCGTAAACGAGCTTCTTGTAAACAGAGCCGTCCCAAACTTTGGGGTGGCTGTGTCTTTTTGATTTTAATTTTCCTAACCTATAAGACCATAAGTGGAAGTGCCCTAGGCTCTGTTGCTTTGTTTTTTAAATGTTTCAGGAAACACCATACACTTCTCCCAAGTGGCTGTTGGCAGTTTACATCCCACCCATCAGCATAACAAGGCTCCCAGTTCTCCATGGCCTGTCCTGCCTTTCTGGATTTTACACTTTTTTCAGATGGCCCTTTGACCGGGGAGAAGTGAGACTTCATTGTAGTGCAGATTTCCTTTGCAAGCTTGCTTGGTTGGCCAAAAAGGGCGTATGCGTTTTTTCCTGAATATATTCAGGAAAAAACGCATACGCCCTTTTTGGCCAAGTGCATCATTGTCGACGTTCTGCCTCTTTTCCTATGCTTTAAATGCAATTCCAGTCTACCTCCTGAAATCGGTTTCCTGCAATTCTGCCCCGATTTCAAGTCCTCTTGGCAGCCTTACTTCAGTATATTTTTGGACGATAGCTGTCATTTATAACTCTGCAGGTTTGTGAATTACAGTGACCCTGAGCTCCTTTCTTCAACTGGCTTTCTTGTTAGCTGGCCGCAACACCGCAGGACTGCTTCAGGCCCTAATCTGGTTCCGGCAGGGCATGTTGAGCCTTTGGTTAATTCCTATTCCTGGTGGGAAATGAGAGTTAAATTTGCCCGTCCAGACACCTCCAGCTAGTCTCTAATTGGTCCTCCCTATTCCTGTTCATCTTCCGCAGAAATTGCAAACTGGGCCAAACAGGAGGTTAAAGGCACTGACTCTCCATGTCGGGAGAGTGTTAGTAAAGCGTCTGGAATGTTGCACCCAAGTACCAGGGGACGAGAACTGAGACATATTAGAACACGTCTCCCGATCACACGGTTGATCATACTCTGGGTTCCACATGCATGTTTTAGCTGAAGGAAGAATCCCTTAAACCTGGAGAGTTGAGACCCGTGGAATGGGTACCATGCAATATGACTTCAAAGGGTCTTCGTTTACTCACCGAACCTCTCCCATCCTATCACTGCTGCGTTTATGCCACTGTACACATGCTTGATTCTCTTTCAGAGACATAGCAATCCATAGGTTTTAAGATACTTACTAGTCAGGTACATTCTTAGGCGTTTAATATGGGGTGTTGAGTCCATTTCATTGAGCAAGGAGTAGCTCTTGTGTATTACATATTTGGCTTAAGGAACTTTATCTGTGCTCATTTCAATCTCTGGTTTTATGCAGCACCCCAACTCACCTTTCCCCTTAAGCAAGCATAAGTTGGTTTTCTACATTTGAGACCCTGTTCTCTTTTGTAATCCAGTTCCTGTGTCGCCAAGTTTACATTCCGTGTATTAGTGATATCTTATGATGTTTCTTTTTCTGTGTGACTTATTTCAGTTAGAATCATCATACCTGAATCCACTCATTATGCTGCTACGGGCATGATGACATAGATTTCATTGCTGAGTGATATTGCATTGTATGTAAGTACCACAACTTCTTTATCCATTTTTCACTTTCTGCGATATTGAACTTGTCCCGTAAACAAGTTTCTTGTAAACAGAGCCGTCCCAAACTTTGGGGTGGCTGTGTCTTTTTGATTTTAATTTCCCTAAGCTATAGGACCATAAGTGGAAGGGCCCTAGGCTCTGTTGTTTTGTTTTTTAGACGTTTCAGGAAACACCATACACTTCTCCTGAGTGGCTGTTGGCAGTTTACATCCCGCCCATCAGCATAACAAGGCTCCCAGTTCTGCATGGCCTGTCCTGCCTTTCTGGATTTTACACATTTTTTAGATGGCCCTTTTGTCCCAGGGGGAGTGAGACTTCATTGTAGTGCAGATTTCCTTTGCAAGCTTGCTTGGTTGGCCAAAAAGGGCGTATGCGTTTTTTCCTGAATATATTCAGGAAAAAACGCATATGCTCTTTTTGGTCAAGTGCATCATTGTCGACGTTCTGCCTCTTTTCCTATGCTTTAAATGCAATTCCAGTCTACCTCCTGAAATCGGTTTCCTGCAATTCTGCCCCTCTTTCAAGTCTTCTTGGAAGCCTTACTTCAGTATATTTTTGGACGATAGCTGTCATTTATAACTCTGCAGGTTTGTGAATTACAGTGCCCCTGAGCTCCTTTCTTCAACTCGCTTTCTTGTGAGCTGGCCGCAACACCGCAGGATTGCTTCAGGCCCTAATCTGGTTCCGGCACGCCACGCTGAGCCTTTGGTTAATTCCTCTTCCTGGTGGGAAATGAGAGTTAAATTTGCCCGTCCAGACACCTCCAGCTAGTCTATCACTGGTCCTCCCTATTCCTGTTCATCTTCCACAGAAATTGCAAACTGGGCCAAACAGGAGGTTAAATGCACTGACTCTCCAAGTCGGGAGAGTGTTAGTAAAGCGTCTGGAATGTTGCACCCGAGTACCAGGCGACGAGTAATGAGACATACTGGAACACGTCTCCCGATCACACGATTGATCATACCCTGGGTTCCAAATGCATGATTTAGCTGAAGGAAGAATCCCTTAAACCTGGAGAGTTGAGACCCGTGGAAGGGTAACCATGCAATATGACTTCAAGGGGTCTTCATTTGCTCACTGAACCTCTCCAATCCTATCACTGCTGCGTTTATGCCCCTGTCTCATGCTTGATTCTCTTTCGGAGACATAGCAATCCATAGGTTTTAAGATACTTACTAGACAGGTACATTCTTAGGCGTTTAATATGGGGTGTTGAGTCCATTTCGTTGAGCAAGGAGTAGCTCTTGTCTATTACATATTTGGCTTAAGGAACTTTATCTGTGCTCATTTCAATCTCTGGTTTTATGCAGCACCCCAACTCACCTTTCCTCTTAAGCAAGCATAAGTTGGTTTTCTAAATTTGAGACCCTTTTTTGTTTTGTAATCCAGTTCCGGTGTAGCCAAGTTTACATTCCGTGTATTAGTGATATCTTATGATGTTTCTTTTTCTGTGTGACTTATTTCAGTTAGAATCATCATACCTGAATCCACTCATTATGCTGCTATGGGCCTGATGACATAGATTTCATTGCTGAGTGATATTGCATTGTACGTAAGTACCACAACTTCTTTATCCATTTTTCAATTTCTGTGATATTGAACTTGTACCGTAAACGAGGTTCCTGTAAACAGAGCCGTCCCAAATTTTGGGGTGGCTGTGTCTTTTTGATTTTAATTTCCCAAAGCTATAGGACCATAAGTGGAAGTGCCCTAGGCTCTGTTGCTTTGTTTTTTAGATGTTTCAGGAAACACCATACACTTCTCCCGAGTGGGTGCTGGCAATTTACATCCCACCCATCAGCATAACAAGGCTCCCAGTTCTCCATGGCCTGTCCTGCCTTTCTGGATTTTACACTTTTTTCAGATGGCCCTTTTGACCGGGGGGAAGTGAGACTTCATTGTAGTGCAGATTTCCTTTGCAAGCTTGCTTGGTTGGCCAAAAAGGGCGTATGCGTTTTTTCCTGAACATATTCAGGAAAAAAAACATACGCCCTTTTTGGCCAAGTGCATCATTGTCGACATTCTGCCTCTTTTCCTATGCTTTATATGCAATTCCAGTCTACCTCCTGAAATCGGTTTCCTGCAATTCTGCCCCGCTTTCAAGTCCTCTTGGCAGCCTTACTTCAGTATATTTTTGGACGATAGCTGTCATTTATAACTCTGCATGTTTGTGAATTACAGTGCCCCTGAGCTCCTTTCTTCAACTCGCTTTCTTGTGAGCTGGCCGGCACACCGCAGGATTGCTTCAGGCCCTAATCTTGTTCTGGCACGGCAGGCTGAGCCTTTGGTTAATTCCTCTTCCTGGTGGGAAATGAGAGTTAAATTTGCCCGTCCAGACACCTCCAGCTAGTCTCTCATTGGTCCTCACTATTCCTGTTCATCTTCCACAGAAATTGCAAACTGGGCCAAACAGGAGGTTAAAGGCACTGACTCTCCAAGTCGGGAGAGTGTTAGTAAAGCGTCTGGAATGTTGCACCCGAGTACCAGGGGACGAATACTGAGACATATTTGAACACATCTCCCGATCACACGGTTGATCATAATCTGGGTTCCACATGCATGTTTCAGCTGAAGGAAGAATCCCTTAAACCTGGAGAGTTGAGACCCGTGGAATGGGTACCATGCAATATGACTTCAAAGGGTCTTCATTTGCTCACCGAACCTCTCCAATCCTATCACTGCTGCGTTTATGCCCCTGTACTCACGCTTGATTCTCTTTCAGAGACATAGCAATCCATAGGTTTTAAGATACTTACTAGTCAGGTACATTCTTAGGCGTTTAATACGGGGTGTTGAGTCCATTTCGTTGAGCAAGGAGTAGCTCTTGTCTGTTACATATTTGGCTTAAGGAACTTTATCTGTGCTCATTTCAATCTCTGGTTTTATGCAGCACCCCAACTCACCTTTCCCCTTAAGCAAGCATAAGTTGGTTTTCTAAATTTGAGACCCTGTTCTGTTTTGTAATTCAGTTCCTGTGTAGCCAAGTTTACATTCCGTGTATTAGTGATATCTTATGATGTTTCTTTTTCTGTGTGACTTATTTCAGTTAGAATCATCATAACTGAATCCACTCATTATGCTGCTACAGACCTGATGACATAGATTTCATTGCTGAGTGATATTGCATTGTACGTAAGTACCACAATTTCTTTATCCATTTTTCGCCTCTGTGAAATTGAACTTGTACCGTAAACGAGGTTCTTGTAAACAGAGCTGTCCCAAACTTTGGGGTGGCTGTGCCTTTTTGATTTTAATTTCCCTAAGCTATAGGACCATAAGTGGAAGTGCCCTAGGCTGTGTTGCTTTGTTTTTTAGATGTTTCAGGAAACACCATACACTTCTCCGGAGTGGCTGTTGGAAATTTACATCCCACCCATCAGCATAACAAGGCTCCCAGTTCTCCATGGCCTGTCCTGCCTTTCTGGATTTTATACTTTTTTCAGATGGCCCATTTGACCGGGGGGAAGTGAGAGTTCATTGTAGTGCAGATTTCCTTTGCAAGCTTGCTTGTTTGGCCAAAAAGTGCGTATGCGTTTTTTCCTAAACATATTCAGGAAAAAAAGCATACGCCCTTTTTGGCCAAGTGCATCATTGTCGACGTTCTGCCTCTTTTCCTATGCTTTAAATGCAATTCCAGTCTACCTCCTGAAATCGGTTTCCTGCAATTCTGCCCCGCTTTCAAGTCCTCTTGGCAGCCTTACTTCAGTATATTTTTGGACGATAGCTGTCATTTATAACTCTGCAGGTTTGTGAATTACAGTGCCCCTGAGCTCCTTTCTTCAATTCGCTTTCTTGTGAGCTGGCCGCAACACCGCAGGATTGCTTCAGGCCCTAATCTGGTTCCGGCAGGGTATGCTGAGCCTTTGGTTAATTCCTCTTCCTGGTGGGAAATGAGAGTTAAATTTGCCCGTCCAGACACCTCCAGCTAGTCTCTCATTGGTTCTCCCATTTCCTGTTAATCTTCCGCAGAAATTGCAAACTGGGCCAAAGAGGAGGTTAAAGGCACTGACTCTCCAAGTCGGGAGAGTGTTAATAAAGCGTTTGGAATGTTGCACCCGAGTACCAGGGGATGAAAACTGAGACATATTGGAACACGTCTCCCAATCACACGGTTGATCATACTCTGGGATCCACATGCATGTTTTAGCTGAAGGAAGAATCCCTTAAACCTGGAGAGTTGAGACCCGTGGAATGGGTACCATGCAATGTGACTTCGAAGGGTCTTCATTTGCTCACCGAACGTCTCCAGTCATATCACTGCTGCGTTTATGCCCCTGTACACATGCTTGATTCTCTTTCAGAGACATAGCAATCCATAGGTTTTAAGATACTTACTAGTCAGGTACATTCTTAGGCGTTTAATATGGGGTGTTGAGTCCATTTTGTTGAGCAAGGAGTAGCTCTTGTCTATTACATATTTGGCTTAAGGAACTTTATCTGTGCTCATTTCAATCTCTGGTTTTATGCAGCACCCCAACTCACCTTTCCCCTTAAGCAAGCATAAGTTGGTTTTCTAAATTTGAGACCCTGTTCTGTTTTGTAATCCAGTTCCTGTGTAGCCAAGTTTACATTCCGTGTATTAGTGATATCTTATGATGTTTCTTTTTCTGTGTGACTTATTTCAGTTAGAATCATCATACCTGAATCCACTCATTATGCTGCTATGGGCATGATGACATAGATTTCATTGCTGAGTGATATTGCATTGTACGTAAGTACCACAACTTCTTTATCCATTTTTTGCTTTCTGTGAAATTGAACTTGTACCGTAAACGAGGTTCTTGTAAACAGAGCCGTCCCAAACTTTGGGGTGGCTGTGTCTTTTTGATTTTAATTTCCCTAAGCTATAGGACCATAAGTGGAAGTGCCCTAGGCTGTGTTGCTTTGTTTTTTAGATGTTTAAGGAAACACCATACACTTCTCCCCAGTGACTGTTGGCAATTTACATCCCGCCCATCAGCATAACAAGGCTCCCAGTTCTCCATGGCCTGTCCTGCCTTTCTGGATTTTACACTTTTTTCAGATGGTCCTTTTGACCGGGGAGAAGTGAGACTTCATTGTAATGCAGATTTCCTTTGCAAGCTTGCTTGGTTGGCCAAAAAGGGCGTATGCGTTTTTTCCTGAACATATTCAGGAAAAAAAGCATACGCCCTTTTTGGCCAGTGCATCATTGTCGACGTTCTGCCTCTTTTCCTATGCTTTAAATGCAATTCCAGTCTACCTCCTGAAATCGGTTTCCTGCAATTCTGCCCCGCTTTCAAGTCCTCTTGGCAGCCTTACTTCAGTATATTTTTGGACGATAGCTGTCATTTATAACTCTGCAGGTTTGTGAATTACAGTGCCCCTGAGCTCCTTTCTTCAACTCGCTTTCTTGTGAGCTGGCCGCAACACTGCAGCATTGCTTCAGGCACTAAACTGGTTCCAGCACGGCACGCTGAGCCTTTGGTTAATTCCTCTTCCTGGTGGGAAATGAGAGTTAAATTTGCCCGTCCAGACACCTCCAGCTAGTCTCTCATTGGTCCTCCCTATTCCTGTTCATCTTCCGCAGAAATTGCAAACTGGGCCAAACAGGAGGTTAAAGGCACTGACTCTCCAAGTCGGGAGAGTGTTAGTAAAGCATCTGGAATGTTGCACCCGAGTACCAGGGGACGAGAACTGAGACATATTGGAACACGTCTCCCGATCACACGGTTGATCATATTCTGGGTTCCACATGCATGATTTAGCTGAAGGAAGAATCCCTTAAACCTGGAGAGTTGAGACCCGTGGAATGGGTAGCATGCAATATGACTTCAAAGGATCTTCATTTGCTCACCGAACCTCTCCAATCCTATCACTGCTGCGTTTATGCCCCTGTACACACGCTGGATTCTCTTTCGGAGACATAGCAATCCATAGGTTTTAAGATACTGACTAGTCAGGTACATTCTTAGGCGTTTAATATGGGGTGTTGAGTCCATCTCGTTGAGCAAGGAGTAGCTCTTGTCTATTACATATTTGGCTTAAGGAACTTTATCTGTGCTCATTTCAATCTCTGGTTTTATGCAGCACCGCAACTCACCTTTCCCCTTAAGCAAGCATAAGCTGGTTTTCTAAATTTGAGACCCTGTTCTGTTTTGGAATTCAGTTCCTGTGTAGCCAAGTTTACATTCCATGTATTAGTGATATCTTATGATGTTTCTTTTTCTGTGTGACTTATTTCAGTTAGAATCATCATACCTGAATCCACTCATTATGCTGCTCTGGGCCTGATGACATAGATTTCATTGCTGAGTGATATTGCATTGTATGTAAGTACCACAAATTCTTTATCCATTTTTCGCTTTCTGCGCTATTGAACTTGTACCGTAAACGACGTTCTTGTAAACAGAGCCGTCCTAAACTTTGGGGTGGCTGTGTCTTTTTGATTTTAATTTCCCTAATCTATAGGACCATAAGTGGAATTGCCCTAGGCTGTGTTGTTTTGTTTTTTAGATGTTTTAGGAAACACCATACACTTCTCCGGAGTGGCTGTTGGCCATTTACATCCCGCCCATCAGCGTAAATAGGCTCCCAGTTCTCCATGCCTGTCCTGCCTTTCTGGATTTTACACTTTTTTCAGATGGCCCTTTTGACCCGGGGGAAGTGAGACTTCATTGTAGTGCAGATTTCCTTTGCAAGCTTGCTTGGTTGGCCAAAAAGGGCATATGCGTTTTTTCCTGAATATATTCAGGAAAAAACGCATACGCCCTTGTTGGCCAAGTGCATCATTGTCGACGTTCTGCCTCTTTTCCTATGCTTTAAGTGCAATTCCAGTCTACTTCCTGAAATCGGTTTCCTGCATTTCTGCCCCGCATTCAAGACCTCTTGCAGCCTTACTTCAGTATATTTTTGGACGATAGCTGTCATTTATAACTATGCAGGTTTGTGAATTACAGTGCCCCTGAGCTCCTTTCGTCAACTCGCTTTCTTGTGAGCTGGACGCAACACCGCAGGACTGCTTCAGGCCCTAATCTGGTTCCGGCACGGCATGCTGAGCCTTTGGTTAATTCCTCTTCCTGGTGGGAAATGAGAGTTAAATTTGCCCGTCCAGACACCTCCAGCTAGTCTCTCATTGGTTCTCCCTATTCCTGTTCATCTTCCACAGAAATTGCAAACTGGGCCGAACAGGAGGTTAAAGGCACTGACTCTCCAAGTCGGGAGAGTGTTAGTAAAGCGTCTGGAATGTTGCATCCGAGTACCAGGCGACGAGTACTGAGACATATTGGAACACGTCTACCGATCACACGGTTGATCATACTCTGGGTTCCACATGCATGTTTTAGCTGAAGGAAGAATCCCTTAAACCTGGAGAGTTGAGACCCGTGGAATGGGTACCATGCAATATGACTTCAAAGGGTCTTCATTTGCTCACCGAACCTCTCCAATCCTATCACTGCTGCGTTTATGCCCCTGTACACACGCTGGATTCTCTTTCGGAGACATAGCAATCCATAGGTTTTAAGATACTGACTAGTCAGGTACATTCTTAGGCGTTTAATATGGGGTGTTGAGTCCATCTCGTTGAGCAAGGAGTAGCTCTTGTCTATTACATATTTGGCTTAAGGAACTTTATCTGTGCTCATTTCAATCTCTGGTTTTATGCAGCACCGCAACTCACCTTTCCCCTTAAGCAAGCATAAGCTGGTTTTCTAAATTTGAGACCCTGTTCTGTTTTGGAATTCAGTTCCTGTGTAGCCAAGTTTACATTCCATGTATTAGTGATATCTTATGATGTTTCTTTTTCTGTGTGACTTATTTCAGTTAGAATCATCATACCTGAATCCACTCATTATGCTGCTCTGGGCCTGATGACATAGATTTCATTGCTGAGTGATATTGCATTGTATGTAAGTGCCACAAATTCTTTATCCATTTTTCGCTTTCTGCGCTATTGAACTTGTACCGTAAACGAGGTTCTTGTAAACAGAGCCGTCCCTAACTTTGGGGTGGCTGTGTCTTTTTGATTTTAATTTCCCTAAGCTATAGGACCATAAGTGGAAGTGCCCTAGGCTCTGTTGCTTTGTTTTTTAGATGTTTCAGGAAACACCATACACTTCTCCCGAGTGGCTGTTGGCAATTTACATCCCACCCATCAGCATAACAAGGCTCCCAGTTCTCCATGGCCTGTCCTGCCTTTCTGGATTTTACACTTTTTTCAGATGGCCCTTTTGACCGGGGGGAAGTGAGACTTCATTGTAGTGCAGATTTCCTTTGCAAGCTTGCTTGGTTGGCCAAAAAGGGCGTATGCATTTTTTCCAGAATATATTCAGGAAAAAACGCATACGCCCTTTTTGGCCAAGTGCATCATTGTCGACGTTCTGCCTCTTTTCCTATGCTTTAAATGCAATTCCTGTCTACCTCCTGAAATAGGTTTCCTGCAATTCTGCCTTGCTTTCAATGCCTCTTTATAGCCTTACCTCAATATAGTTTTTGAAAATAGTTGGCCTTTATAACTCTGCACGTTTTTGAATTGCAGTGGCCCTTAACTCCATTTTTCAGCTCATATTTTTGTGATCTTGCCTCATAACCACAGGATTCCTTCAGGCCCTATTCTTCTTCTGGGGCACCTTGCTGTGCCTTTGGTTTATTCTTCTTACTGATGTGAAATTAGAGTGACATGTGCCCATTGAAACCGCTACAGCTTGTTTCTCACTGGTTCCCCCTATTCCCATTCATCCTCCGCACTAACTGCAGACTGTGCGATACCAGAACTTAAAGGCATTGACTCTCCATGGGGGGATGTTGTTAGTAAAGCGGCTGGAATGTCGATCCGGAGCCCCAGGAGAGGAAAAATGAGGTGCGTTTTAGAAACCTTTCCCGATCATATGGTATACCAGTCGCTGGGTTTCCCAAGCATGGTTTAGCTGTAGGAAGATTCCCTTCAACCTGGATTGTTGGGACCCTTGGAATGAGTAGCATGAAGTATTGCATTAAACTTTTGGCAGTTGCTCACCAAAACTCACCAATCCTCTCAGCCCCAAGTGTCCAGCCTTATGTCTTATCCAGCTGTGGGTTTATATGTGGTCAATCCAGGTTGCATCACAGCCCCTGAGCAAATTTTGTAAGAATTTTTCTCTCTTTCATTGTTTCTGCATTTTGTTTTTAAAATTTATTTCTATAATGGGGTTTAGCTCATTTTCACTGCTGTGTTTGTGCCACTCTGCACACACTTGATTCCCTTATGGAGATATATCAATACATGGATTTTAAGATTCTTATTACTCAGATATATTTCTCTGCGGTTTATAAAGTGTGTTGAGGCCAGTTCATTGAGCAAGGTGTAGATCTTGTCTAATATCTATTTGGTTTATTGAACGGTATCTGTGCTAATTTCAAACTCTGGTTTTATGCATCACCCCACCTCTCCTTTCCCCTTAAGCTGACATAAGTCTGTTTTCTAAATGTGAGACACTGTTCTGTTCTGTAATTCATTTCTTGTGCAGCCATATTTACCCTCCCTCTATAAGTGATATCTTATGATATGTTTCTTTTTCTGTTTGACTTATTTCAAGTAGTATTATCGGACCTAAATCCACTCTTTATCCTTCTACTAGCCTTATTACATTGATTTCATGGTGAAGAGATATTCCATTGTACATAAGTACCACATCTTCTTTATCCATTGTTCTCTTTCCTGGGATATTTAAGGTGTACTGAAGTTGAGGTTCTTGTAAACAGAGTAGCCCTAAACTGTGGTGTGCTTGTGTCTTGTTGATTTTTAGACTTCCCTAGATATACTCCCATGACTGGAAGTGTCCTATGCTCTGTAGCTCTGTTTTTTAGATGATTTAGGAACCACCATACACTTCTCCAGAGTGGCTCTCGGCAGTTCACACACTGCCCATCAGCGTATAAAGGCTCCCTGTTCTCCATGGCCTGTCCTGCATTTCTGGTTTTTACAATTTTTTAGGATGGCCCTTTTGACCGGTGGGAAATGAGACTTCTTTGTTGTGCACATTTGCATTGCTTCCTTGCTTCGTTGCCCATAAAGTGTGTATGCGTTTTTTCCTGGATATAATCAGGAAAAAACGCATACGCCCTTTTGGGCCAACTGCATCATTGTCGAAATTCTGCCGCTTTTCATGTGCTTTAAAGACGAGTCCAATCTATCTCTTGAAATCTGTTTCTTGCAATTCTGTCTTGCATTCAGATCCTCTTCTTTGCCTTACCTCAACATATTTTTGGACGTTAGTTTTTATTTATAACTCTGCAGGTTTGTGAATTGCAGTGACCCTGAGCTCCATTTTTTAAGTTGCTCTTTTGTGAGCTGGCCTCAAACCCGCAGGATTGCTTCAGGCCCTATTTTGGCTCCAGCGAGGCGGGCTGAGCCTTTTTTCAATTCTTATTCTTAATGGGAAATTAGAGTGATATGTGCCCGTCCAAACCCCTACAACTATTCTCTCATTGGTTCCCCCTCTTCCCGTTCATCCTCCTCACAATTTGCAAAATGTGTGAAACAGAAGTTTAAATGTGCTGATTCTCCAAGTGGGGAGATTCTAAGTAACGTGGCTGGAATGGTGAACAGGAGCACCAGGAGAGGATAAATGAGCTGCATTTTAGACACATCTCCCGATCACATGGTGTACAGTCCTCTGGGTTTTCCATGCATGTTTTAGCTGTAGGAAGATCCCTTGAACCTGCAGATTTGGGACCCATTGAATGGGTACCAGGTAGTATTACTTTAAAGGGTGTGCATTTCCTCACCCAACCTCACATTTCTCTTAGTGCAAACAGTTTCCAGCCTTATGTCTCATCCTGCTGTGGGTCTAGATGTGTTCAATCCATGTTGCATCACCGTCCCTGAGGAAAAGTTGTAAGAGGTTTTCTCTGTCTCTCTGTCGTTTATGTTTTTCAATTTATTACTATATTGGTTACAGCTGATTTTCAAAGCTCTGTTTCTTGCTGCTGTACATCCACTTGATTCACGTACAGAGAGACATCAGTAAATTCTTTTTCAGATTCTTACCAGTCGTATATATTCTTTTCCGGTGACTTGAGTGTGCTGAGTGCAGTTCTTTTAGCTACCGTGTAAGCCTTGTTGATTATCAGTTTGGTATTTGGAATGGTATCTTTGCTAATTTCAACCTCCTGGATGATGCCTCACCCCTCCCCACCTTTCCCGTTTAGCAGCCTTATGCGTGTTTTCTACATATTTGACTATGTTTTTGTTTTGTAATTTATTTCATGTGTAGCCATTTTGGATTCCACCTTTAAGTGATATCTTATGATATGTGTCTTTTTCTTTTTGAATTATGTCACTTAGAATGATCATACGTACCTCCTCCGGAGTTGTTACAACTGGCCATAGTTCATTGATTTCCAGGCTGAATAATATTCCACTCTACCTAAGTACCACATCTCTATCCATTTTTTCTCTCCAGAGACATTTAAGTTATATGCTAGTCGAGGACCTTTTAAACAGAGAGGGGGTAAACATTGGGGTGCCTGTGTCCTCTCGATTTTTGTTTTTCCCAAGATATACGCCCATGAGTGCAAGTGCCCTATGCTCTGTAGCTCATTTTTTAGATGCTTTAGTAAACACAATACACTTCTCCAGAATGGCCGTTGGCAATATACATTTCCACTATAAGTCTCACAGGGCTCCCTCTTCTCCTTGCCCTGTCCTGCATTTCTGTTGTTTACGCTTTATGAGGATGGCTCTTCTGACTGATGCGAAGTGATATCTTTTGTAGTATTGACTTCCAGTGCCCACCTGTTTGCTTGGCTAAAAAAGTGTATGCCCTTTTCTTGAATATATACAGAAAAAAACGCATACACCCTTTTTGGCCAACTGCAATGTTGGCAATGTTCAGCTCCTTTTCTCGTGCTTAATGGCGAGTCCTTTCTACCTCCTCAGATCCCTTTCCTGCCATTCTCCCTTGCTTACAAGTCCTTTTCTCTGACTTTCCTCAAGACATTTTTCAGTGATGGATATTTTCAACTCTGCAGTTTCGTGAATTTTACTGCCCCTGAGTTCCATTGTTCAACTTGTGTTTATGGGAACTGGCCACAAAGCAGCGGGATTTCCTCAAGCCCTATACTGTTTCCATGGGCAACCCTAGCCTTTGGTCAATTCGTCTTCCTGATTGGAAATTAGAGTGACATGTGCCTGTCTGAACACCTAGGACTTGTCTCTCATTGTTCCTCATCCTTCCGCTTCATCCTCTGGACAAATTCCAAACTGTACGCAACAGGATGTTGACAGTGCTGACATCTCCAAGTGGGGAGACTGTTAGTAAAGACGCTGGAGGGGTGAACCCGAGCACCAGGAGATGAGGAGATGAGATGCCTTTTCCAAACTCTTCCCGATCAGACGGAATACCATCCTCTGGGTGTGACAGACATGTTTTAGCAGTAGGAAGAGTCCCATTCATGTAAGGAGAACACCAGGGCTTTTTCAAAATCAGTGTCTGCCCGAAACCCAAACTGGGGAATTTTTTAAGCTACGGCTACACATATGTTCATTAAGGGCCTGGGGAAGTAGGCAGAGTCCAAACTTTAGATGATTGAAGACTTCAGGGTCAGAAGCACTCACCACCAGCTTCCCTTAGGTTACACTTTAACTGTCATTGATAGATGACAATGACAATAAAAATATCTATTCTTTTCCAGATTATTTCCCCTTATAGGTTATTGCAAAATGTTGAGTGTAGTTCCCTGTGCTATACAGTAGTTCCTTGTTGATGATCTATTTTATACATAGCAGTGTGTATGTGTTAATCCCAAACTGTTAATTTATCCCTCCTCCCACCTTTCCCCTTTGGTAATAATAAATTATAAGATTTTATACTTCTCAGAAATGGGGGAGCTGAAAGAGAGGTATCATTTTCAATGGAAAAGCATTTAAAACAAGATTGAAGCTTTAACCAAGATTATTAGATGTACATCCTTGGAAAGAAATCACTTCGTTTCTCTAATATTGACCTGACAAATAAGACAAACCTTTTCACTGAACTTGCTTATAATAAAGTGATGGAAATATCAAATGGAAGTGTTAGAAACATCTTATTTTACCTGAGCCTTATACACTCTTCTATGTTAACTACAGTTTGGCTCACACGTCTGTTCATTGAGGTTACAATAGTCTCAATTTCTGTTACTGATCCTCCAGAGTGGACCCCAACAAGTGTCCCCCTGCCCAGTGTCATTGGGGCCAACAGATCGAGACTGAGTTTGGTTCACAAGCAAAGGAAACTTTATATTTTGATCAGAGAATGGAGAGGTGAGAGCATGCACTACCCCGTGGGCTGTGGGCTGGGCTGTTGTGTAGAGATCCTGTCAGAGTCAGTGGGAGGGAGGGGGCGGAGCTCTCGAGAGCCGGGTTGGCTGCAGCTCAGGCTCTATATCGCGGAGTCTGCACTGGGCCCCAGGAGCTGAGGTGTCGTCCCAGCCATTCTGCACTAGGAAATCTGGTCTGAAGTGCCGGGTGTGGAACCTCTGCATGCGGGACCCTAGGAGCACATGAAATTAGACAAAGCACAAAGGATAAAAAAGGTTAGACTTGACTTTATTGCCCAGATTCTATTTTTATCTCCCAGGGATTTTTAATGGGCTTTGCTGGGGACAAACCCCTCCTCTGCCTTTTGTCCCGTTCCTCATTCTTGGAGTGCTGAGGGTGCAGACCCTTCTTCTGTAACTGCTGAGTGCTGAGTTGGGAGCCCTCATACCCGGAGGCGAGGGTAAGAGCTTCTCCCCAACAGCCTCCAGGTGACGTTGATTGTCCCCAGGCCCCCTGCCTCCCTGCTCGTCCACCTGAGCACCAGCATTGGAAGTGTTATAGATTCTAATGACCTTTAAGGGTCCAGGAAAGAGATGTGCAGAGACGCTGTGGGGGCCGGTTTCACCCCGCCCCACATTTGTTCGGCCACCTTAGGCTGACCGTTTCTGCCAGCCTAGATGCTCTGACCAGTAGTCTGCGCTTTCTTCAATTAGGCCCCTGAATTAACGTACAAACAGCACCAGGTGTCAGAGCACTGCCTGCTCAACTCCCAGACAGTCCAGGGTCAGTGGTGATCAAGGACCATGATGGCCACTGAGTCAACAGCCTTTTGAAGTAAACAGGAGTCCAGCTGGTCTTATTGGCCACCATCATCACGGTGTCTGTAGGCTTTTCTATGGTGACAGTGTGATATACGGTTCCCCCGCCAAGATTATTAGCTCCCCTCTGGGTGCAGTAAGTCCTGCAAGCAGTAGTCTACTCTTTTGGGACACACTCTTGTTGTTTTATGAGAGAAACTCCAGGTCAAGTGATGTTCACACGAGTCGTCATGGTGCCCTGTTGCCCCCGGTTATCTCTCTGGATGTTGGAGTTGGAGGGCCTCCTCACTCGAGGTTGGTGTGCCCACAGAGCGAACCCTGCAACTTCAGGGCATGGTTGGTGGTTAGGATCACCACGTGGGGTCCTTTTCCCTTAGGAGGGAGGTGGCCTTTGGGGCTGCTGATTTCCAGGTTTTTAGATACCACCAGTATCTTGGCCAGATGTGGCAGTGGGCCAAGCCCCTTGGTGCCCATAGTTTATCCTACCTGGATGGCATTCTTGCATTGTTCCATTTCAAGTGGTCCCAGTTTTTGCACTAATTCTCCAATGGCGATTCACCTTTCACCGGGAATGTAAAGGTCAAAGGGTTTAGCTAAATTAGGGAGTTCCAGGGCAAGGGTCTGAATTGACTGCTCTTTCCATTCTTGAAAGGCCACTTCTGGATTCTATTCAAAAGGATCATCATCTTTTCCTTTCAGTGTTTCATATAGAGGCCCAGCTAGTAGACTGTAGTTAGGGATCCAGAAGCAGCAAACCCTGGCCTCCCCAGGAACCCCTAAGCTGTCTTCTAGTTTTAGAAAGGGGTAAGGCTGAAAATGGTTTCTTCCCTTTCCTGGGATGGGCTTCTCCGACCTTCTGTGAGAACGAAGCCCAGGCAGGTCACCGCAGTCTGTGATATTTGAGCTTTTTCTTGGACAACTTCTATCCTTTATTGGCTTGGTAGTTCAGAGGCCTCCTTAGTAGGGCTGGCGATCAGAATGTCGTCTGCGTACTGAAGGAGGGTTTCCTTTTCCAGAGGTAGAACTTTTAGGTCTTTAGCTAAGCTTTCCCCAAAGATGGTGTGGGAATTTTTGCACCCTTGGGGCAAGACGGCCCGGAAGTATTGTTTTAGTTGTATGTTGAGTCCTGCCACTCACAAGCCAAAATTTCTTGTGAGTCTGGGACTAATGGAATACAAAAGAAGGCATCATTGAAGACTAATACAGAATACCATGTCCTGGTGGTTGGTAGAATGACCAGCAGGGTGTAGGAATTAGGAGCAGCTGGAGGTATATCCTCGGTGGCTTCACTGACTGTCCTGACATCCTTTACCAGGTCCCCAGCAGCCCATGGGGCTCTCGTGGTCAGACCAATCCCAGAATATGGAGCTCACCTGGGCAGGTACCCCACCCCCACCCCAGCCCACGGGGCTCTCGTGGTCAGGCCCCTCCCAGGATACAGAGCTACCCTTGCAGGTACCGTGGCAGGGCTGGGCACACAGGAACCGTGCACATAGCCCTCATTGCAGAGCACCCCCAGCTCACCTGTCGCTCAGAGCTGACACAGAGCACCTCAGAGCAGGACTTGAACTAACAAACAGCAGCTGCGACAGGTCTGTGACCCTGGGCATCACTCTGTGCGGCCTCCCTCCACCTGGTCTTCCAGAGACTTCCACTGCACCCGGGGCACCAGGCCTCTGTCTCCAACCACCACCCACCCCTCCTCTCCCTGACTCCTGGGTTCCTCTCATTAGGAGAGGGTTTTCTTGAAGTTGTCTCCCACTCATGGGCCAGATAAAATGATTAGAAAACAAGCCAAAGCTGCAGCCCCTTGTCTATCCTGACTCTCAGGAGCCCACACCTGTTCCTTGGACCTGGCCGGTTCAGCAAGTTCCATTTTCTGCAACTGTGAGCCCCTGAGGGGTGATGATTGGCTGACCTGGGCAGCCTTACCGTGCCGGCCAGCCCTCCCCAGGTGTGCCTGGGTTGAGATCAATATAAATACCACTCCAGACAGCAAGAGGCCCTGCAGCCGTGACTGATGCCATTTTCTCTGCCCTGTCAGCAGTCTCGGGGCTGGGCTGGTGGGAGGGAGTGAGAGGCCACGGCTTTGTGGGTGGCCCAGTGTGAGTGGGGCTCTGCTGGACTTTCTGCAGCAGTTGCCAGGCTGCCACCTGCTAAAGAAGAGGATGTGTCACCCATACCTGCTGCTGGAATTTCTCCCTGGGCAGAGGTGAGGAAGGAAAAAAGCAGTGGGGGCAGGGACAGGACGGGTATCTCAGGCAGGGAAATGGAAATCTTCCAGAAGAGCACCCAGGGCCAGGACCATCCTGGCTGGCCTGCAGGCACCAAGTCGGCCGGCATGCTGTCACTCGTGTGGCTCTATGGCCCTTCCTCTAGGCTTTCAAGTCCTTGTATATATTCAGGTGTTTTACCTGGGACGGGTGGGAATAGTTCAGCAGCAACTGGCCTGGGGCTCAGCTCACGTTTGCTCATAGATGCCTCGGCACGGTGCCCCAGCTTTGCAATGAGGACGCTTGTTGCGTGGGGGCTGCTGGCTGAATGGGAGACGATTCCCCACCACTGACCAACTTCAGAATTGTTTACAACTGGAGCAAGTGCCCTGATACGGTTTTCCTCTGTGGAACTGGTGGGTTCTGTGTTTTTTTTCTCTTTTTCGTTTTTGGTTCAAGGTAGATTTTATTCCTCTTTTTTGTATTTACAGATATAAGCATGGAAATAATTTATTCATATAAATACATGTATGTGAAGGGAATAATTGTTTTTTCTGTTTTATTTTTTAAATTTTATTTCTTTTTAATTTTGAATTTTATTTTATATTTTTATACAGCAGGTTCTTATTGGTTATCTATTTTATACATATAAATGTATACATGCCAATCCCAGTCTCTCAACTCCTCCCACCACCACCCCCCACAACAGCTTTCCCCCCTTGTTGTCCATACGTTTGTTGTCTACATCTGTTGCTCTATTTATGCCTTGCAAAATGGTTAACCTGTACAGTTTTTCTAGGTTCCACATATATGCATGAATATACAAGATTTGTTTTTCTCTTTCTGACTTACTTCACTCTGTATGACAGTCTCTAGATCCATCGACGTCTCTACAAATGACCTAATTTCATTCCTTTTCATGGCTTAGTAATATTCCATTTTATATATGTACCACAGCTTTATGCATTCGTCTGTCTGTGGGCATTTAGGTTGCTTCCATTACCTCGATATTGTAAAGAGTGATACAATGAACATTGCGGTGAATGTCTCTTTTTGATTTATGGTTTTGTCTGGGTATATGTCCAGAACTGGGATTGCTGTATCATATGGTAATTCTACTGTTAGTTTCTTAAGAAACTCCATATTGTTCTCCATAGAGACTGTATCAATTTATATTCCCAACAATAGTGGAAGAGGGTTCCTTTTCTCCACACATTTCCAGCATTTTTTGTTTGTAGATTTTCTGATGATGCCCATTCTACCAGGTGTGAGGTGATACCTCACTGTTGAGTCCATTTTGTTGAGCAAGGGGTAGGTCTTGTCTATTACATATTTAGCTTATGGAATGGTATCTGTGCTAATTTCAAACTCTGCTTTTATGCAGCACCACAACTCACCTTCCCCCTTAAGCAAGCATAAGTTGGTTTTCTAAACATGAGACCCTGTTCTGTTTTGTAATTCAGTTCATGTGTAACCAAGTTCACATTCCATGTATTAGTGATACCTTATGATGTTTCTCTTTCTGTGTGACTTTTTTCACTTAGAATCACCGTGCCTCAATCCACTCATTATGCTGGTACGGGCCTGGTGACATAGTTTTCATTGCTGAGAGGTATTCTGTTGTACGTAAGTACCGCAACTTCTTTATCCATTATTTGCTCTCTGGCATATTTAACTGGTGCTGAAGAAGAGGTTCCTGTAAAAGAGCCATCGCAAATTTTGGGGTGGCTGTGTCTTTTTGATTTTAATTTCCCTAAGCTATAGGACCATAAGTGGAAGTGCCCTAGGCTCTGTTGCTTTGTTTTTTAGATGTTTCAGGAAACACCATACACTTCTCCGGAGTGGCTGTTGGCAATTTACATCCCGCCCATCAGCATAAGAAGGCTCCCAGTTCTCCATGGCCTGTCCTGCCTTTCTGGATTTTACACTTTTTTCAGATGGCCCTTTTGACTGGGGGAAGTGAGACTTCATTGTAGTGCAGATTTCCTTTGCAAGCTTGCTTGGTTGGCCAAAAAGGGCGTATGCGTTTTTTCCTGAATATATTCAGGAAAAAACGCATACGCCCTTTGTGGTCAAGTGCATCATTGTCGACGTTCTGCCTCTTTTCCTATGCTTTAAATGCAATTCCAGTCTACCTCCTGAAATCGGTTGTCTGCAATTCTGCCCCGCTTTCAAGTCCTCTTGGCAGCCTTACTTCAGTATATTTTTGGATGATAGCTGTCATTTATAACTCTGCAGTTTGTGAATTACAGTGCCCCTGAGCTTCTTTCTTCAACTCGCTTTCTTGTGAGCTGGCCGCAACACCGCAGGATTGCTTCAGGCCCTAATCTGGTTCCGGCACGGCATGCTGAGCCTTTGGTTAATTCCTCTTCCTGGTGGGAAATGACAGTTAAATTTGCCCGTCCAGACACCTCCATCTAGTCTCTCATTGGTTCTACCTATTCCTGTTCATCTTCCGCAGAAATTGCAAACTGGGCCAAACAGGAGGTTAAAGGCACTGACTCTCCAAGTCGGGAGAGTGTTAGTAAAGCGTCTGGAATGTTGCACCCGAGTACCAGGGGACGAGAACTGAGACATATTTCAACACATCTCCCGATCACACGGTTGATCATACTCTGGGTTCCACATGCATGTTTTAGCTGAAGGAAGAATCCCTTAAACCTGGAGAGTTGAGACCCGTGGAATGGGTACCATGCAATATGACTTCAAAGGGTCTTCATTTGCTCACCGAACCTATCCAATCCTATCACTGCTGCGTTTATGCCCCTGTACACACGCTTGATTCTCTTTCAAAGACATAGCAATCCATAGGTTTTAAGATACTTACTAGTCAGCTACATTCTTAGGCGTTTAATATGTGGTGTTGAGTCCATTTCGTTGAACAAGGAGTAGCTCTTGTCTATTCCATATATGGCTTAAGGAACTTTATCTGTGCTCATTTCAATCTCTATTTTTATGCAGCACCCCAACTCACCTTTCCCCTTAAGCAAGCATAAGTTGGTTTTCTGAATTTGAGACCCTGTTCTGTTTTGTAATTCAGTTCCTGTGTAGCCAAGTTTACATTCCGTGTATTAGTGATATCTTATGATATTTATTTTTCTGTGTGACTTATTTCAGTTAGAATCATCATACCTGAACCCACTCATTTTCTGCTACAGGCCTGATGACATAGATTTCATTGCTGAGTGATATTGCATTGTATGTAAGTACCGCAAATTCTTTATCCATTTTTCACTTTCTGCGATATTGAACTTGTACCATAAACGAGGTTCTTGTAAACAGAGCCAACCCAAATTTTGGGGTGGCTGTGTCTTTTTGATTTTATTTTCCCTAATCTATAGGACCATAAGTGGAAGTGCCCTAGGCTCTGTTGCTTTGTTTTTTAGATGTTTCAGGAAACACCATATACTTCTCCCGAGTGGCTGTTGGCAATATACATCCTGCCCATCAGCATAACAAGTCTCCCAGTTCTCCATGGCCTGTCCTGCCTTTCTGGATTTTACACTTTTTTCAGATGGCCCTTTTGACCGGGGGGAAGTGAGACTTCATTGTAGTGCAGATTTCCTTTGCAAGCTTGCTTGGTTGGCCAAAAAGTGCGTATGCGTTTTTTCCTGAATATATTCAGGAAAAAACGCATACGCCCTTTTTGGCCAAGTGCATCATTGTCGACGTTTTGCCTCTTTTCCTATGCTTTAAATGCAATTCCAGTCTACCTCCTGAAATCAGTTTCCTGCAATTCTGCCCCGCTTTCAAGTCCTCTTGGCAGCCTTACTTCAGTATATTTTTGGACGATAGCTGTCATTTATAACTCTGCAGGTTTGTGAATTACAGTGCCCCTGAGCTCCTTTCTTCAACTCGCTTTCTTGTGAGATGGCCGCAACACCGCAGGATTGCTTCAGGCCCTAGTCTGCTTCCAGCACGGCCCACTGAGCCTTTGGTTAATTCCTCTAACTGGTGGGAAATGAGAGTTAAATTTGCCCGTCCCGACACCTCCAGCTAGTCTCTCATTGGTTCTCCCTATTCCTGTTCATCTTCCTCAGAAATTGCAAACTGGTCCAAACAGGAGGTTAAAGGCACTGACTCTCCAAGTCGGGAGAGTGTTAGTAAAGCATCTGGAATACTGCACCCGTGTACCAGGGGACGAGAACTGAGACATATTGGAACACGTCTCCCGATCACACGGTTGATCATACTCTGGGTTCCACATGCATGTTTTAGCTGAAGGAAGAATCCCTTAAACCTGGAGAGTTGAGACCCGTGGAATGGGTACCATGCAATATGACTTCAAAGGGTCTTCATTTGCTCACCGAACCTCTCCAATCCTATCACTGCTGCGTTTATGCCCCTGTACACACGCTGGATTCTCTTTCGGAGACATAGCGATCCATAGGTTTTAAGATACTTACTAGTCAGGTACATTCTTAGGCGTTTAATATGGGGTGTTGAGTCCATTTCGTTGAGCAAGGAGTAGCTCTTGTCTATTACATATTTGGCTTAAGGAACTTTATCTGTACTCATTTCAATCTCTGGTTTTATGCAGCATCCCAACTCACCTTTCCCCTTAAGCAAGCATAAGTTGGTTTTCTAAATTTGAGACCCTGTTCTGTTATGTAATCCAGTTCCTGTGTAGCCAAGTTTACATTCCGTGTATTAATGATATCTTATGATGTTTCTTTTTCTTGTGACTTATTTCAGTTAGAATCATCATAGCTGAATCCAGTCATTATGCTGCCACGGGCCTGATGACATAGATTTCATTGCTGAGTGATATTGCATTGTACGTAAGTACCAAAACTTCTTTATCCATTTTTCACTTTCTGCGATATTGAACTTGTCCCGTAAACGAGTTTCTTGTAAACAGAGCTGTCCCAAACTTTGGGATGGCTGTGTCTTTTTGATTTTAATTTCCCTAAGCTATAGGACCATAAGTGGAAGTGCCCTAGGCTCTGTTGCTTTGTTTCTTCCATGTTTCAGGAAACACCATACACTTCTCCCGAGTGGATGTTGGCAATTTACATCCCGCCCATCAGCATAACAAGGCTCCCAGTTCTCCATGGCCTGTCCTGCCTTTCTGGATTTTACACTTTTTTCAGATGGCCCTTTTGACCGGGGGGAAGTGAGACTTCATTGTAGTGCAGATTTCCTTTGCAACCTTGCTTGGTTGGCCAAAAAGGGCGTATGCGTTTTTTCCTGAATATATTCAGGAAAAAACGCATATGCCATTTTTGGCCAAGTGCATCATTGTCGACGTTCTGCCTCTTTTCCTATGCTTTAAATGCAATTCCAGTCTACCTCCTGAAATCGGTTTCCTGCAATTCTGGCCCACTTTCAAGTCCTCTTGGCAGCCTAACTTCAGTATATTTTTGGACGATAGCTGTCATTTATAATTCTGCAGGTTTGTGAATTACAGTGCCCCTGAGCTACTTTCTTCAACTCGCTTTCTTGTGAGCTGGCCGCAACACCGCAGGATTGCTTCAGGCCCTAATCTGGTTCCGGCACGGCACGCTGAGCCTTTGGTTAATTCCTCTTCCTGGTGGGAAATGAGAGTTAAATTTGCCCGTCCAGACACCTCCAGCTAGTCTCTCATTGGTTTTCCCTATTCCTGTTCATTTTCCGCAGAAATTGCAAACTGGGCCAAACAGGAGGTTAAAGGCACTGACTCTCCAAGTCGGGAGAGTGTTAGTAAAGCATCTGGAATACTGCACCCGAGTAACAGGGGACGAGAACTGAGACATATTGGAACACGTCTCCCAATCACACGGTTGATCATACTCTGGGTTCCACATGCATGTTTTAGCCGAAGGAAGAATCCCTTAAACCTGGAGAGTTGAGACCCGTGGAATGGGTACCATGCAATATGACTTCAAAGGGTCTTCATTTGCTCACCGAACCTCTCCAATCCTATCACTGCTGCGTTTATGCCCCTGTACACACGCTTGATTATCTTTCGGAGACAGAGCGATCCATAGGTTTTAAGATACTTACTAGTCAGGTACATTCTTAGGCGTTTAATATGAGGTGTTGAGTCCATTTCGTTGAGCAAGGAGTAGCTCTTGTCTATTCCATATTTGGCTTAAGGAACTTTATCTGTGCTCATTTCAATCTCTGGTTTTATGCAGCACCCCAACTCACGTTTCCCCTTAAGCAAGCAAAAGATAGTTTTCTAAATTTGAGACCCTGTTCTGTTTTGTAATCCAGTTCCTGTGTAACCAAGTTTACATTCCGTGTATTAGTGATATCTTACGATGTTTCTTTTTCTTGTGACTTATTTCAGTTACAATCATCATACCTGAATCCACTCATTATGCTGCTCTGGGCCTGATGACATAGATTTCATTGCTGAGTGATATTGCATTGTACGTAAGTACCACAACTGCTTTATCCATTTTTCACTTTCTGCGATATTGAACTTGTCCCGTAAACGAGTTTCTTGTAAACAGAGCCGTCCCAAACTTTGGGATGGCTGTGTCTTTTTGATTTTAATTTCCCTAAGCTATAGGACCATAAGTGGAAGTGCCCTAGGCTCTGTTGCTTTGTTTCTTAGATGTTTCAGGAAACACCATACACTTCTCCCAAGTGGCTGTTGGCAATTTACATCCTGCCCATCAGCATAACAAGGCTCCCAGTTCTCCATGGCCTGTCCTGCCTTTCTGGATTTTACACTTTTTTCAGATGGCCCTTTTGACCGGGGGGAAGTGAGACTTCATTGTAGTGCAGATTTCCTTTGCAAGCTTGCTTGGTTGGCCAAAAAGGGCGTATGCGTTTTTTCCTGAATATATTCAGGAAAAAACGCATACGCCCTTTTTGGCCAAGTGCATCATTGTCGATGTTCTGCCTCTTTTCCTATGCTTTAAATGCAATTCCAGTCTACCTCCTGAAATTGGTTTCCTGCAATTCTGCCCCGCTTTCCAGATCTCTTGGCAGCCTTACTTCAGTATATTTTTGGACGATAGCTGTCATTTATAACTCTGCAGGTTTGTGAATTACAGTGCCCCTGAGCTCCTTTCTTCAACTCGCTTTCTTGTGAGCTGGCCGCAACACCGCAGGATTGCTTCAGGCCCTAATCTGGTTCCGGCAAGGCGTGCTGAGCCTTTGGTTAATTCCTCTAACTGGTGGGAAATGAGAGTTAAATTTGCCCGTCCAGACACCTCCAGCTAGTCTCTCATTGGTTCTCCCTATTCCTGTTCATCTTCTGCAGAAATTGCAAACTGGGCCAAACAGGAGGTTAAAGGCACTGACTCTCCAAGTCGGGAGAGTGTTAGTAAAGCGTCTGGAATGTTGCACCCGAATACCAGGGGACGAGAACTGAGACATATTGGAACATGTCTCCCGATCACACGGTTGATCATACTCTGGGTTCCACATGCATGATTTAGCTGAAGGAAGAATCCCTTAAACGTGGAGAGTTGAGACCCGTGGAATGGGTCCCATGCAATGTGACTTCAAAGGTTCTTCATTTGCTCACCGAACCTCTCCAATCTTATCACTGCTGCGTTTATGCCCCTGTACACACGCTTGATTCTCTTTTGGAGACATAGCAATCCATAGGTTTTAAGATACTTACTAGTCAGGTACATTCTTAGGCGTTTAATATGGGGTGTTGAGTCCATTTCATTGAGCAAGGAGTAGCTCTAGTCTATTCCATATTTGGCTTAAGGAACTTTATCTGTGCTCATTTCAATCTCTAGTTTTATGCAGCACCCCAACTCACCTTTCCCCTTAAGCAAGCATAAGTTGGTTTTCTAAATTTGAGACCCTGTTCTCTTTTGTAATCCAGTTCCTGTGTAGCCAAGTTTACATTCCGTGTATTAGTGATATCTTATGATGTTTCTTTTTCTGTGTGACTTACTTCAGATAGAATCATCATACCTGAATCCACTCATTATGCTGCTCTGGGCCTGATGACATAGATTTCATTGCTGAGTGATATTGCATTGTACGTGCATTGCATTGTACCACAACTGCTTTATCCATTTTTCACTTTCTGCGATATTGAACTTGTCCCGTAAACGAGTTTCTTGTAAACAGAGCCTTCCCAAACTTAGGGGTGGCTGTGTATTTTTCATTTTAATTTCCCTAAGCTATAGGACCATATGTGAAAGTGCCCTAGGCTCTGTTGCTTTGTTTTTCAGATGTTTCAGGAAACACCATACACTTCTTCCACGTGGCTGTTGGCAATTTACATCCCGCCCATCAGCATAAAAAGGCTCCCAGTTCTCCATGGCCTGTCCCGCCTCTCTGGATTTTACACTTTTTTCAGATGGCCCTTTTGACCGGGGGGAAGTGAGACTTCATTGTAGTGCAGATTTCCTTTGCAAGCTTGCTTGGTTGGCCAAAAAGGGCGTATGCGTTTTTTCCTGAATATATTCAGGAGAAAACGCATACGCCCTTTTTGGCCAAGTGCATCATTGTGGACGTTCTGCCTCTTTTCCTATGCTTTAAGTGCAATTCCAGTCTACCTCCTGAAATCGGTTTCCTGCAATTCTGCCCCGCTTTCAAGTCCTCTTGGCAGCCTTACTTCAGTATATTTTTGGATGAGAGCTGTCATTTATAACTCTGCAGGTTTGTGAATTACAGTGCCCCTGAGCTACTTTCTTCAACTCGCTTTCTTGTGAGATGGCCGCAACACCGCAGGATTGCTTCAGGCCCTAGTCTGCTTCCGGCACGGCCCACTGAGCCTTTGGTTAATTCCTCTAACTGGTGGGAAATGAGAGTTAAATTTGCCCGTCCAGACACCTCCAGCTAGTCTCTCATTGGTTCTCCCTATTCCTGTTCATTTTCCGCAGAAATTGCAAACTGGTCCAAACAGGAGGTTAAAGGCACTGACTCTCCAAGTCGGGAGAGTGTTAGTAAAGCATCTGGAATGTTGCACCCGAGTACCAGGGGACGAGAACTGAGACATATTGGAACATGTCTCCCGATCAAATGGTTGATCATACTGTGGGTTCCACATGCATGTTTTAGCTGAAGGAAGAATCCCTTAAACCTGTAGAGTTGAGACCCGTGGAATGGGTACCATGCAATATGACTTCAAAGGGTCTTCATTTGCTCACCGAACATCTCCAATCCTATCACTGCTGCGTTTATGCCCCTGTACACACGCTTGATTCTCTTTCGGAGACATAGCGATCCATGGCTTTTAAGATACTTACTAGTCAGGTACATTCTTAGGCGTTTAATATGGGGTGTTGAGTCCATTTCGTTGAGCAAGGAGTAGCTCTTGTCTATTCCATATTTGGCTTAAGGAACTTTATCTGTGCTGATTTCAATCTCTGGTTTTATGCAGCACCCCAACTCACCTTTCCCCTTAAGCAAGCATAAGTTGGTTTTCTAAATTTGAGACCCTGTTCTCTTTTGTAATCCAGTTCCTGTGTAGCCAAGTTTACATTCCGTGTATTAGTGATATCTTATGATGTTTCTTTTTCTGTGTGACTTATTTCAGTTAGAATCATCATACCTGAATCCACTCATTATGCTGCTCTGGGCCTGATGACATAGATTTCATTGCTGAGTGATATTGCATTGTACGTAAGTAGCACAACTGCTTTATCCATTTTTCACTTTCTGCGATATTGAACTTGTCCCGTAAACGAGTTTCTTGTAAACAGAGCCGTCCCAAACTTTGGGGTGGCTGTGTCTTTTTGATTTTAATTTCCCTAAGCTATAGGACCATAAGTGGAAGTGCCCTAGGCTCTGTTGCTTTGTTTCTTAGATGTTTCAGGAAACACCATACACTTCTCCCAAGTGGCTGTTGGCAATTTACATCCCGCCCATCAGCATAACAAGGCTCCCAGTTCTCCATGGCCTGTCCTGCCTTTCTGGATTTTACACTTTTTTCAGATGGCCCTTTTGACCGGGGGGAAGTGAGACTTCATTGTAGTGCAGATTTCCTTTGCAAGCTTGCTTGGTTGGCCAAAAAGGGCGTATGCGTTTTTTCCTGAATATATTCAGGAAAAAACGCATACGCCCTTTTTGGCCAAGTGCATCATTGTCGATGTTCTGCCTCTTTTCCTATGCTTTAAATGCAATTCCAGTCTACCTCCTGAAATCGGTTTCCTGCAATTCTGCCCCGCTTTCCAGATCTCTTGGCAGCCTTACTTCAGTATATTTTTGGATGATAGCTGTCATTTATAACTCTGCAGGTTTGTGAATTACAGTGCCCCTGAGCTCCTTTCTTCAACTCGCTTTCTTGTGAGCTGGCCGTAACACCGCAGGATTGCTTCAGGCCCTAATCTGGTTCCGGCAAGGCGTGCTGAGCCTTTGGTTAATTCCTCTTCCTGGTGGGAAATGAGAGTTAAATTTGCCCGTCCAGACACCTCCAGCTAGTCTCTCATTGGTTCTCCCTATTCCTGTTCATCTTCTGCAGAAATTGCAAACTGGGCCAAACAGGAGGTTAAAGGCACTGACTCTCCAAGTCGGGAGAGTGTTAGTAAAGCGTCTGGAATGTTGCACCCGAATACCAGGGGACGAGAACTGAGACATATTGGAACATGTCTCCCGATCACACGGTTGATCATACTCTGGGTTCCACATGCATGCTTTAGCTGAAGGAAGAATCCCTTAAACGTGGAGAGTTGAGACCCGTGGAATGGGTACCATGCAATGTGACTTCAAAGGGTCTTCATTTGCTCACCGAACCTCTCCAATCCTATCACTGCTGCGTTTATGCCCCTGTACACACGCTTGATTCTCTTTTGGAGACATAGCAATCCATAGGTTTTAAGATACTTACTAGTCAGGTACATTCTTAGGCGTTTAATATGGGGTGTTGAGTCCATTTCGTTGAGCAAGGAGTAGCTCTAGTCTATTCCATATTTGGCTTAAGGAACTTTATCTGTGCTCATTTCAATCTCTAGTTTTATGCAGCACCCCAACTCACCTTTCCCCTTAAGCAAGCATAAGTTGGTTTTCTAAATTTGAGACCCTGTTCTCTTTTGTAATCCAGTTCCCGTGTAGCCAAGTTTACATTCCGTGTATTAGTGATATCTTATGATGTTTCTTTTTCTGTGTGACTTACTTCAGATAGAATCATCATACCTGAATCCACTCATTATGCTGCTCTGGGCCTGATGACATAGATTTCATTGCTGAGTGATATTGCATTGTACGTAAGTAGCACAACTGCTTTATCCATTTTTCACTTTCTGCGATATTGAACTTGTCCCGTAAACGAGTTTCTTGTAAAGAGAGCCGTCCCAAACTTTGGGGTGGCTGTGTGTTTTTGATTTTAATTTCCCTAAGCTATAGGACCATAAGTGGAAGTGCCCTAGGCTCTGTTGCTTTGTTTCTTAGATGTTTCAGGAAACACCATACACTTCTCCCAAGTGGCTGTTGGCAATTTACATCCCGCCCATCAGCATAACAAGGCTCCCAGTTCTCCATGGCCTGTCCTGCCTTTCTGGATTTTACACTTTTTTCAGATGGCCCTTTTGACCGGGGGGAAGTGAGACTTCATTGTAGTGCAGATTTCCTTTGCAAGCTTGCTTGGTTGGCCAAAAAGGGCGTATGCGTTTTTTCCTGAATATATTCAGGAAAAAACGCATACGCCCGTTTTGGCCAAGTGCATCATTGTCGATGTTCTGCGTCTTTTCCTATGCTTTAAGTGCAATTCCAGTCTACCTCCTGAAATCGGTTTCCTGCAATTCTGCCCCGCTTTCCAGATGTCTTGGCAGCCTTACTTCAGTATATTTTTGGACGATAGCTGTCATTTATAACTCTGCAGGTTTGTGAATTACAGTGCCCCTGAGCTCCTTTCTTCAACTCGCTTTCTTGTGAGCTGGCCGCAACACCGCAGGATTGCTTCAGGCCCTAATCTGGTTCCGGCAAGGCGTGCTGAGCCTGTGGTTAATTCCTCTTCCTGGTGGGAAATGAGAGTTAAATTTGCCCGTCCAGACACCTCCAGCTAGTCTCTCATTGGTTCTCCCTATTCCTGTTCATCTTCTGCAGAAATTGCAAACTGGGCCAAACAGGAGGTTAAAGGCACTGACTCTCCAAGTCGGGAGAGTGTTAGTAAAGCGTCTGGAATGTTGCACCCGAATACCAGGGGACGAGAACTGAGACATATTGGAACATGTCTCCCGATCACACGGTTGATCATACTCTGGGTTCCACATGCATGCTTTAGCTGAAGGAAGAATCCCTTAAACGTGGAGAGTTGAGACCCGTGGAATGGGTACCATGCAATGTGACTTCAAAGGGTCTTCATTTGCTCACCGAACCTCTCCAATCCTATCACTGCTGCGTTTATGCCCCTGTACACACGCTTGATTCTCTTTTGGAGACATAGCAATCCATAGGTTTTAAGATACTTACTAGTCAGGTACATTCTTAGGCGTTTAATATGGGGTGTTGAGTCCATTTCATTGAGCAAGGAGTAGCTCTAGTCTATTCCATATTTGGCTTAAGGAACTTTATCTGTGCTCATTTCAATCTCTAGTTTTATGCAGCACCCCAACTCACCTTTCCCCTTAAGCAAGCATAAGTTGGTTTTCTAAATTTGAGACCCTGTTCTCTTTTGTAATCCAGTTCCTGTGTAGCCAAGTTTACATTCCGTGTATTAGTGATATCTTATGATGTTTCTTTTTCTGTGTGACTTACTTCAGATAGAATCATCATACCTGAATCCACTCATTATGCTGCTCTGGGCCTGATGACATAGATTTCATTGCTGAGTGATATTGCATTGTACGTAAGTACCACAACTTCTTTATCCATTTTTCACTTTCTGCGATATTGAACTTGTACCGTAAACGAGGTTCTTGTAAACAGAGCCGTCCCAAACTTTGGGGTGGCTGTGTCTATTTGATTTTAATTTCCCTAAGCTATAGGGCCATAAGTGGAAGTGCCCTAGGCTCTGTTGCTTTGTTTTTTAGATGTTTCAGGAAACACCATACACTTCTCCCAAGTGGCTGTTGGCAATTTACATCCCGCCCATCAGCATAACAAGGCTCCCAGTTCTCCATGGCCTGTCCTGCCTTTCTGGATTTTACACTTTTTTCAGATGGCCCTTTTGACCGGGGGGAAGTGAGACTTCATTGTAGTGCAGATTTCCTTTGCAAGCTTGCTTGGTTGGCCAAAAAGGGCGTATGCGTTTTTTCCTGAATATATTCAGGAAAACACACATACGCACTTTTTGGCCAAGTGCATCATTGTCGACGTTCTGCCTCTTTTCCTATGCTTTAAATGCAATTCCAGTCTACCTCCTGAAATCGGTTTCCTGCAATTCTTGCCCACTTTCAACTCCTCTTGGCAGCCTAATTTCAGTATATTTTTGGACGATAGCTGTCATTTATAACTCTGCAGGTTTGTGAATTACAGTGCCCCTGAGCTCCTTTCTTCAACTCGCTTTCTTATGAGCTGGCCGCAACACCGCAGGATTGCTTCAGGCCCTAATCTGGTTCCGGCAAGGCATGCTGAGCCTTTGGTTAATTCCTCTTCCTGGTGGGAAATGAGAGTTAAATTTGCCCGTCCAGACACCTCCAGCTAATCTCTCATTGTTTCTCCCTATTCCTGTTCATCTTCTGCAGAAATTGCAAACTGGGCCAAACAGGAGGTTAAAGGCACTGACTCTCCAAGTCGGGAGAGTGTTAGTAAAGCGTCTGGAATGTTGCACCCGAATACCAGGGGACGAGAACTGAGACATATTGGAACATGTCTCCCGATCACACGGTTGATTATACTCTGGGTTCCACATGCATGCTTTAGCTGAAGGAAGAATCCCTTAAACGTGGAGAGTTGAGACCCGTGGAATGGGTACCATGCAATGTGACTTCAAAGGGTCTTCATTTGGTCACCGAACCTCTCCAATCCTATCACTGCTGCGTTTATGCCCCTGTACACACGCTTGATTCTCTTTTGGAGACATAGCAATCCATAGGTTTTAAGATACTTACTAGTCAGGTACATTCTTAGGCGTTTAATATGGGGTGTTGAGTCCATTTCGTTGAGCAAGGAGTAGCTCTTGTCTATTCCATATTTGGCTTAAGGAACTTTATCTGTGCTCATTTCAATCTCTATTTTTATGCAGCACCCCAACTCACATTTCCCCTTAAGCAAGCATAAGTTGGTTTTCTAAATTTGAGACCCTGTTCTCTTTTGTAATCCAGTTCCTGTGTAGCCAAGTTTACATTCCGTGTATTAGTGATATCTTATGATGTTTCTTTTTCTGTGTGACTTACTTCAGATAGAATCATCATACCTGAATCCACTCATTATGCTGCTCTGGGCCTGATGACATAGATTTCATTGCTGAGTGATATTGCATTGTACGTAAGTACCACAACTGCTTTATCCATTTTTCACTTTCTGCGATATTGAACTTGTCCCGTAAACGAGTTTCTTGTAAACAGAGCCGTCCCAAACTTTGGGATGGCTGTGTCTTTTTGATTTTAATTTCCCTAAGCTATAGGACCATAAGTGGAAGTGCCCTAGGCTCTGTTGCTTTGTTTCTTAGATGTTTCAGGAAACACCATACACTTCTCCCAAGTGGCTGTTGGCAATTTACATCCCGCCCATCAGCATAACAAGGCTCCCAGTTCTCCATGGCCTGTCCTGCCTTTCTGGATTTTACACTTTTTTCAGATGGCCCTTTTGACCGGGGGGAAGTGAGACTTCATTGTAGTGCAGATTTCCTTTGCAAGCTTGCTTGGTTGGCCAAAAAGGGCGTATGCGTTTTTTCCTGAATATATTCAGGAAAAAACGCATACGCCCGTTTTGGCCAAGTGCATCATTGTCGATGTTCTGCCTCTTTTCCTATGCTTTAAATGCAATTCCAGTCTACCTCCTGAAATTGGTTTCCTGCAATTCTGCCCCGCTTTCCAGATCTCTTGGCAGCCTTACTTCAGTATATTTTTGGACGATAGCTGTCATTTACAACTCTGCAGGTTTGTGAATTACAGTGCCCCTGAGCTCCTTTCTTCAACTCGCTTTCTTGTGAGCTGGCCGCAACACCGCAGGATTGCTTCAGGCCCTAATCTGGTTCCGGCAAGGCGTGCTGAGCCTTTGGTTAATTCCTCTTCCTGGTGGGAAATGAGAGTTAAATTTGCCCGTCCAGACACCTCCAGCTAGTCTCTCATTGGTTCTCCCTATTCCTGTTCATCATCTGCAGAAATTGCAAACTGGGCCAAACAGGAGGTTAAAGGCACTGACTCTCCAAGTCGGGAGAGTGTTAGTAAAGCGTCTGGAATGTTGCACCCGAATACCAGGGGACGAGAACTGAGACATATTGGAACATGTCTCCCGATCACACGGTTGATCATACTCTGGGTTCCACATGCATGCTTTAGCTGAAGGAAGAATCCCTTAAACGTGGAGAGTTGAGACCCGTGGAATGGGTACCATGCAATGTGACTTCAAAGGGTCTTCATTTGCTCACCGAACCTCTCCAATCTTATCACTGCTGCGTTTATGCCCCTGTACACACGCTTGATTCTCTTTCGGAGACATAGCGATCCATGGCTTTTAAGATACTTACTAGTCAGGTACATTCTTAGGCGTTTAATATGGGGTGTTGAGTCCATTTCGTTGAGCAAGGAGTAGCTCTTGTCTATTCCATATTTGGCTTAAGGAACTTTATCTGTGCTGATTTCAATCTCTGGTTTTATGCAGCACCCCAACTCACCTTTCCCCTTAAGCAAGCATAAGTTGGTTTTCTAAATTTGAGACCCTGTTCTCTTTTGTAATCCAGTTCCTGTGTAGCCAAGTTTACATTCCGTGTATTAGTGATATCTTATGATGTTTCTTTTTCTGTGTGACTTATTTCAGTTAGAATCATCATACCTGAATCTACTCATTATGCTGTTATGGGCCTGATGACATAGATTTCATTGCTGAGTGATATTGCATTGTACGTAAGTACCACAACTTCTTTATCCATTTTTCACTTTCTGCGATATTGAACTTGTCCCGTAAACGAGTTTCTTGTATACAGAGCCGTCCCAAACTTTGGGGTGGCTGTGTCTTTTTGATTTTAATTTCCCTAAGCTATAGGACCATAAGTGGAAGTGCCCTAGGCTCTGTTGCTTTGTTTCTTAGATGTTTCAGGAAACACCATACACTTCTCCCAAGTGGCTGTTGGCAATTTACATCCCGCCCATCAGCATAACAAGGCTCCCAGTTCTCCATGGCCTGTCCTGCCTTTCTGGATTTTACACTTTTTTCAGATGGCCCTTTTGACCGGGGGGAAGTGAGACTTCATTGTAGTGCAGATTTCCTTTGCAAGCTTGCTTGGTTGGCCAAAAAGGGCGTATGCGTTTTTTCCTGAATATATTCAGGAAAAAACGCATACGCTCTTTTTGGCCAAGTGCATCATTGTCGATGTTCTGCCTCTTTTCCTATGCTTTAAATGGAATTCCAGTCTACCTCCTGAAATCGGTTTCCTGCAATTCTGCCCCGCTTTCCAGATCTCTTGGCAGCCTTACTTCAGTATATTTTTGGACGATAGCTGTCATTTATAACTCTGCAGTTTTGTGAATTACAGTGCCCCTGAGCTCCTTTCTTCAACTCGCTTTCTTGTGAGCTGGCCGCAACACCGCAGGATTGCTTCAGGCCCTAATCTGGTTCCGGCAAGGCGTGCTGAGCCTTTGGTTAATTCCTCTTCCTGGTGGGAAATGAGAGTTAAATTTGCCCGTCCAGACACCTCCAGCTAGTCTCTCATTGGTTCTCCCTATTCCTGTTCATCTTCTGCAGAAATTGCAAACTGGGCCAAACAGGAGGTTAAAGGCACTGACTCTCCAAGTCGGGAGAGTGTTAGTAAAGCGTCTGGAATGTTGCACCCGAATACCAGGGGACAAGAACTGAGACATATTGGAACATGTCTCCCGATCACACGGTTGATCATACTCTGGGTTCCACATGCATGCTTTAGCTGAAGGAAGAATCCCTTAAACGTGGAGAGTTGAGACCCGTGGAATGGGTACCATGCAATGTGACTTCAAAGGGTCTTCATTTGCTCACCGAACCTCTCCAATCCTATCACTGCTGCGTTTATGCCCCTGTACACACGCTTGATTCTCTTTTGGAGACATAGCAATCCATAGGTTTTAAGATACTTACTAGTCAGGTACATTCTTAGGCGTTTAATATGGGGTGTTGAGTCCATTTCGTTGAGCAAGGAGTAGCTCTTGTCTATTCCATATTTGGCTTAAGGAACTTTATCTGTGCTCATTTCAATCTCTAGTTTTATGCAGCACCCCAACTCACCTTTCCCCTTAAGCAAGCATAAGTTGGTTTTCTAAATTTGAGACCCTGTTCTCTTTTGTAATCCAGTTCCTGTGTAGCCAAGTTTACATTCCGTGTATTAGTGATATCTTATGATGTTTCTTTTTCTGTGTGACTTACTTCAGATAGAATCATCATACCTGAATCCACTCATTATGCTGCTCTGGGCCTGATGACATAGATTTCATTGCTGAGTGATATTGCATTGTACGTAAGTACCACAACTGCTTTATCCATTTTTCACTTTCTGAGATATTGAACTTGTCCCGTAAACGAGTTTCTTGTAAACAGAGCCGTCCCAAACTTTGGGATGGCTGTGTCTTTTTGATTTTAATTTCCCTAAGCTATAGGACCATAAGTGGAAGTGCCCTAGGCTCTGTTGCTTTGTTTCTTAGATGTTTCAGGAAACACCATACACTTCTCCCAAGTGGCTGTTGGCAATTTACATCCTGCCCATCAGCATAACAAGGCTCCCAGTTCTCCATGGCCTGTCCTGCCTTTCTGGATTTTACACTTTTTTCAGATGGCCCTTTTGACCGGGGGGAAGTGAGACTTCATTGTAGTGCAGATTTCCTTTGCAAGCTTGCTTGGTTGGCCAAAAAGGGCGTATGCGTTTTTTCCTGAATATATTCAGGAAAAAACGCATACGCCCTTTTTGGCCAAGTGCATCATTGTCGATGTTCTGCCTCTTTTCCTATGCTTTAAATGCAATTCCAGTCTACCTCCTGAAATTGGTTTCCTGCAATTCTGCCCCGCTTTCCAGATCTCTTGGCAGCCTTACTTCAGTATATTTTTGGACGATAGCTGTCATTTATAACTCTGCAGGTTTGTGAATTACAGTGCCCCTGAGCTCCTTTCTTCAACTCGCTTTCTTGTGAGCTGGCCGCAACACCGCAGGATTGCTTCAGGCCCTAATCTGGTTCCGGCAAGGCGTGCTGAGCCTTTGGTTAATTCCTCTTCCTGGTGGGAAATGAGAGTTAAATTTGCCCGTCCAGACACCTCCAGCTAGTCTCTCATTGGTTCTCCCTATTCCTGTTCATCTTCTGCAGAAATTGCAAACTGGGCCAAACAGGAGGTTAAAGGCACTGACTCTCCAAGTCGGGAGAGTGTTAGTAAAGCGTCTGGAATGTTGCACCCGAATACCAGGGGACGAGAACTGAGACATATTGGAACATGTCTCCCGATCACACGGTTGATCATACTCTGGGTTCCACATGCATGATTTAGCTGAAGGAAGAATCCCTTAAACGTGGAGAGTTGAGACCCGTGGAATGGGTACCATGCAATGTGACTTCAAAGGGTCTTCATTTGCTCACCGAACCTCTCCAATCTTATCACTGCTGCGTTTATGCCCCTGTACACACGCTTGATTCTCTTTTGGAGACATAGCAATCCATAGGTTTTAAGATACTTACTAGTCAGGTACATTCTTAGGCGTTTAATATGGGGTGTTGAGTCCATTTCATTGAGCAAGGAGTAGCTCTAGTCTATTCCATATTTGGCTTAAGGAACTTTATCTGTGCTCATTTCAATCTCTAGTTTTATGCAGCACCCCAACTCACCTTTCCCCTTAAGCAAGCATAAGTTGGTTTTCTAAATTTGAGACCCTGTTCTCTTTTGTAATCCAGTTCCTGTGTAGCCAAGTTTACATTCCGTGTATTAGTGATATCTTATGATGTTTCTTTTTCTGTGTGACTTACTTCAGATAGAATCATCATACCTGAATCCACTCATTATGCTGCTCTGGGCCTGATGACATAGATTTCATTGCTGAGTGATATTGCATTGTACGTGCATTGCATTGTACCACAACTGCTTTATCCATTTTTCACTTTCTGCGATATTGAACTTGTCCCGTAAACGAGTTTCTTGTAAACAGAGCCTTCCCAAACTTAGGGGTGGCTGTGTATTTTTCATTTTAGTTTCCCTAAGCTATAGGACCATATGTGAAAGTGCCCTAGGCTCTGTTGCTTTGTTTTTCAGATGTTTCAGGAAACACCATACACTTCTTCCACGTGGCTGTTGGCAATTTACATCCCGCCCATCAGCATAACAAGGCTCCCAGTTCTCCATGGCCTGTCCAGCCTCTCTGGATTTTACACTTTTTTCAGATGGCCCTTTTGACCGGGGGGAAGTGAGACTTCATTGTAGTGCAGATTTCCTTTGCAAGCTTGCTTGGTTGGCCAAAAAGGGCGTATGCGTTTTTTCCTGAATATATTCAGGAGAAAACGCATACGCCCTTTTTGGCCAAGTGCATCATTGTGGACGTTCTGCCTCTTTTCCTATGCTTTAAGTGCAATTCCAGTCTACCTCCTGAAATCGGTTTCCTGCAATTCTGCCCCGCTTTCAAGTCCTCTTGGCAGCCTTACTTCAGTATATTTTTGGATGAGTGCTGTCATTTATAACTCTGCAGGTTTGTGAATTACAGTGCCCCTGAGCTCCTTTCTTCAACTCGCTTTCTTGTGAGATGGCCGCAACACCGCAGGATTGCTTCAGGCCCTAGTCTGCTTCCGGCACGGCCCACTGAGCCTTTGGTTAATTCCTCTAACTGGTGGGAAATGAGAGTTAAATTTGCCCGTCCAGACACCTCCAGCTAGTCTCTCATTGGTTCTCCCTATTCCTGTTCATTTTCCGCAGAAATTGCAAACTGGTCCAAACAGGAGGTTAAAGGCACTGACTCTCCAAGTCGGGAGAGTGTTAGTAAAGCATCTGGAATGTTGCACCCGAGTACCAGGGGACGAGAACTGAGACATATTGGAACATGTCTCCCGATCACACGGTTGATCATACTCTGGGTTCCACATGCATGCTTTAGCTGAAGGAAGAATCCCTTAAACCTGGAGAGTTGAGACCCGTGGAATGGGTACCATGCAATGTGACTTCAAAGGGTCTTCATTTGCTCACCGAACCTCTCCAATCCTATCACTGCTGCGTTTATGCCCCTGTACACACGCTTGATTCTCTTTTGGAGACATAGCGATCCATGGCTTTTAAGATACTTACTAGTCAGGTACATTCTTAGGCGTTTAATATGGGGTGTTGAGTCCATTTCGTTGAGCAAGGAGTAGCTCTTGTCTATTCCATATTTGGCTTAAGGAACTTTATCTGTGCTGATTTCAATCTCTGGTTTTATGCAGCACCCCAACTCACCTTTCCCCTTAAGCAAGCATAAGTTGGTTTTCTAAATTTGAGACCCTGTTCTCTTTTGTAATCCAGTTCCTGTGTAGCCAAGTTTACATTCCGTGTATTAGTGATATCTTATGATGTTTCTTTTTCTGTGTGACTTACTTCAGATAGAATCATCATACCTGAATCCACTCATTATGCTGCTCTGGGCCTGATGACATAGATTTCATTGCTGAGTGATATTGCATTGTACGTAAGTAGCACAACTGCTTTATCCATTTTTCACTTTCTGCGATATTGAACTTGTCCCGTAAACGAGTTTCTTGTAAACAGAGCCGTCCCAAACTTTGGGGTGGCTGTGTCTTTTTGATTTTAATTTCCCTAAGCTATAGGACCATAAGTGGAAGTGCCCTAGGCTCTGTTGCTTTGTTTCTTAGATGTTTCAGGAAACACCATACACTTCTCCCAAGTGGCTGTTGGCAATTTACATCCCGCCCATCAGCATAACAAGGCTCCCAGTTCTCCATGGCCTGTCCTGCCTTTCTGGATTTTACACTTTTTTCAGATGGCCCTTTTGACCGGGGGGAAGTGAGACTTCATTGTAGTGCAGATTTCCTTTGCAAGCTTGCTTGGTTGGCCAAAAAGGGCGTATGCGTTTTTTCCTGAATATATTCAGGAAAAAACGCATACGCCCGTTTTGGCCAAGTGCATCATTGTCGATGTTCTGCCTCTTTTCCTATGCTTTAAGTGCAATTCCAGTCTACCTCCTGAAATCGGTTTCCTGCAATTCTGCCCCGCTTTCCAGATCTCTTGGCAGCCTTACTTCAGTATATTTTTGGACGATAGCTGTCATTTATAACTCTGCAGGTTTGTGAATTACAGTGCCCCTGAGCTCCTTTCTTCAACTCGCTTTCTTGTGAGCTGGCCGCAACACCGCAGGATTGCTTCAGGCCCTAATCTGGTTCCGGCAAGGCGTGCTGAGCCTTTGGTTAATTCCTCTAACTGGTGGGAAATGAGAGTTAAATTTGCCCGTCCAGACACCTCCAGCTAGTCTCTCATTGGTTCTCCCTATTCCTGTTCATGTTCCGCAGAAATTGCAAACTGGGCCAAACAGGAGGTTAAAGGCACTGACTCTCCAAGTCGGGAGAGTGTTAGTAAAGCGTCTGGAATGTTGCACCCGAGTACCAGGGGACGAGAACTGAGACATATTGGAACACGTCTCCCGATCACACGGTTGATCATACTCTGGGTTCCACATGCATGATTTAGCTGAAGGAAGAATCCCTTAAACGTGGAGAGTTGAGACCCGTGAAATGGGTACCATGCAATGTGACTTCAAAGGGTCTTCATTTGCTCACCGAACCTCTCCAATCCTATCACTGCTGCGTTTATGCCCCTGTACACACGGTTGATTCTCTTTTGGAGACATAGCAATCCATAGGTTTTAAGATACTTTCTAGTCAGCTACATTCTTAGGCATTTAATATGGGGTGTTGAGTCCATTTCGTTGAGCAAGGAGTAGCTCTTGTCTGTTACGTATTTGGCTTAAGGAACTTTATCTGTGCTCATTTCAATCTCTGGTTTTATGCAGCACCCCAACTCACCTTTCCCCTTAAGCAAGCATAAGTTGGTTTTCTAAATTTGAGAACCTGTTCTCTTTTGTAATCCAGTTCCTGTGTAGCCAAGTTTACATTCCGTGTATTAATGATATCTTATGATGTTTCTTTTTCTTGTGACTTATTTCAGATAGAATCATCATACCTGAATCCACTCATTATGCTGCTACGGGCCTGATGACATAGATTTCATTGCTGAGTGATATAGCCTTGTACGTAAGTAGCACAACTGCTTTATCCATTTTTCACTTTCTGCGATATTGAACTTGTCCCGTAAACGAGTTTCTTGTAAACAGAGCCGTCCCAAACATAGGGGTGGCTGTATCTTTTTGATTTTAATTTCCCTAAGCTATAGGGCCATAAGTGGCAGTGCCCTAGGCTCTGTTGCTTTCTTTTTTAGATGTTTCAGGAAACACCATACACTTTTCCCGAGTGACTGTTGGCAATTTACATCCCGCCCATCAGCATAACAAGGCTCCCAGTTCTCCATGGCCTGTCCTGCCTTTCTGGATTTTACACTTTTTTCAGATGGCCCTTTTGACCGGGGGCAAGTGAGACTTCATTGTAGTGCAGATTTCCTTTGCAAGCTTGCTTGGTTGGCCAAAAAGGGCGTATTCGTTTTTTCCTGAATATATTCAGGAAAAAACGCATACGCCCTTTTTGGCCAAGTGCATCATTGTCGACGTTTTGCCTCTTTTCCTATGCTTTAAATGCAATTCCAGTGTACCTCCTGAAATTGGTTTCCTGCAATTCTGCCCCGCTTTCAAGTCCTCTTGGCAGCCTTACTTCAGTATATTTTTGGACAATAGCTGTCATTTATAACTCTGCAGGTTTGTGAATTACAGTGCCCCTGAGTTCCTTTCTTCAACTCGCTTTCTTGTGAGCTGGTCGCAACACCGCAGGATTGCTTCAGGCCCTAATCTGGTTCTGGCACGGCACGCTGAGCCTTTGGTTAATTCCTCTTCCTGGTGGGAAATGAGAGTTAAATTTGCCTGTCCAGACACCTCCAGCTAGTCTCTCAATGGTTCTCCCTATTCCTGTTCATCTTCCGCAGAAATTGCAAACTGGGCCAAACAGGAGGTTAAAGGCACTGACTCTCCAAGTCGGGAGAGTGTTAGTAAGCATCTGGAATGTTGCACCCGAGTACCAGGGGACGAGAACTGACACATATTGGAACACGTCTCCCGATCACACGGTTGATCATACTCTGGGATCCACATGCATGTTTCAGCTGAAGGAACAATCCCTTAAACCTGGAGAGTTGAGACCCTTGAAATGGGTACCATGCAATATGACTTCAAAGGGTCCTCATTTGCTCACTGAACCTCTCCAATCCTATCACTGCTGCGTTTATGCCCCTGTACACACGCTTGATTCTCTTTCGGAGACATAGCAATCCATAGGTTTTAAGATACTTACTAGTCAGGTACATTCTTAGGCGTTTAATATGGGGTGTTGAGTCCATTTCGTTGAGCAAGGAGTAGCTCTTGTCTATTCCATACTTGGCTTAAGGAACTTTATCTGTGCTCATTTCAATCTCTGGTTTTATGCAGCAACCCCAACTCACCTTTCCCCTTAAGCAAGCATAAGTTGGTTTTCTAAATTTGAGACCCTGTTCTGTTTTGTAATCCAGTTCCTGTGTAGCCAAGTTTACATTCCGTGTATTAGTGATATCTTATGATGTTTCTTTTTCTCTGTGACTTATTTCAGTTAGAATCATCATACCTGAATCCACTCATTATGCTGCTACGGGCCTGATGACATAGATTTCATTGCTGAGTGATATTGCATTGTACGTAAGTACCACAACTTCTTTATCCATTTTCCACTTTGTGCGATATTTAACTTGTACCATAAATGCGGTTCTTGTAAACAGAGCCGTCCCAAATTTTGGGCTGGCTGTGTCTTTTTGATTTTAATTTCCCTAAGCTATAGGACCATAAGTGGAAGTGCCCTAGGCTCTGTTGCTTTGTTTTTTAGATGTTTCAGGAAACACAATACACTTCTCCCAAGTGGCTGTTGGCAATTTACATCCTGCCCATCAGCATAACAAGGCTCCCAGTTCTCCATGGCCTGTCCTGTCTTTCTGGATTTTACACTTTTTTCAGATGGCCCTTTTGACCGGGGGGAAGTGAGACTTCATTGTAGTGCAGATTTCCTTTGCAAGCTTGCTTGGTTGGCCAAAAAGGGCGTACGCGTTTTTTCCTGAATATATTCAGGAAAAAACACATACGCACTTTTTGGCCAAGTGCATCATTGTCGACGTTCTGCCTCTTTTCCTATGCTTTAATTGCAATTCCAGTCTACCTCCTGAAATCGGTTTCCTGCAATTCTGCCCCGCTTTCAAGTCCTCTTGGCAGCCTTACTTCAGTATATTTTTGGATGATAGCTGTCATTTATAACTCTGCAGGTTTGTGAATTACAGTGCCCCTGAGCTCCTTTCTTCAACTCGCTTTCTTGTGAGCTGGCCGCAACACCGCAGGATTGCTTCAGGCCCTAATCTGGTTCCGGCATGGCAGGCTGAGCCTTTGGATAATTCCCCTTCCTGGTGGGAAATGAGAGTTAAATTTGCCCGTCCAGACACCTCCAGTAAGTCTCTCATTGGTTCTCCCTATTCCTGTATATCTTTCTCAGAATTTGCAAACTGGGCCAAACAGGAGGTTAAAGGCACTGACTCTCCAAGTCGGGAGAGTGTTAGTAAAGCGTCTAGAATGTTGCACCCGAGTACAAGGGTATGAGAACTGAGAAATATTTGAACATGACTCCCGATCACACGGTTGATCATACTCTGGGTTCCACATGCATGTTTCTGCTGAAGGAAGAATCCCTTAAACCTGGAGAGTTGAGACCCGTGGAATGGGTACCATGCAATATGACTTCAAAGAGTCTTCATTTGCTCACCGAACCTCTCCAATCCTATCACTGCTGCGTTTACGCCCCTGTACACACGCTTGATTCTCTTTGGAGACAATGTGATCCATAGGTTTTAAGATACTTACTAGTCAGGTACATTCTTAGGCGTTTAATATGGGGTGTTGAGTCCATTTCGTTGAGCAAGGAGTAGCTCTTGTCTATTACATATTTGGCTTAAGGAACTTTATCTGTGCTCATTCCAATGTCTGGTTTTATCCAGCACCCCAACTCACCTTTCCCCTTAAGCAAGCATAAGTTGGTTTTCTAAATTTGAGACCCTGTTCTCTTTTGTAATCCAGTTCCTGTGTAGCCAAGTTTACATTCCGTGTATTAGTGATATCTTATGATGTTTCTTTTTCTGTGTGACTTATTTCAGATAGAATCATCATACCTGAATCCACTCATTATGCTGCTACGGGCCTGATGACATAGATTTCATTGCTGAGTGATATTGCATTGTACGTAAGTACCACAACTTCTTTATCCATTTTCCACTTTGTGCGATATTTAACTTGTACCATAAATGCGGTTCTTGTAAACAGAGCCGTCCCAAATTTTGGGCTGGCTGTGTCTTTTTGATTTTAATTTCCCTAAGCTATAGGACCATAAGTGGAAGTGCCCTAGGCTCTGTTGCTTTGTTTTTTAGATGTTTCAGGAAACACAATACACTTCTCCCAAGTGGCTGTTGGCAATTTACATCCCGCCCATCAGCATAACAAGGCTCCCAGTTCTCCATGGCCTGTCCTGCCTTTCTGGATTTTACACTTTTTTCACATGGCCCTTTTGACCGGGGGGAAATGAGACTTCATTGTAGTGCAGATTTCCTTTGCAAGCTTGCTTGGTTGGCCAAAAAGGGCGTATGCGTTTTTTCCTGAATATATTCAGGAAAAAACGCATACGCCCTTTTCGGCCAAGTGCATCATTGTCGACGTTCTGCCTCTTTTCCTATGCTTTAAATGCAATTCCAGTCTACCTCCTGAAATCGGTTTCCTGCAATTCTGCCCCGCTTTCAAGTCCTCTTGGCAGCCTTACTTCAGTATATTTTTGGACGATAGCTGTCATTTATAACTCTGCAGGTTTGTGAATTACAGTGCCCCTGAGCTCCTTTCTTCAACTCGCTTTCTTGTGAGCTGGCCGCAACACCGCAGGATTGCTTCAGGCCCTAATCTGGTTCTGGCACGGCACGCTGAGCCTTTGGTTAATTCCTCTTCCTGGTGGGAAATGAGAGTTAAATTTGCCCGTCCAGACACCTCCAGCTAGTCTCTCATTGGTTCTCCCTATTCCTGTTCATCTTCCGCAGAAATTGCAAACTGGGCCAAACAGGAGGTTAAAGGCACTGACTCTCCAAGTCGGGAGAGTGTTAGTAAAGCATCTGGAATGTTGCACCCGAGTACCAGGGGACGAGAACTGAGACATATTGGAACATGTCTCCCGATCACATGGTTGATCATACTCTGGGTTCCACATGCATGATTTAGCTGAAGGAAGAATCCCTTAAACCTGGAGAGTTGAGACCCGTGGAATGGGTACCATGCAATATGACTTCAAAGGGTCTTCATTTGCTCACCGAACCTCTCCAATCCTATCACTGCTGCGTTTATGCCCCTCTACACACGCTTGATTCTCTTCGGAGACAATGTGATCCATAGGTTTTAAGATACTTACTAGTCAGGTACATTCTTAGGCTTTTAATATGGGGTTTTGAGTCCATTTCGTTGAGCAAGGAGTAGCTCTTGTCTATTCCATATTTGGCTTAAGGAACTTTATCTGTGCTGATTTCAATCTCTGGTTTTATGCAGCACCCCAACTCACCTTTCCCCTTAAGCAAGCATAAGTTGGTTTTCTAAATTTGAGACCCTGTTCTCTTTTGTAATCCAGTTCCTGTGTAGCCAAGTTTACATTCCGTGTATTAGTGATATCTTATGATGTTTCTTTTTCTGTGTGACTTATTTCAGTTAGAATCATCATACCTGAATCCACTCATTATGCTGCTCTGGGCCTGATGACATAGATTTCATTGCTGAGTGATATTGCATTGTACATAAGTACCACAACTTCTTTATCCATTTTTCACTTTCTGCGATATTGAACTAGTCCCGTAAACGAGTTTCTTGTAAACAGAGCCGTCCCAAACTTTGGGCTGGCTGTGTCTTTTCGATTTTAATTTCCTAAGCTATAGGGCCATAAGTGGAAGTGCCCTAGGCTCTGTTGCTTTGTTTGTTAGATGTTTCAGGAAAGACCATACACTTCTCCCGAGTGGCTGTTGGTAATATACATCCCGCCCATCAGCATAACAAGGCTCCCTGTTCTCCATGGCCTGTCCTGCCTTTCTGGATTTTACACTTTTTTCAGTTGGCCCTTTTGACCGGGGGGAAGTGAGACTTCATTGTAGTGCAGATTTCCTTTGCAAGCTTGCTTGGTTGGCCAAAAAGGGCGTATGTGTTTTTTCCTGAATATATTCAGGAAAAAACGCATACGCCCTTTTTGGCCAAGTGCATCATTGTCGACGTTTTGCCTCGTTTCCTATGCTTTAAATGCAATTCCAGTGTACCTCCTGAAATTGGTTTCCTGCAATTCTGCCCCGCTTTCAAGTCCTCTTGGCAGCATTACTTCAGTATATTTTTGGACGATAGCTGTCATTTATAACTCTGCAGGTTTGTGAATTACAGTGCCCCTGAGCTCCTTTCTTCAACTCGCTTTCTTGTGAGCTGGCCGCAACACCGCAGGATTGCTTCAGGCCCTAATCTGGTTCCGGCAGGGCATGCTGAGCCTTTGGTTAATTCCTCTTCCTGGTGGGAAATGAGAGTTAAATTTGCCCGTCCAGACACCTCCAGCTAGTCTCTCATTGGTTCTCCCTATTCCTGTTCATCTTCCGCAGAAAATGCAAACTGGGCCAAACAGTAGGTTAAAGGCACTGACTCTCCAAGTCGGGAGAGTGTTAATAAAGTGTCTGGAATGTTGCACCCGAGTACCAGGGGACGAGAACTGAGACATATTGGAACACGTCTCCCGATCACACGGTTGATCATACTCTGGGTTCCACATGCATGATTTAGCTGAAAGAAGAATCCCTTAAACCTGGAGCGTTGAGACCCGTGGAATGGGTACCATGCAATATGACTTCAAAGGGTCTTCATTTGCTCACCGAACGTCTCCAATCCTATCACTGCTGTGTTTATGCCCCTGTACACATGCTTGATTCTCTTTCGGAGACATAGCGATCCATAGGTTTTAAGATACTTACTAGTCAGGTACATTCTTAGGCATTTAATATGGTGTGTTGAGTGCATTTCGTTGAGCAAGGAGTAGCTCTTGTCTATTCCATATTTGGCTTAAGGAACTTTATCTGTGCTCATTTCAATCTCTGGTTTTATGCAGCACCCCAACTCACCTTTCCCCTTAAGCAAGCATAAGTTGGTTTTCTAAATTTGAGACCCTGTTGTGTTTTGTAATTCAGTTCCTGTGTAGCCAAGTTTACATTCCGTGTATTAGTGATATCTTATGATGTTTCTTTTTCTCTGTGACTTATTTCAGTTAGAATCATCATACCTGAATCCACTCATTATGCTGCTACGGGTCTGATGACATAGATTTCATTGCTGAGTGATATTGCATTGTACGTAAGTACCACAACTTCTATATACATTTTTCACTTTCTGCGATATTGAACTTGTCCCGTAAACGAGTTTCTTGTAAACAGAGCCGTCCGAAATTTTGGGGTGGCTGTGTCTTTTTGATTTTAATTTCCCTAAGCTATAGGACCATAAGTGGAAGTGCCCTAGGCTCTGTTGCTTTGTTTTTTAGATGTTTCAGGAAACAACATACACTTCTCCCAAGTGGCTGTTGGCAATTTACATCCCACCCATCAGCATAACAAGTCTCCCAGTTCTCCATGGCCTGTCCTGCCTTTCTGGATTTTACACTTTTTTCAGATGGCCCTTTTGACCGGGGGCAAGTGAGACTTCATTGTAGTGCAGATTTCCTTTGCAAGCTTCCTTGGTTGGCCAAAAAGGGCGTATGCGTTTTTTCCTGAATATATTCAAGAAAAAACGCGTACGCACTTTTTGGCCAAGTGCATCATTGTCGACGTTCTGCCTCTTTTCCTATGCTTTAAATGCAATTCCAGTCTACCTCCTGAAATCGGATTCCTGCAATTCTGCCCCGCTTTCAAGTCCTCTTGGCAGCCTTAGTTCAGTATATTTTTGGACGATAGCTGTCATTTATAACTCTGCAGGTTTGTGAATTACAGTGCCCCTGAGCTCCTTTCTTCAACTCGCTTTCTTGTGAGCTGGCCGCAACACCGCAGGATTGCTTCAGGCCCTAATCTGGTTCCGGCACGGCACGTTGAGCCTTTGGTTAATTCCTCTTCCTGGTGGGAAATGAGAGTTAAATTTGCCCGTCCAGACACCTCCAGCTAGTCTCTCATTGGTTCTCCCTATTCCTGTTCATCTTCTGCAGAAATTGCAAACTGGGCCAAACAGGAGGTTAAAGGCACTGACTCTCCAAGTCGGGAGAGTGTTAGTAAAGCATCTGGAATGTTGCACCCGAGTACCAGGGGACGAAAACTGAGACATATTGGAACATGTCTCCCGATCACATGGTTGATCATACTCTGGGTTCCACATGCATGATTTAGCTGAAGGAAGAATCCCTTAAACCTGGAGAGTTGAGACCCGTGGAATGGGTACCATGCAATATGACTTCAAAGGGTCTTCATTTGCTCATCGAACCTCGCCAATCCTATCACTGCTGCGTTTATGCCCCTGTACACACGCTTGATTCTCTTTCGGAGACATAGCGATCTATAGGTTTTAAGATACTTACTAGTCAGGTACATTCTTAGGCGTTTACTATGGTGTGTTGAGTGCATTTCGTTGAGCAAGGAGTAGCTCTTGTCTATTCCATATTTGGCTTAAGGAACTTTATCTGTGCTCATTTCAATCTCTGGTTTTATGCAGCACCCCAACTCACCTTTCCCATTAAGCAAGCATAAGTTGGTTTTCTAATTTTGAGACCCTGTTCTCTTTTGTAATCCAGTTCCTGTGTAGCCAAGTTTACATTCCGTGTATTAGTGATATCTTATGATGTTTCTTTTTCTGTGTGACTTATTTCAGTTAGAATCGTCATACCTGAATCCACTCATTATGCTGCTACGGGCCTGATGACATAGATTTCATTGCTGAGTGATATTGCATTGTACATAAGTACCACAAATTCTTTATCCATTTTTCACTTTCTGCGATATTGAACTAGTCCCGTAAACGAGTTTCTTGTAAACAGAGCTGTCCCAAAGTTTGGGGTGGCTGTGTCTTTTTTATTTTAATTTCCCTAAGCTATAGGACCATAAGTGGAAGTGCCCTAGGCTCTGTTGCTTTGTTTTTTAGATGTTTCAGGAAACACCATACACTTCTCTCCAGTGGCTGTTGGCAATTTACATCCCGCCCATCAGCATAACAAGGCTCCCAGTTCTCCATGGCCTGTCCTGCCTTTCTGGATTTTACACTTTATTCAGATGGCCCTTTTGACCGGGGGGAAGTGAGACTTCATTGTAGTGCATATATCCTTTGCAAGCTTGCTTGGTTGGCCAAAAAGTGCGTATGCGTTTTTTCCTGAATATATTCAGGAAAAAACGCATACGCCCTTTTTGGTCAAGTGCATCATTGTCGACGTTCTGCCTCTTTTCCTATGCTTTAAATGCAATTCCAGTCTACCTCCTGAAATCGGTTTCCTGCAATTCTGCCTCGCTTTCAAGTCCTCTTGGCAGCCTTACTTCAGTATATTTTTCGACGATAGCTGTCATTTATAACTCTGCAGGTTTGTGTATTACAGTGCCCCTGAGCTCCTTTCTTCAACTCGCTTTCTTGTGAGCTGGCCGCAACACCGCAGGATTGCTTCAGGCCCTAATCTGGTTCCGGCACGGCACGCTGAGCCTTTGGTTAATTCCTCTTCCTGGTGGGAAATGAGAGTTAAATTTGCCCGTCCAGACACCTCCAGCTAGTCTCTCATTGGTTCTCCCTATTCCTGTTCATCTTCCGCAGAAATTGCAAACTGGGCCAAACAGGAGGTTAAAGGCACTGACTCTCCAAGTCGGGAGAGCGTTAGTAAAGCGTCTGGAATGTTGCACCCGAGTACCAGGGGACGAAAACAGACATATTTGAACACGTCTCCCGATCACACGGTTGATCATACTCTGGGTTCCACATGCATGTTTTAGCTGAAGGAAGAATCCCTTAAACCTGGAGAATTGAGACCCGTGGAATGGGTACCATGCAATATGACTTCAAAGGGTCTTCATTTGCTCACCGAACCTCTCCAATCCTATCACTGCTTCGTTTATGCCCCTGTGCACACGCTTGATTCTCTTTTGGAGACATAGCAATCCATAAGTTTTAAGATACTTACTAGTCAGGTACATTCTTAGGCGTTTAATATGGGGTGTTGAGTCCATTTCGTTGAGCAAGGAGTAGCTCTTGTCTATTCCATATTTGGCTTAAGGAACTTTATCTGTGCTCATTTCAATCTCTGGTTTTATGCAGCACCCCAACTCACCTTTCCCCTTAAGCAAGCATAAGTTGGTTTTCTAAATTTGAGACCCTGTTCTCTTTTGTAATCCAGTTTCTGTGTAGCCAAGTTTACATTCCATGTATTAGTGATATCTTCTGATGTTTCTTTTTCTGTGTGACTTATTTCAGTTAGAATCATCATACCTGAATCCACTCATTATGCTGCTACGTGCCTGATGACATAGATTTCATTGCTGAGTGATATTGCATTGTACGTAAGTACCACAACTTCTTTATCCATTTTCCACTATCTGCGATATTGAACTTCTACCATAAATGCGGTTCTTGTAAAGAGAGATGTCCCAAACTTTGGGGTGGCTGTGTCTTTTTGATTTTAATTTCCCTAAGCTATAGGGCCATAAGTGGAAGTGCCCTAGGCTCTGTTGCTTTGTTTTTTAGATGTTTCAGGAAACACCATACACTTCTCTCCAGTGGCTGTTGGCAATTTACATCCCGCCCATCAGCATAACAAGGCTCCCAGTTCTCCATGGCCTGTCCTGCCTTTCTGGATTTTACACTTTTTTCAGATGGCCCTTTTGACCGGGGGCAAGTGAGACTTCATTGTAGTGCAGATTTCCTTTGCAAGCTTGCTTGGTTGGCCAAAAAGGGCGTATGTGTTTTTTCCTGAATATATTCAGGAATAAACGCATACGCCCTTTTTGGCCAAGTGCATCATTGTCGACGTTCTGCCTCTTTTCCTATGCTTTAAATGCAATTCCAGTCTACCTCCTGAAATCGGTTTCCTGCAATTCTGCCCCGCTTTCAAGTCCTCTTGGCAGCCTTACTTCAGTATATTTTTGGACGATAGCTGTCATTTATAACTCTGCAGGTTTGTGAATTACAGTGCCCCTGAGCTCCTTTCTTCAACTCACTTTCTTGTGAGCTGGCCGCAACACCGCAGGATTGCTTCAGGCCCTAATCTGGTTCCGGTACGGCACGCTGAGCCTTTGGTTAATTCCTCATCCTGGTGGGAAATGAGAGTTAAATTTGCCCGTCCAGACACCTCCAGCTAGTCTCTCATTGGTTCTCCCTATTCCTGTTCATCTTCCGCAGAAATTGCAAACTGGGCCAAACAGGAGGTTAAAGGCATTGACTCTCCAAGTCGGGAGAGTGATAGTAAAGCGTCTGGAATGTTGCACCCGAGTACCAGGGGACGAGAACTGAGACATATTGGAACACGTCTCCCGATCACATGGTTGATCATACTCTGGGTTCCACATGCATGATTTAGCTTAAACCTGGAGAGTTGAGACCCGTGGAATGGGTACCATACAATATGACTTCAAAGGGTCTTCATTTGCTCACCGAACCTCTCCAATCCTATCACTGCTGCGTTTATGCCCCTGTACACACGCTTGATTCTCTTCGGAGACAATGTGATCCATAGGTTTTAAGATACTTACTAGTCAGGTACATTCTTAGGCTTTTAATATGGGGTGTTGAGTCCATTTCGTTGAGCAAGGAGTAGCTCTTGTCTATTCCATATTTGGCTTAAGGAACTTTATCTGTGCTGATTTCAATCTCTGGTTTTATGCAGCACCCCAACTCACCTTTCCCCTTAAGCAAGCATAAGTTGGTTTTCTAAATTTGAGACCCTGTTCTCTTTTGTAATCCAGTTCCTGTGTAGCCAAGTTTACATTCCGTGTATTAGTGATATCTTATGATGTTTCTTTTTCTGTGTGACTTATTTCAGTTAGAATCATCATACCTGAATCCACTCATTATGCTGCTCTGGGCCTGATGACATAGATTTCATTGCTGAGTGATATTGCATTGTACATAAGTACCACAACTTCTTTATCCATTTTTCACTTTCTGTGATATTGAACTAGTCCCGTAAACGAGTTTCTTGTAAACAGAGCCGTCGTAAACTTTGGGGTGGCTGTGTCTTTTTGATTTTAATTTCCTAAGCTATAGGGCCATAAGTGGAAGTGCCCTAGGCTCTGTTGCTTTGTTTGTTAGATGTTTCAGGAAAGACCATACACTTCTCCCGAGTGGCTGTTGGCAATATACATCCCGCCCATCAGCATAACAAGGCTCCCAGTTCTCCATGGCCTGTCCTGCCTTTCTGGATTTTACACTTTTTTCAGTTGGCCCTTTTGACCGGGGGGAAGTGAGACTTCATTGTAGTGCAGATTTCCTTTGCAAGCTTGCTTGGTTGGCCAAAAAGGGCGTATGTGTTTTTTCCTGAATATATTCAGGAAAAAACGCATACGCCCTTTTTGGCCAAGTGCATCATTGTCGACGTTTTGCCTCGTTTCCTATGCTTTAAATGCAATTCCAGTGTACCTCCTGAAATTGGTTTCCTGCAATTCTGCCCCGCTTTCAAGTCCTCTTGGCAGCATTACTTCAGTATATTTTTGGACGATAGCTGTCATTTATAACTCTGCAGGTTTGTGAATTACAGTGCCCCTGAGCTCCTTTCTTCAACTCGCTTTCTTGTGAGCTGGCCGCAACACCGCAGGATTGCTTCAGGCCCTAATCTGGTTCCGGCAGGGCATGCTGAGCCTTTGGTTAATTCCTCTTCCTGGTGGGAAATGAGAGTTAAATTTGCCCGTCCAGACACCTCCAGCTAGTCTCTCATTGGTTCTCCCTATTCCTGTTCATCTTCCGCAGAAAATGCAAACTGGGCCAAACAGTAGGTTAAAGGCACTGACTCTCCAAGTCGGGAGAGTGTTAATAAAGTGTCTGGAATGTTGCACCCGAGTACCAGGGGACGAGAACTGAGACATATTGGAACACGTCTCCCGATCACACGGTTGATCATACTCTGGGTTCCACATGCATGATTTAGCTGAAAGAAGAATCCCTTAAACCTGGAGCGTTGAGACCCGTGGAATGGGTACCATGCAATATGACTTCAAAGGGTCTTCATTTGCTCACCGAACGTCTCCAATCCTATCACTGCTGTGTTTATGCCCCTGTACACATGCTTGATTCTCTTTCGGAGACATAGCGATCCATAGGTTTTAAGATACTTACTAGTCAGGTACATTCTTAGGCATTTAATATGGGGTGTTGAGTCCATTTCGTTGAGCAAGGAGTAGCTCTTGTCTATTACATATTTGCCTTAAGGAACTTTATCTGTGCTCATTGCAATCTCTGGTTTTATGCAGCACCCCAACTCACCTTTTCCCTTAAGCAAGCATAAGTTGGTTTTCTAAATTTGATACCCTGTTGTGTTTTGTAATTCAGTTTCTGTGTAGCCAAGTTTACATTCCGTGTATTAGTGATATCTTATGATGTTTCTTTTTCTCTGTGACTTATTTCAGTTAGAATCATCATACCTGAATCCACTCATTATGCTGCTACGGGTCTGATGACATAGATTTCATTGCTGAGTGATATTGCATTGTACGTAAGTACCACAACTTCTATATACATTTTTCACTTTCTGCGATATTGAACTTGTCCCGTAAATGAGTTTCTTGTAAACAGAGCCGTCTGAAATTTTGGGGTGGCTGTGTCTTTTTGATTTTAATTTCCCTAAGCTATAGGACCATAAGTGGAAGTGCCCTAGGCTCTGTTGCTTTGTTTTTTAGATGTTTCAGGAAACAACATACACTTCTCCCAAGTGGCTGTTGGCAATTTACATCCCGCCCATCAGCATAACAAGTCTCCCAGTTCTCCATGGCCTGTCCTGCCTTTCTGGATTTTACACTTTTTTCAGATGGCCCTTTTGACCGGGGGGACCTGAGACTTCATTGTAGTGCAGATTTCCTTTGCAAGCTTCCTTGGTTGGCCAAAAAGGGCGTATGCGTTTTTTCCTGAATATATTCAAGAAAAAACGCGTACGCACTTTTTGGCCAAGTGCATCATTGTCGACGTTCTGCCTCTTTTCCTATGCTTTAAATGCAATTCCAGTCTACCTCCTGAAATCGGTTTCCTGCAATTCTGCCCCGCTTTCAAGTCCTCTTGGCAGCCTTACTTCAGTATATTTTTGGACGATAGCTGTCATTTATAACTCTGCAGGTTTGTGTATTACAGTGCCCCTGAGCTCCTTTCTTCAACTCGCTTTCTTGTGAGCTGGCCGCAACACCGCAGGATTGCTTCAGGCCCTAATCTGTTTCCGGCACGGCACGTTGAGCCTTTGGTTAATTCCTCTTCCTGGTGGGAAATGAGAGTTAAATTTGCCCGTCCAGACACCTCCAGCTAGTCTCTCATTGGTTCTCCCTATTCCTGTTCATCTTCCGCAGAAATTGCAAACTGGGCCAAACAGGAGGTTAAAGGCACTGACTCTCCAAGTCGGGAGAGTGTTAGTAAAGCATCTGGAATGTTGCACCCGAGTACCAGGGGACGAAAACTGAGACATATTGGAAGATGTCTCCCGATCACATGGTTGATCATACTCTGGGTTCCACATGCATGATTTAGCTGAAGGAAGAATCCCTTAAACCTGGAGAGTTGAGACCCGTGGAATGGGTACCATGCAATATGACTTCAAAGGGTCTTCATTTGCTCATCGAACCTCTCCAATCCTATCACTGCTGCGTTTATGCCCCTGTACACATGCTTGATTCTCTTTCGGAGACATAGCGATCCATAGGTTTTAAGATACTTACTAGTCAGGTACATTCTTAGGCGTTTACTATGGTGTGTTGAGTGCATTTCGTTGAGCAAGGAGTAGCTATTTTCTATTACATATTTGGCTTAAGGAACTTTATCTGTGCTCATTTCAATCTCTGGTTTTATGCAGCACCCCAACTCACCTTTCCCATTAAGCAAGCATAAGTTGGTTTTCTAAATTTGAGACCCTGTTCTCTTTTGTAATCCAGTTCCTGTGTAGCCAAGTTTACATTCCGTGTATTAGTGATATCTTATGATGTTTCTTTTTCTGTGTGACTTATTTCAGTTAGAATCGTCATACCTGAATCTACTCATTATGCTGCTACGGGCCTGATGACATAGATTTCATTGCTGAGTGATATTGCATTGTACATAAGTACCACAACTTCTTTATCCATTTTTCACTTTCTGCGATATTGAACTAGTCCCGTAAACGAGTTTCTTGTAAACAGAGCTGTCCCAAAGTTTGGGGTGGCTGTGTCTTTTTGATTTTAATTTCCCTAAGCTATAGGACCATAAGTGGAAGTGCCCTAGGCTCTGTTGCTTTGTTTTTTAGATGTTTCAGGAAACACCATACACTTCTCTCCAGTGGCTGTTGGCAATTTACATCCCGCCCATCAGCATAACAAGGCTCCCAGTTCTCCATGGCCTGTCCTGCCTTTCTGGATTTTACACTTTATTCAGATGGCCCTTTTGACCGGGGGGAAGTGAGACTTCATTGTAGTGCATATATCCTTTGCAAGCTTGCTTGGTTGGCCAAAAAGTGCGTATGCGTTTTTTCCTGAATATATTCAGGAAAAAACGCATACCCCCTTTTTGGTCAAGTGCATCATTGTCGACGTTCTGCCTCTTTTCCTATGCTTTAAATGCAATTCCAGTCTACCTCCTGAAATCGGTTTCCTGCAATTCTGCCTCGCTTTCAAGTCCTCTTGGCAGCCTGACTTCAGTATATTTTTGGACGATAGCTGTCATTTATAACTCTGCAGGTTTGTGAATTACAGTGCCCCTGAGCTCCTTTCTTCAACTCGCATTCTTGTGAGCTGGCCGCAACACCGCAGGATTGCTTCAGGCCCTAATTTGTTCTGGCACGGCCCGCTGAGCCTTCGGTTAATTCCTCTTCCTGTTGGGAAATGAGAGTTAAATTTACCCATCCAGACACCTCCAGCTAGTCTCTCATTGGTTCTCCCTATTCCTGTTCATCTTCCGCAGAAATTGCAAACTGGGCCAAACAGGAGGTTAAAGACACTGACTCTCCAAGTCGGGAGAGTGTTAGTAAAGCGTCTGGAATGTTGCACCCGAGTACCAGGGGATGAGAACTGAGACATATTGGAACACGTCTCCCGATCACACGGTTGATCATACTCTGGGTTCCACATGCATGCTTTAGCTGCAGGAAGAATCCCTTAAACGTGGAGAGTTGAGACCTGTGGAATGGGTACCATGCAATATGACTTCAAAGGGTCTTCATTTGCTCACCGAACCTCTCCAATCCTATCACTGCTGCGTTTATGCCCCTGTACACACGCTTGATTCTCTTTTGGAGACATAGCAATCCATAGGTTTTAAGATACTTTCTAGTCAGCTACATTCTTAGGCCTTTAATATGGGGTGTTGAGTCCATTTCGTTGAGCAAGGAGTAGCTCTTGTCTATTCCATATTTGGCTTAAGGAACTTTATCTGTGCTCATTTCAATCTCTGGTTTTATCCAGCACCCCAACTCACCTTTCCCCTTAAGCAAGCATAAGTTGGTTTTCTAAATTTGAGACCCTGTTCTCTTTTGTAATCCAGATCCTGTGTAGCCAAGTTTACATTCCGTGTATTAGTGATATCTTCTGATGTTTCTTTTTCTGTGTGACTTATTTCAGTTAGAATCATCATACCTGAATCCACTCATTATGCTGCTACGTGCCTGATGACATAGATTTCATTGCTGAGTGATATTGCATTGTACGTAAGTACCACAACTTCTTTATCCATTTTCCACTATCTGCGATATTGAACTTGTACCATAAATGCGGTTCTTGTAAAGAGAGACGTCCCAAACTTTGGGGTGGCTGTGTCTTTTTGATTTTAATTTCCCTAAGCTATAGGACCATAAGTGGAAGTGCCCTAGGCTCTGTTGCTTTGTTTTTTAGATGTTTCAGGAAACACCATACACTTCTCTCCAGTGGCTGTTGGCAATTTACATCCCGCCCATCAGCATAACAAGGCTCCCAGTTCTCCATGGCCTGTCCTGCCTTTCTGGATTTTACACTTTTTTCAGATGTCCCTTTTGACCCGGGGGAAGTGAGACTTCATTGTAGTGCAGATTTCCTTTGCAAGCTTGCTTGGTTGGCCAAAAAGGGCGTATGCGTTTTTTCCTGAATATATTCAGGAAAAAACGCATACGCCCTTTTTGGCCAAGTTTATCATTGTCCACGTTCTGCCTCTTTTCCTATGCTTTAAATGCAATTGCAGTCTACTTCCTGAAATCGGTTTTCTGCAATTCTGCCCCACTTTCAAGTCCTCTTGGCAGCCTTACTTCAGTATATTTTTGGACGATAGCTGTCATTTATAATTCTGCAGGTTTGTGAATTGCAGTGCCCCTGAGCTCCTTTCTTCAACTCGCTTTCTTGTGAGCTGGCCACAACACCGCAGGATTGCTTCAGGCCCTAATCTTGTTCCGGCATGGCATGCTGAGCCTTTAGTTAATTCCTCTTCCTGGTGGGAAATGAGAGTTAACTTTGCCCGTCCAGACACCTTCAGCTAGTCTCTCATTGGTTCTCCCTATTCCTTCATCTTCCACAGAAATTGCAAACTGGGCCAAACAGGAGGTTAAAGGCACTGACTCTCCAAGTCGGGAGAGTGTTAGTAAAGCGTCTGGAATGTTGCACCCGAGTACCAGGGGACAAAAACAGACATATTTGAACACGTCTCCCGATCACACGGTTGATCATACTCTGGGTTCCACATGCATGTTTCAGCTGAAGGAAGAATCCCTTACCTGGAGAGCTGAGACCCGTGGAATGGGTACCATGCAATATGACTTCAACAGGTCTTCATTTGCTCACCGAACCTCCCCAATCTTATCACTGCTGCGTTTATGCCCCTTTACTCACGCTAGATTCTCTTTTGGAGACATAGCAATCCATAAGTTTTAAGATACTTACTAGTCAGGTACATTCTTAGGCGTTTAATATGGGGTTTTGAGTCCATTTCGTTGAGCAAGGAGTAGCTCTTGTCTACTACATATTTGGCTTAAGGAACATTATCTGTGCTCATTTCAATCTCTGGTTTTATGCAGCACCCCAACTCACCTTTCCCCTTAAGCAAGCATAAGTTGGTTTTCTAAATTTGAGACCCTGTTCTCTTTTGTAATCCAGTTCCTCTGTAGCCAAGTTTACATTCCGTGTATTAGTGATATCTTATGATGTTTCTTTTTCTGTGTGACTTATTTCAGTTAGAATCATCTTACCTGAATCCACTCATTATGCTGCTACGTGCCTGATGACATAGATTTCATTGCTGAGTGATATTGCATTGTACGTAAGTACCACAACTTCTTTATCCATTTGTCACTTTCTGTGATATTGAACTTGTACCGTAAACGAGGTTCCTGTAAACAGAGCCTTCCCAAACTTTGGGGTGGCTGTGTCTTTTTGATTTTAATTTCCCTAAGCTATAGGACCATAAGTGGAAGTGCCCTAAGCTCTGTTGCTTTGCTTTTTAGATGTTTCAGGAAAAACCATACACTTCTCCCAGTGGCTGTTGGCAATTTACATCCCGCCCATCAGCATAACAAGGCTCCCAGTTCTCCATGGCCTGTCCTGCCTTTCTGGATTTTACACTTTTTTCAAATGGCACTTTTGACCAGGGGGAAGTGAGACTTCATTGTAGTGCAGATTTCCTTTGCAAGCTTGCTTGGTTGGTCAAAAAGGGCGTATGCGTTTTTTCCTGAATATATTCAGGAAAAAACGCATACGCCCTTTTTGGCCAAGTGCATCATTGTCCACGTTCTGCCTCTTTTCCTATGCTTCAAATGCAATTCCAGTCTACCTCCTGCAATCGGTTGCCTGCAATTCTGCCCTGCTTTGAAGTCCTCTTGGCAGCCTTACTTCAGTATATTTTTAGACGATAGCTATCATTTATAACTCTGCAGGTTTGTGAATTACAGTGCCCCTGAGCTCCTTTCTTCAACTCGATTTCTTGTGAGCTGGCCGCAACACCATAGGATTGCTTCAGGCCCTAATCTGGTTTTGGCACGGCACGCTGAGCTTTTGGTTAATTCCTCTTCCTGGTGGGAAATGAGAGTTAAATTTGCCCGTCCAGACACCTCCAGCTGGTCTCTCATTGGTCCTCCCTATTCCTGTTCATCTTCCGCAGAAATTGCAAACTGGGCCAAACAGGAGGTTAAAGGCACTGACTCTCCAAGTCGGGAGATTGTTAGTAAAGCGTCTGAAATATTGCACCCGAGTACCAGGGGACGAAAAGTGAGACATATTGGAACACGTCTCCCAATCACACGGTTGATCATACTCTGGGTTTCACATGCATGTTTATCTGAAGGAAGAATCCCTTAAACCTTGAGAGTTGAGACCCGTGGAATGGGTACCATGCAATATGACTTCAAAGGGTCTTCATTTGCTCAACGAACCTCTCCAATCCTATCACTGCTGCTTTTATTCCCCTGTACACATGCTTGATACTCTTTCGGAGACATAGCAATCCATAGGTTTTAAGATACTTACTAGTCAGGCACATTCTTAGGCGTTTAATATGGGGTGTTGAGTCCATTTCTTTGAACAAGTAGTAGCTCTTGTCTATTACATATTTGGCTGAAGGAACTTTATCTGTGCTCATTTCAATCTCTGGTTTTATGCAGCACCCCAACTCACCTTTCCCCTTAAGCAAGCATAAGTTGGTTTTCTAAATTTGAGACACTGTTCTGTTTTGGAATTCAGTTCCTGTGTAGCCAAGTTTACATTCCGTCTATTAGTGATATCTTATGATGTTTCTTTTTCTGTGTGACTTATTTCAGTTAGAATCATCATACCTGAATCCACTCATTATGCTGCTCTGGGCCTGATGACATAGATTTCTTTGCTGAGTGATATTGAATTGTATGTAAGTACCACAACTTCTTTATCCATTTTTCGCTTTCTGCACTATTGAACTTGTACCATAAACGAGGTTCTTGTAAACAGAGCCGTCCCAAACTTTGGGGTGGCTGTGTCTTTTTGATTTTAATTTCCCTAAGCTATAGGACCATAAGTAGAAGTGCCCTAGGCTCTGTTGCTTTGTTTTTTACATGTTTCAGGAAACACCATACACTTCACCCGAGTGGCTGTTGTCAATTTACATCCCGCCCATCAGCATAAATAGGCTCCCAGTTCTCCATGCCTGTCCTGCCTTTCTGGATTTTACACTTTTTCAGATGGCCCATTTGACCCCGGGGGAAGTGAAACTTCATTGTAGTGCAGATTTCCTTTGCAAGCTTGCTTGGTTGGCCAAAAAGGGCATATCCGTTTTTTCCTGAATATATTCAGGAAAAAACTCATATGCCCTTTTTGGCGAAGTGCATTATTGTCGACGTTCTGCCTCTTTTCCTATGCTTTAAATGCAATTCCAGTCTACCTCCTGAAATCGGTTTCCTGCATTTCTGCCCCACATTCAAGACCTCTTGGCAGCCTTACTTCAGTATATTTTTGGACGATAGCTGTCATTTATAACTCTGCAGGTTTGTGAATTACAGTGCCCCTGAGCTCCTTTCTTCAACTCGCTTTCCTGTGAGCTGGCCGCAACACCGCAGGATTGCTTCAGGCCCTAATCTGGTTCCGGCACGGCATGATGACCCTTTGGTTAATTCCTCTTCCTGGTGGGAAATGAGAGTTAAATTTGCCTGTCCAGACACCTCCAGCTAGTCTCTGATTGGTCCTCCCGATTCCTGTTCATCTTCCGCAGAAATTGCAAACTGGGCCAAAAAGGAGGTTAAAGGCACTGACTCTCCAAGTCAGGAGAGTGTTAGTAAAGCGTCTGGAATGTTGCACCCGGGTACCAGGGGACGAAAAGTGAGACATATTGGAACACGTCTCCCGATCACACGGTTGATCATACTCTGGGTTCCACATGCTTGTTTTAGCTGAAGGAAGAATCCCTTAAACCTGGAGAGTTGAGACCCGTGGAGTGGGTTCCATGCAATATGACTTCAAAGGGTCTTCATTTGCTCACCGAACCTCTCCAATCCTATCACTGCTGCATTATGCCCCTGTACACATGCTTGATTCTCTTTCGGAGACATAGCAATCCATAGGTTTTAAGATACTTAGTAGTCAGGTACATTCTTAGGCGTTTAATATGGGGTGTTGTGTCCATTTCGTTGAGCAAGGAGTATCTCTTGTCTATTCCATATTTGGCTTAAGGAACTTTATCTGTGCTCATTTCAATCTCTGGTTTTATGCAACACCCCAATTCACCTTTCCCCTTAAGCAAGCATAAGTTGGTTTTCTAAATTTGAGACCCTGTTCTGTTTTATAATCCAGTTCCTGTGTAGCCAAGTTTACATTCCATGTATTAGTGATATCTCCTGATGTTTCTTTTTCTGTGTGACTTATTTCAGATAGAATCATCATACCTGAATCCACTCATTATGCTGCTACGGGCCTGATGACATAGATTTCATTGCTGAGTGATATTGCATTGTACGTAAGTACCACAACTGCTTCATCCATTTTTCACTTTCTGCGATATTGAACTTGTCCCATAAACGAGTTTCTTGTAAACAGAGCCTTCCAAAACTTAGGGGTGGCTGTGTCTTTTTCATTTTAATTTCCCTAAGCTATAGGACCATACGTGGAAGTGCCCTAGGCTCTGTTGCTTTGTTTTTTAGATGTTTCAGGAAACACCATACATTTCTCCAGAGTGGCTGTTGGCAATTTACATCCCGCCCATCAGCATAACAAGGCTCCCAGTTCTCCATGGCCTGTCCTGCCTTTCTGGATTTTACACTTTTTTCAGATGTCCCTTTTGACCGGGGGAAGTGAGACTTCATTGTAGTGCAGATTTCCTTTGGAAGCTTGCTTGGTTGGCCAAAAAGTGCGTATGCGTTTTTTCCTGAATATATTCAGGAAAAAACGCATACGCACTTTTTGGCCAAGTGCATCATTGTGGACCTTCTGCCTCTTTTCCTTTGCTTTAAATGCATTTCCAGTCTACCTCCTGAAATCGGTTTCCTGCAATTCTGCCCCGCTTTCAAGTCCTCTTGGCAGTCTTACTTCAGTATATTTTTGGATGATAGCTTTCATTTATAACTCTGCAGGTGTGTGAATTACAGTGCCCCTGAGCTCCTTTCTTCAACTCGCTTTCTTGTGAGCTGGCCGCAACACCGCAGGATTGCTTCAGGCCCTAATCTGGTTCCGGAACGGCACGCTGAGCCTTTGGTTAATTCCTCTTCCTGGTGGGAAATGAGAGTTAAATTTGCCCGTCCAGACACCTTCAGGTAGTCTCTCATTGGTTCTCCCTATTCCTGTTCATCTTCCGCAGAAATTGCAAACTGGGCCAAACAGGAAGTTAAAGGCACTGACTCTCCAAGTCTGGAGAGTGTTAGTAGAGCGTCTGGAATGTTGCACCCGAGTACCAGGGGACGAAAACTGAGACATATTTGAACACGTCTCCGGATCACACGGTTGATCATACTCTGGGTTCCACAGGCATGTTTCAGCTGAAGGAAAAATCCCTTAAACCTGGAGAGTTGAGACCCATGGAATGGGTACCATGCAATATGACTTCAAAGGGTCTTCATTTGCTCACCGAACCTCTCCTATCCTATCACTGCTGCGTTTATGCCCCTGTACACACGCTTGATTATCTTTCGGAGACATAGCAATCCATAGGTTTTAAGATACTTACTAGTCATGTACATTCTTACGCGTTTAATATATGGTGTTGAGTCCATTTCGTTGAGCAAGGAGTAGCCCTCGTCTATTCCATATTTGGCTTAAGGAACTTTATCTGTGCTCATTTCAATCTCTGGTTTTATGCAGCACCCCAACTCACCTTTCCCCTTAAGCAAGCATAAGTTGGTTTTCTACATTTGAGACCCGGTTCTGTTTTGTAATTCAGTTCCTGTGTAGCCAAGTTTACATTCCGTGTATTAGTGATATCTTATGATGTTTCTTTTTCTGTGTGACTTATTTCAGTTAGAATCGTCATACCTGAATCCACTCATTATGCTGCTACGGGCCTGATGACATAGATTTCATTGCTGAGTGATATTGCATTGTACGTAACTACCACAACTTCTTTATCCATTTGTCACTTTCTGCGATATTGAACTTGTACCATAAACAAGGTTCTTGTAAACAGAGCCGTCCCAAATTTTGGGGTGGCCGTGTCTTTTTGATTTTAATTTCCCTAAGGTATAGGACCATAAGTGGAAGTGCCCTAGGCTCTGTTGCTTTGTTTTTTAGATGTTTCAGGAAACACCATACACTTCTCCAGAGTGGCTGTTGGCCATTTACATCCCGCCCATCAGCATAACAAGGTTCCCAGTTCTCCATGGCCTGTCCTGCCTTTCTGGATTTTACACTTTTTTCAGATTGCCCTTTTGACCAGGGAGAAGTGAGACTTCATTGTAGTGCAGATTTCCTTTGCAAGCTTGCTTGGTTGGCCAAAAAGGGCGTATGCGTTTTTTCCTGAATATATTCAGGAAAAAACGCATACGCCCTTTTTGGCCACGTGCATCATTGTCGACGTTCTGCCTCTTTTCCTATGCTTTAAATGCAATTCCAGTCTACCTCCTGAAATCGGTTTCCTGCAATTCTGCCCCGCATTCAAGTCCTCTTGGCAGCCTTACTTCAGTATATTTTTGGACGATAGCTGTCATTTATAACTCTGCAGGTTTGTGAATTACAGTGCCCCTGAGCTCCTTTCTTCAACTCGCTTTCTTGTGAGCTGGCCGCAACACCACAGGATTGCTTCAGGCCCTAATCTGGTTCCGGCACGGCACGCTGAGCCTTTGCTTAATTCCTCTTCCTGGTGGGAAATGAGAGTTAAAATTGCCCGTCCAGACACCTCCAGCTAGTCTCTCATTGGTCCACCCTATCCCTGTTCATCTTCCGCAGAAATTGCAAACTGGGCCAAACAGGAGGTTAAAGGCACTGACTCTCCAAGTCGGGAGAGTGTTAGTAAAGCGTCTGGAATGTTGCACCCGAGTACCAGGGGACGAAAACTGAGACATATTTGAACACGTCTCCCGATGACGCGGTTGATCATACTCTGGGTTCCACATGCATGTTTCAGCTGAAGGAAGAATCCCTTAAACCTGGAGAGTTGAGACCCGTGGAATGGGTACCATGCAATATGACTTCAAAGGGTCTTCATTTGTTCACCGAACCTCTCCAGTCCTATCACTGCTGCGTTTATGCCACTGTACACACGCTTGATTCTCTTTCGGAGACATAGCAATCCATAGGTTTTAAGATACTTATTAGTCAGGTACATTCTTAGGCATTTAATATGGGGTGTTGAGTCCATTTCGTTGAGCAAGGAGTAGCTCTTGCCTATTCCATATTTGGCTTAAGGAACTTTATCTGTGCTCATTTCAATCTCTGGTTTTATGCAGCACCCCAACTAACCTTTCCCCTTAAGCAAGCATAAGTTGGTTTTCTACATTTGAGATCCTGTTCTGTTTTGTAATTCAGTTTCTGTGTAGCCAAGTTTACATTCCATGTATTAGTGATATCTTATGATGTTTCTTTTTCTGTGTGACTTATTTCAGTTAGAATCGTCATACCTGAATCCACTCACTATGCTGCTATGGGCCTGATGACATAGATTTCATTGCTGTGTGATATTGCATTGTACGTAAGTACCACAACTTCTTTATCCATTTTTCACTTTCTGCGATATTGAACTTTTACCATAAAGAAGCTTCTTGTAAAGAGAGAAGTCCCAAACTTTGGGGTGGCTGTGTCTTTTTGATTTTAATTTCCCTAAGCTATAGGACCATAAGTGGAAGTGCCCTAGGCTCTGTTGCTTTTTTTTTTAGATGTTTCAGGAAACACCATACACTTCTCCCCAGTGGCTGTTGGCAATTTACATCCCGCCCATCAGCATAACAAGGCTCCCAGTTCTCCATGGCCTGTCCTGCCTTTCTGGATTTTACACTTTTTTCAGATGGCCCTTTTGACCAGGAGGAAGTGAGACTTCATTGTAGTGCAGATTTCCTTTGCAAGCTTGCTTGGTTGGCCAAAATGGGCGTATGCATTTTTTCCTGAATATATTCAGGAAAAAACGCATATGCCCTTTTTGGCCAAGTGCATCATTGTCGACGTTCTGACTCTTTTCCTATGCTTTAAATGCAAATCCAGTCTACCTCCTGAAATCGGTTTCCTGCAATTCTGCCCCGCTTTCAAGTCCTCTTGGCAGCCTTACTTCAGTATATTTTTGGACGATAGCTGTCATTTATAACTCTGCAGGTTTGTGAATTACAGTGCCCCTGAGCTCCTTTCTTCAACTCGCTTTATTGTGAGTCGGCCGCAACACCGCAGGATTGCTTCAGGCACTAATCTGGTTCCGGCACGGCACGCTGAACCTTTGGTTAATTCCTCTTCCTGGTGGGAAATGAGAGATAAATTTGCCCGTCCAGACACCTCCAGCTAGTCTCTCATTGGTTCTCCCTATTCCTGTTCATCTTCCGCGGAATTTGCAAACTGGGCCAAACAGGAGGTTAAAGGCACTGACTCTCCAAGTCAGGAGAGTGTTAGTAAAGCGTCTGGAATGTTGCACCCGAGTACCAGGGGATGAGAAGTGAAACATATTGGAACACGTCTCCCGATCACAAGGTTGATCATACTCTCGGTTTCACATGCATGTTTAGCTGAAGGAAGAATCCCTTAAACCTTGAGAGTTGAGACCCGTGGAATGGGTACCATGCAATATGACTTCAAAGGGTCTTCATTTGCTCAATGAACCTCTCCAATCCTATCACTGCTGCGTTTACTCCCCTGTACACATGCTTGATTCTCTTTCGGAGACATAGCAATCCATAGGTTTTAAGACACTTACTAGTGAGGTACATTCTTAGGCGTTTAATATGGGGTGTTGTGTCCATTTCGTTGAACAAGGAGTAGCTCTTGTGTATTACATATTTGGCTTAAGGAACTTTATCTGTGCTCATTTCAATCTCTGGTTTTATGCAGCACCCCAACTCACCTTTCCCCTTAAGCAAGCATAAGTTGGTTTTCTAAATTTGAGACACTGTTCTGTTTTGGAATTCAGTTCCTGTGTAGCCAAGTTTACATTCCGTGTATTAGTGATATCTTATGATGTTTCTTTTTCTGTGTGACTTATTTCGGTTAGAATCATCATACCTGAATCCACTCATTATCGTGCTCTGGGCCTGATGACATAGATTTCTTTGCAGAGTGATATTGCATTGTATGTAAGTACCACAACTTCTTTATCCATTTTTCGCTTTCTGCGCTATTGAACTTGTACCGTAAACAAGGTTCTTGTAGAAAGAGCCGTCCCAAACTTTGGGGTGGCTGTGTCTTTTTGATTTTAAATTCCCTAAGCTATAGGACCATAAGTGGAAGTGCCCTAGGCTGTGTTGCTTTGTTTTTTAGATGTTTCAGGAAACACCATACACTTCACCCTAGTGGCTGTTGTCAATTTACATCCCGCCCATCAGCATAAATAGGCTCCCAGTTCTCCATGCCTGTCCTGCCTTTCTGGATTTTACTCTTTTTTCAGATGGCCCTTTGTCCCCGGGGGAAGTGAGACTTCATTGTAGTGCAGATTACCTTTGCAAGCTTCCTTGGTTGGCCAAAAAGTACGTATGCATGTTTTACTTAATATATTCAGGAAAAAACGCATACGCCCTTTTTGGCAAAGTGCATCATTGTCGACGTTCTACCTCTTTTCCTATGCTTTAAATGCAATTCCAGTCTACCTCCTGAAATCGGTTTCCTGCATTTCTGCCCCACATTCAAGACCTCTTGGCAGCCTTACTTCAGTATATTTTTGGACGATAGCTGTCATTTATAACTCTGCAGGTTTGTGAATTACAGTGTCCCTGAGCTCCTTTCTTGAACTCGCTTTCTTGTGAGCTGGCCGCAACACCGCAGGATTGCTTCAGGCCCTAATCTGGTTCCGGCACGGCATGCTGAGCGTTTGGTTAATTCCTCTTCCTGGTGGGAAATGAGAGTTAAATTTGCCCGTCTAGACACCTCCAGCTAGTCTCTCATTGGTTCTCCCGATTCCTGTTCATCTTCCACAGAAATTGCAAACTGGGCCAAACAGGAGGTTAAAGGCACTGACTCTCCAAGTCGGGAGAGTGTTAGTAAAGCGTCTGGAAAGTTGCACCCGAGTACCAGGCGACGAGTACTGAGACATATTGGAACACGTCTACCGATCACACGGTTGATCATACTCCGGGTTCCGCCTGCATGTTTTAGCTGAAGGAAGAATCCCTTAAACCTTGAGAGTTGAGACCCGTGGAATGGGTACCATGCAATATGATTTCAAAGGGTCTTCATTTGCTCACCGAACCTCTCCAATCCTATCACTGCTGCGTTTATGCCCCTGTACACACGCTTGATTCTCTTTCGGAGACATAGCAATCCATAGGTTTTAAAATACTTCCTAGTCAGGTACATTCTTAGGCGTTTAATATGGGGTGTTGAGTCCATTACGTTGAGCAAGGAGTAGCATTTGTCTATTACATATTTGGCTTAAGGAACTTTATCTGTGCTCATTTCAATCTCTGGTTTTATGCAGCACCGCAACTCACCTTTCCCCTTAAGCAAGCATAAATTGGTTTTCTAAATTTGAGACCCTCTTCTGTTTTGTAATCCAGTTCCTGTGTAGCCAAGTTTACATTCCGTGTATTAGTGATATCTTATGATGTTTCTTTTTCTTGTGACTTATTTCAGTTAGAATCATCATACCTGAATCCACTCATTATGCTGCTACGGGCCTGATGACATAGATTTCATTGCTGAGTGATATTGCATTGTACGTAAGTACCACAACTTCTTTATCCATTTTTCACTTTCTGCGATATTGAACTTGCACCGTAAACGAGGTTCTTGTAAACAGAGCCGTCCCAAATTTTGGAGTGGCTGTGTCTTTTTGATTTTAATTTCCCTAAGCTATAGGACCATAAGTTGAAGTGCCCTAGGCTCTGTTGCTTTGTTTTTTAGATGTTTCAGGAAAAACCATACACTTCTCCCGAGTGGCTGTTGGCAATTTACATCCCGCCCAACAGCATAACAAGGCTCCCAGTTCTCCATGGCCTTTCCTGCCTTTCTGGATTTTACACTTTTTTCAGATGGCCCTTTTGACCGGGGGAAGTGAGACTTCATTGTAGTGCAGATTTCCTTTGCAAGCTTGCTTGGTTGGCCAAAAAGTGCGTAAGCGTTTTTTCCTGAATATATTCAGGAAAAAATGCATTCGCACTTTTTGGCCAAGTGCATCATTGTCGACGTTCTGCCTCTTTTCCTATGCTTTAAATGCAATTCCAGTCTACCTCCTGAAATCGGTTTACTGCAATTCTGCCCCGCTTTCAAGTCCTCTTGGCAGCCTTACTTCAGTATATTTTTGCACGATAGCTGTCATTTATAACTCTGCAGGTTTGTGAATTACAGTGCCCCTGAGCTCCTTTCTTCAACTCGCTTTCTTGTGAGATGGCCGCAACACCGCAGGATTGCTTCAGGCCCTAATCTGGTTCCGGCATGGCATGATGACCCTTTGGTTAATTCTTCTTCCTGGTGGCAAATGAGAGTTAAATCTGCCCGTCCAGACACCTCCAGCTAGTCTCTCATTAGTTCTCCCTATTCCTGTTCATCTTCCACAGAAATTGCAAACTGGGCCAAACAGGAGGTTAAAGGCACTGACTCTCCAAGTCGGGAGAGTGTTAGTAAAGCATCTGGAATGTTGCACCCGAGTACCAGGGGAGGAAAACTGAGACACATTTGAACACGTCTCCCGATCACACGGTTGATCATACTCTGGGTTCCACATGCATGTTTTAGCTGAAGGAAGAATCCCTTAAACCTGGAGAGTTGAGACCCGTGGAATGGGTACCATGCAATATGACTTCAAAGGGTCTTCATTTGCTCACCGAACCTCTCCAATCCTATCACTGCTGCGTTTATGCCCCTGTACACACACTTGATTCTCTTTCGGAGACATAGCAATCCATAGGTTTTAAGATACTTACTAGTCAGATACATTCTTAGTCGTTTAATATGGGGCGTTGAGCTCGTTTCGTTGAGCAAGGAGTAGCTCTTGTCTATTCCATATTTGGCTTAAGGAACTTTATCTGTGCTCATTTCAATCTTTGGTTTTATGCAGCACCCCAACTCACCTTTCCCCTTAAGCAAGCATAAGTTGGTTTTCTAAATTTGAGACTCTGTTCTGTTTTGTAATCCAGTTCCTGTGTAGCCAAGTTTACATTCCGTGTATTAGTGATATCTTATGATGTTTCTTTTTCTGTGTGACTTATTTCAGTTAGAATCATCATACCTGAATCCACTCATTTTCTACTACAGGCCTGTTGACATAGATTTCATTGCTGAGTGATATTGCATTGTACGTAAGTACCACAAATTCTTTATCCATTTTTCGCGTTCTGCGATATTGAACTTGTACCGTAAACGAGGTTCTAGTAAACAGAGCCGTCCAAACTTTGGGGTGGCTGTGTCTTTTGGATTTTAATTTCCCTAAGCTATAGGACCATAAGTGGAATTGACCTAGGCTCTGTTGCTTTGTTTTTTAGATGTTTCAGGAAACACCGTACATTTCTCCCGACTGGCTGTTGGCAATTTTCATCCCGCCCATCAGCATAACAAGGCTCCCAGTTCTCCATGGCCTGTCCTGCCTTTCTGGATTTTACACTTTTTTCAGATGGCCCTTTTGACCGGGGAGAAGTGAGACTTCATTGTAGTGTAGATTTCCTTTGCAAGCTTGCTTGGTTGGCCAAAAAGGGCGTATGCGTTTTTTCCTGAATATATACAGGAAAAAACGCATATGCACTTTTTGGCCAAGTGCATCATTGTGGACGTTCTGCCTCTTTTCCTATGCTTTAAATGCAATTCCAGTATACCTCCCGATATCAGTTTCCTGTAATTCTGCCCCACTTTCAAGTCCTCTTGGCAGCCTTACTTCAGTATATTTTTGGACGATAGCTGTCATTTATAACTCTGCAGGTTTGTGAATTACAGTACCCCTGAGCTCCTTTCTTCAACTCGTTTTCTTGTGAGCTGGCCGCAACACCGCAGGATTGCTTCAGGCCCTAATCTGGTTCCGGCACGGCACGCTGAGCCTTTGGTTAATTCCTCTTCCTGGTGGGAAATGAGAGTTAAATTTGCCCGTCCAGGCACCTCAAGCTAGTCTCTCATTGGTCCTCCCTATTCCTGTTCATCTTCCGCAGAAATTGCAAGCTGGGCCAAACAGGAGGTTAAAGGCACTGACTCTCCAAGTCGGGAGAGTGTTAGTAAAGCGTCTGGAATGTTGCACCAGAGTACCAGGGGACGAGAACTGAGACATATTTGAACACGTCTCCTGATCACATGGTTGATCATACTCTGGGTTCCACATGCATGTTTCAGCTGAAGGAAGAATCCCTTAAACCTGGAGAGTTGAGACCCGTGGAATGGGTACCATGCAATATGACTTCAAAGGGTCTTCATTTGCTCACCGAACCTCTCCAATCCTATCACTGCGGCATTTATGCCCCTGTACACACGCTTGATTCTCTTTCGGAGACATAGCAATCCATAGGTTTTAAGATACTTACAAGTCAGGTACATTCTTAGGCGTTTAATATGGGGTGTTGTGTCCATTTCGTTGAGCAAGGAGTAGCTCTTGTCTATTCCATATTTGGCTTAAGGAACTTTATCTGTGCTCATTTCAATCTCTGGTTTTATGCAGCACCACAACTCACCTTTCCCCTTAAGCAAGCATAAGTTGGTTTTCTAAATTTGAGACCCTGTTCTGTTTTGTAATTCAGTGCCTGTGTAGCCAAGTTTACATTCCATGTATTAGTGATATCTTATGATGTTTCTTTTTCTGCATGACTTATTTCAGTTAGAATCATCATACCTGAATCCACTCATTAGGCTGCTACGGGCCTGATGACATAGATTTCATTGCTGAGTGATATTGCATTGTACGTAAGTACTACAACTTCTTTATCCATTTTTCACTTTCTGCGATATTGAACTTGTACCCTAAATGAGGTTCTTGTAAACAGAGCCGTCCCAAACTTTGGGGTGGCTGTGTCTTTTTGATTTTAATTTCCCTAAGCTCTAGGACCATAAGTGGAAGTGCCCTAGGCTGTGTTGCTTTCTGTTTTTTATGTTTCAGGAAACACCATACACTTCTCCCGAGGGGCTGTTGGCAATTTACATCCCACCCATCCGCATAACAGGGCTCCCAGTTCTACATGGACTGTCCTGCCTTTCTGGATTTTACACTTTATTCAGATGGCCCTTTTGACCGGGGGGAAGTGAGACTTAATTGTAGTGCAGATTTCCTTTGCAAGCTTGCTTGGTTGACCAAAAAGTGCATATGCGTTTTGTCCTGAATATATTCAGGAAAAAACTCATACGCCCTTTTTGGCCAAGTGCATCATTGTCGACGTTCTGCCTCTTTTCCTATGCTTTAAATGCAATTCCAGTCCTCCTCCTGAAATCAGTTTCCTGCAATTCTGCCCCGCTTTCAAGTCCTCTTGGCAGCCTTCCTTCAGTATATTTTTGGACGATAGCTGTCATTTATAACTCTGCAGGTTTGTGAAATACAGTGCCCCTGAGCTCCTTTCTTCAACTCGCTTTCTTGTGAGCTGGCCGCAACACCGCAGGATTGCTTCAGGCCTAATCTGGTTCCGGCACGGCACGCTGAGCCTTTGGTTAATTCCTCTTCCTGGTGGGAAATGAGAGTTAAATTTGCCCATCCAGACACCTCCAGCTAGTCTCTCATTGGTTCTCCTTATTCCTGTTCATCTTCCGCAGAAATTGCAAACTGGACCAAGCAGGAGGTTAAAGGCACTGACTCTCCAAGTCGGGAGAGTGTTAGTAAAGCGTCTGGAACATTGCACCCGAGTACCAGGGGACGAGAACTGAGACATATTGGAACACGTCTCCCGATCACACGGTTGATCATCCTCTGGGTTCCACATGCATGATTTAGCTGAAGGAAGAATCCCTTAAACCTGGAGAGTTGAGACCCGTGGAATGGGTACCATGCAATATGACTTCAAAGGGTCTTCATTTGCTCACCGAACCTCTCCAATCCTATCACTGCTGCGTTTATGCCCCTGTACACACGCTTGATTCTCTTTCGGAGACAGAGCGATCCATAGGTTTTAAGATACTTACTAGTCAGGTACATTCTTAGGCGTTTAATATGGGGTGTTGAGTCCATCTCGTTGAGCAAGGAGTAGCTCTTGTCTATTCCATATTTGGCTTAAGGAACTTTATCTGTGCTCATTTCAATCTCTGGTTTTATGCAGCACCCCAACTCACCTTTCCCCTTAAGCAAGCATAAGTTGGTTTTCTAAATTTGAGACCCTGTTCTCTTTTGTAATCCAGTTCCTGTGTAGCCAAGTTTACATTCCGTGTATTAGTGATATCTTATGATGTTTCTTTTTCTGTGTGACTTATTTCAGTTAGAATCATCATACCTGAATCCACTCATTATGCTGCTACGGGCCTGATGACATAGATTTCATTGCTGAGTGATATTGCATTGTACGTAAGTACCACAACTTCTTTATCCATTTTTCGCTTTCTGCGATATTGTACTTGTACCGTAAACAAGGTTCTTGTAAACAGAGCCGTGCCAAACTTTGGGGTGGCTGTGTCTTTTTGATTTTAATTTCCCTAAGCTATAGGGCCATAAGTGGCAGTGCCCTAGGATCTGTTGCTTTGTTTTCTAGATGTTTCAGGAAACACCATACACTTCTCCCGAGTGGCTGTTGGCAATATACATCCCGCCCATCAGCATAACAAGGCTCCCAGTTCTCCATGGCCTGTCTTGTCTTTCTGGATTTTACACTTTTTTCAGTTGGCCCTTTTGACCGGGGGGAAGTGAGACTTCATTGTAGTGCAGATATCTTTGCAAGCTTGCTTGGTTGGCCAAAAAGGGCGTATGCGTTTTTTCCTGAATATATTCAGGAAAAAACGCATACGCCCTTTTTGGCCAAGTGCATCATTGTCTACGTTCTGCCTCTTTTCCTATGCTTTAAATGCAATTCCAGTCTACCTCCTGAAATAGGTTTCCTGCAATTCTGCCCCACTTTCAAGTACTCTTGGCAGCCTTACTTCAGTATATTTTTGGACGATAGCTGTTATTTATAACTCTGCAGGTTTGTGAATTACAGTGCCCCTGAGCTCCTTTCTTCAACTCGCTTTCTTGTGAGCTGGCCGCAACACCGCAAGATTGCTTCAGGCCCTAATCTGGTTATGGCACGGCACGCTGAGCCTTTGGTTAATTCCTCTTCCTGGTGGGAAATGAGAGTTAAATTTGCCCGTCCAGACACCTCCAGCTAGTCTCTCATTGGTCCTCCCTATTCCTGTTCATCTTCCGCAGAAATTGCAAACTGGGCCAAACAGGAGTTAAAGGCACTGACTCTCCAAGTCGGGAGAGTGTTCATAAAGCGTCTGGAATGTTGCACCCGAGTACCAGGGGACGAAAACTGAGACATATTGGAACACGTCTCCTGATCACACGGTTGATCATACTCTGGGTTCCACATGCATGTTTCAGCTGAAGGAAGAATCCCTTAAACCTGGAGAGTTGAGACCCGTGGAATGAGTACCATGCAATACGACTTCAAAGGGTCTTCGTTTGCTCACCGAAACTCTCCAATCCTATCACTGCTGCGTTTATGCCCCTGTACACACGCTTTATTCTCTTTCGGAGACATAGCAATCCATAGCTTTTAAGATACTTTCTAGTCAGCTACATTCTTAGGCGTTTAATATGGGGTGTTGAGTCCATTTCGTTGAACAAGGAGTAGCTCTTGTGTATTACATATTTGGCTTAAGGAACTTTATCTGTGCTCATTTCAATCTCTGGTTTTATGCAGCACCCAAACTCACCTTTCCCCTTAAGCAAGCATAAGTTGGTTTTCTAAATTTGAGACCCTGTTCTCTTTTGTAATCCAGTTCCTGTGTAGCCAAGTTTACATTCCGTGTATTAGTGATATCTTATGATGTTTCTTTTTCTGTGTGACTTATTTCAGATAGAATCATCATACCTGAATCCACTCATTATGCTGCTATGGGCCTGATGACATAGATTTCATTGCTGAGTGATATTGCATTGTACGTAAGTACCACAACTGCTTTATCCATTTTTCACTTTCTGCGATATTGAACTTGCACCGTAAACGAGGTTCTTGTAAACAGAGCCGTCCCAAATTTTGGAGTGGCTGTGTCTTTTTGATTTTAATTTCCCTAAGCTATAGGACCATAAGTTGAAGTGCCCTAGGCTCTGTTGCTTTGTTTTTTAGATGTTTCAGGAAACACCATACACTTCTCCCGAGTGGCTGTTGGCAATTTACATCCCGCCCAACAGCATAACAAGGCTCCCAGTTCTCCATGGCCTTTCCTGCCTTTCTGGATTTTACACTTTTTTCAGATGGCCCTTTTGACCGGGGGAAGTGAGACTTCATTGTAGTGCAGATTTCCTTTGCAAGCTTGCTTGGTTGGCCAAAAAGTGCGTAAGCGTTTTTTCCTGAATATATTCAGGAAAAAATGCATTCGCACTTTTTGGCCAAGTGCATCATTGTCGACGTTCTGCCTCTTTTCCTATGCTTTAAATGCAATTCCAGTCTACCTCCTGAAATCGGTTTACTGCAATTCTGCCCCGCTTTCAAGTCCTCTTGGCAGCCTTACTTCAGTATATTTTTGCACGATAGCTGTCATTTATAACTCTGCAGGTTTGTGAATTACAGTGCCCCTGAGCTCCTTTCTTCAACTCGCTTTCTTGTGAGATGGCCGCAACACCGCAGGATTGCTTCAGGCCCTAATCTGGTTCCGGCATGGCATGATGACCCTTTGGTTAATTCTTCTTCCTGGTGGCAAATGAGAGTTAAATCTGCCCGTCCAGACACCTCCAGCTAGTCTCTCATTAGTTCTCCCTATTCCTGTTCATCTTCCACAGAAATTGCAAACTGGGCCAAACAGGAGGTTAAAGGCACTGACTCTCCAAGTCGGGAGAGTGTTAGTAAAGCATCTGGAATGTTGCACCCGAGTACCAGGGGAGGAAAACTGAGACACATTTGAACACGTCTCCCGATCACACGGTTGATCATACTCTGGGTTCCACATGCATGTTTTAGCTGAAGAAAGAATCCCTTAAACCTGGAGAGTTGAGACCCGTGGAATGGGTACCATGCAATATGACTTCAAAGGGTCTTCATTTGCTCACCGAACCTCTCCAATCCTATCACTGCTTCGTTTATGCCCCTGTACACACACTTGATTCTCTTTCGGAGACATAGCAATCCATAGGTTTTAAGATACTTACTAGTCAGATACATTCTTAGGCGTTTAATATGGGGCGTTGAGCTCGTTTCGTTGAGCAAGGAGTAGCTCTTGTCTATTCCATATTTGGCTTAAGGAACTTTATCTGTGCTCATTTCAATCTTTGGTTTTATGCAGCACCCCAACTCACCTTTCCCCTTAAGCAAGCATAAGTTGGTTTTCTAAATTTGAGACTCTGTTCTGTTTTGTAATCCAGTTCCTGTGTAGCCAAGTTTACATTCCGTGTATTAGTGATATCTTATGATGTTTCTTTTTCTGTGTGACTTATTTCAGTTAGAATCATCATACCTGAATACACTCATTTTCTGCTACAGGCCTGTTGACATAGATTTCATTGCTGAGTGATATTGCATTGTACGTAAGTACCACAACTTCTTTATCCATTTTTCGCGTTCTGCGATATTGAACTTGTACCGTAAACGAGGTTCTAGTAAACAGAGCCGTCCCAAACTTTGGGGTGGCTGTGTCTTTTGGATTTTAATTTCCCTAAGCTATAGGACCATAAGTGGAATTGACCTAGGCTCTGTTGCTTTGTTTTTTAGATGTTTCAGGAAACACCATACATTTCTCCCCAGTGGCTGTTGGCAATTTACATCCCGCCCATCAGCATAACAAGGCTCCCAGTTCTCCATGGCCTGTCCTGCCTTTCTGGATTTTACACTTTTTTCAGTTGGCCCTTTTGACCGGGGAGAAGTGAGACTTCATTGTAGTGTAGATTTCCTTTGCAAGCTTGCTTGGTTGGCCAAAAAGGGCGTATGCGTTTTTTCCTGAATATATACAGGAAAAAACGCATATGCACTTTTTGGCCAAGTGCATCATTGTGGACGTTCTGCCTCTTTTCCTATGCTTTAAATGTAATTCCAGTATACCACCCGATATCAGTTTCCTGTAATTCTGCCCCACTTTCAAGTCCTCTTGGCAGCCTTACTTCAGTATATTTTTGGACGATAGCTGTCATTTATAACTCTGCAGGTTTGTGAATTACAGTACCCCTGAGCTCCTTTCTTCAACTCGTTTTCTTGTGAGCTGGCCGCAACACCGCAGGATTGCTTCAGGCCCTAATCTGGTTCCGGCACGGCACGCTGAGCCTTTGGTTAATTCCTCTTCCTGGTGGGAAATGAGAGTTAAATTTGCCCGTCCAGGCACCTCAAGCTAGTCTCTCATTGGTCCTCCCTATTCCTGTTCATCTTCCGCAGAAATTGCAAGCTGGGCCAAACAGGAGGTTAAAGGCACTGACTCTCCAAGTCGGGAGAGTGTTAGTAAAGCGTCTGGAATGTTGCACCAGAGTACCAGGGGACGAGAACTGAGACATATTTGAACACGTCTCCTGATCACATGGTTGATCATACTCTGGGTTCCACATGCATGTTTCAGCTGAAGGAAGAATCCCTTAAACCTGGAGAGTTGAGACCCGTGGAATGGGTACCATGCAATATGACTTCAAAGGGTCTTCATTTGCTCAAGGAACCTCTCCAATCCTATCACTGCGGCATTTATGCCCCTGTACACACGCTTGATTCTCTTTCGGAGACATAGCAATCCATAGGTTTTAAGATACTTACAAGTCAGGTACATTCTTAGGCGTTTAATATGGGGTGTTGTGTCCATTTCGTTGAGCAAGGAGTAGCTCTTGTCTATTCCATGGCTTAAGGAACTTTATCTGTGCTCATTTCAATCTCTGGTTTTATGCAGCACCACAACTCACCTTTCCCCTTAAGCAAGCATAAGTTGGTTTTCTAAATTTGAGACCCTGTTCTGTTTTGTAATTCAGTGCCTGTGTAGCCAAGTTTACATTCCATGTATTAGTGATATCTTATGATGTTTCTTTTTCTGCATGACTTATTTCAGTTAGAATCATCATACCTGAATCCACTCATTAGGCTGCTACGGGCCTGATGACATAGATTTCATTGCTGAGTGATATTGCATTGTACGTAAGTACTACAACTTCTTTATCCATTTTTCACTTTCTGCGATATTGAACTTGTACCCTAAATGAGGTTCTTGTAAACAGAGCCGTCCCAAACTTTGGGGTGGCTGTGTCTTTTTGATTTTAATTTCCCTAAGCTCTAGGACCATAAGTGGAAGTGCCCTAGGCTGTGTTGCTTTCTGTTTTTTATGTTTCAGGAAACACCATACACTTCTCCCGAGGGGCTGTTGGCAATTTACATCCCACCCATCCGCATAACAGGGCTCCCAGTTCTCCATGGACTGTCCTGCCTTTCTGGATTTTACACTTTATTCAGATGGCCCTTTTGACCGGGGGGAAGTGAGACTTAATTGTAGTGCAGATTTCCTTTGCAAGCTTGCTTGGTTGACCAAAAAGGGCATATGCGTTTTGTGCTGAATATATTCAGGAAAAAACTCATACGCCCTTTTTGGCCAAGTGCATCATTGTCGACGTTCTGCCTCTTTTCCTATGCTTTAAATGCAATTCCAGTCCTCCTCCTGAAATCGGTTTCCTGCAATTCTGCCCCGCTTTCAAGTCCTCTTGGCAGCCTTCCTTCAGTATATTTTTGGACGATAGCTGTCATTTATAACTCTGCAGGTTTGTGAAATACAGTGCCCCTGAGCTCCTTTCTTCAACTCGCTTTCTTGTGAGCTGGCCGCAACACCGCAGGATTGCTTCAGGCCTAATCTGGTTCCGGCACGGCACGCTGAGCCTTTGGTTAATTCCTCTTCCTGGTGGGAAATGAGAGTTAAATTTGCCCATCCAGACACCTCCAGCTAGTCTCTCATTGGTTCTCCTTATTCCTGTTCATCTTCCGCAGAAATTGCAAACTGGACCAAGCAGGAGGTTAAAGGCACTGACTCTCCAAGTCGGGAGAGTGTTAGTAAAGCGTCTGGAACGTTGCACCCGAGTACCAGGGGACGAGAACTGAGACATATTGGAACACGTCTCCCGATCACACGGTTGATCATCCTCTGGGTTCCACATGCATGATTTAGCTGAAGGAAGAATCCCTTAAACCTGGAGAGTTGAGACCCGTGGAATGGGTACCATGCAATATGACTTCAAAGGGTCTTCATTTGCTCACCGAACCTCTCCAATCCTATCACTGCTGCGTTTATGCCCCTGTACACACGCTTGATTCTCTTTCGGAGACAGAGCGATCCATAGGTTTTAAGATACTTACTAGTCAGGTACATTCTTAGGCGTTTAATATGGGGTGTTGAGTCCATTTCATTGAGCAAGGAGTAGCTCTTGTCTATTCCATATTTGGCTTAAGGAACTTTATCTGTGCTCATTTCAATCTCTGGTTTTATGCAGCACCCCAACTCACCTTTCCCCTTAAGCAAGCATAAGTTGGTTTTCTAAATTTGAGACCCTGTTCTCTTTTGTAATCCAGTTCCTGTGTAGCCAAGTTTACATTCCGTGTATTAGTGATATCTTATGATGTTTCTTTTTCTGTGTGACTTATTTCAGTTAGAATCATCATACCTGAATCCACTCATTATGCTGCTACGGGCCTGATGACATAGATTTCATTGCTGAGTGATATTGCATTGTACGTAAGTACCACAACTTCTTTATCCATTTTTCGCTTTCTGCGATATTGTACTTGTACCGTAAACAAGGTTCTTGTAAATAGAGCCGTGCCAAACTTTGGGGTGGCTGTGTCTTTTTGATTTTAATTTCCCTAAGCTATAGGGCCATAAGTGGCAGTGCCCTAGGATCTGTTGCTTTGTTTTTTAGATGTTTCAGGAAACACCATACACTTCTCCCGAGTGGCTGTTGGCAATATACATCCCGCCCATCAGCATAACAAGGCTCCCAGTTCTCCATGGCCTGTCTTGTCTTTCTGGATTTTACACTTTTTTCAGTTGGCCCTTTTGACCGGGGGGAAGTGAGACTTCATTGTAGTGCAGATATCTTTGCAAGCTTGCTTGGTTGGCCAAAAAGGGCGTATGCGTTTTTTCCTGAATATATTCAGGAAAAAACGCATACGCCCTTTTTGGCCAAGTGCATCATTGTCTACGTTCTGCCTCTTTTCCTATGCTTTAAATGCAATTCCAGTCTACCTCCTGAAATAGGTTTCCTGCAATTCTGCCCCACTTTCAAGTACTCTTGGCAGCCTTACTTCAGTATATTTTTGGACGATAGCTGTCATTTATAACTCTGCAGGTTTGTGAATTACAGTGCCCCTGAGCTCCTTTCTTCAACTCGCTTTCTTGTGAGCTGGCCGCAACACCGCAAGATTGCTTCAGGCCCTAATCTGGTTATGGCACGGCACGCTGAGCCTTTGGTTAATTCCTCTTCCTGGTGGGAAATGAGAGTTAAATTTGCCCGTCCAGACACCTCCAGCTAGTCTCTCATTGGTCCTCCCTATTCCTGTTCATCTTCCGCAGAAATTGCAAACTGGGCCAAACAGGAGTTAAAGGCACTGACTCTCCAAGTCGGGAGAGTGTTCATAAAGCGTCTGGAATGTTGCACCCGAGTACCAGGGGACGAAAATTGAGACATATTGGAACACGTCTCCTGATCACACGGTTGATCATACTCTGGGTTCCACATGCATGTTTCAGCTGAAGGAAGAATCCCTTAAACCTGGAGAGTTGAGACCCGTGGAATGAGTACCATGCAATACGACTTCAAAGGGTCTTCGTTTGCTCACCGAAACTCTCCAATCCTATCACTGCTGCGTTTATGCCCCTGTACACACGCTTTATTCTCTTTCGGAGACATAGCAATCCATAGCTTTTAAGATACTTTCTAGTCAGCTACATTCTTAGGCGTTTAATATGGGGTGTTGAGTCCATTTCGTTGAACAAGGAGTAGCTCTTGTGTATTACATATTTGGCTTAAGGAACTTTATCTGTGCTCATTTCAATCTCTGGTTTTATGCAGCACCCCAACTCACCTTTCCCCTTAAGCAAGCATAAGTTGGTTTTCTAAATTTGAGACCCTGTTCTCTTTTGTAATCCAGTTCCTGTGTAGCCAAGTTTACATTCCGTGTATTAGTGATATCTTATGATGTTTCTTTTTCTGTGTGACTTATTTCAGATAGAATCATCATACCTGAATCCACTCATTATGCTGCTACGGGCCTGATGACATAGATTTCATTGCTGAGTGATATTGCATTGTACGTAAGTAACACAACTGCTTTATCCATTTTTCACTTTCTGCGATATTGAACTTGTCCCGTAAACGAGTTTCTTGTAAACAGAGCCGTCCCAAACTTAGGGGTGGCTGTGTCTTTTTGATTTTAATTTCCCTAAGCTATAGGGCCATAAGTGGAAGTGCCCTAGGCTCTGTTGCTTTGTTTTTTAGATGTTTCAGGAAACACCATACACTTCTCCCGAGTGGCTGTTGGCAATATACATCCCGCCCATCAGCAAAACAAGGCTCACAGTTCTCCATGGCCTGTCCTGCCTTTCTGGATTTTACACTTTTTTCAGTTGGCCCTTTTGACCGTGGGGAAGTGAGACTTCATTGTAGTGCAGATTTCCTTTGCAAGCTTGCTTGGTTGGCCAAAAAGGGCGTATGCGTTTTTTCCTGAATATATACAGGAAAAAACGCATACGCCCGTTTGGCCAAGTGCATCATTGTCGACGTTTTGCCTCTTTTCCTATGCTTTAAATGCAATTCCAGTGTATCTCCTGAAATTGGTTTCCTGCAGTTCTGCCCCGCTTTCAAGTCCTCTTGGCAGCCTAACTTCAGTATATTTTTGGACGATAGCTGTCATTTATAACTCTGCAGGTTTGTGAATTACAGTGCCCCTGAGCTCCTTTCTTCAACTCGCTTTCTTGTGAGCTGGCCGCAACACCGCAGGATTGCTTCAGGCCCTAATCTGGTTCCGGCACGGCATGCTGAGCCTTTGGTTAATTCCTCTTCCTGGTGGGAAATGAGAGTTAAATTTGCCCGTCCAGACACCTCCAGCTAGTCTCTCATTGGTTCTCCCTATTCCTGTTAATTTTTCGCAGAAATTGCAAACTGGGCCAAACAGGAGGTTAAAGGCATTGACTCTCCACGTCGGGAGAGTGTTAGTAAACCATCTGGAATGTTGCACCCGAGTACCAGGGGACGAGAACTGAGACATATTGGAACAAGTCTCCCGATCCACGGTTGTTCATACTCTGCGTTCCACATGCATGATTTAGCTGAAAGAAGAATCCCTTAAAACTGGAGAGTTAAGTCCCTTGGAATGGTTACCATGCAATATGACTTCAAAGGGTCTTCATTTGCTCACCGAACCTCTCCAATCCTATCACTGCTGCATTTAAGCCACTGTACACATGCTTGATTCTCTTTCAGAGACATAGCAATCCATAGGTTTTAAGATACTTACTAGTCAGGTACATTCTTAGGCGTTCAATATGGGGTTTCAGTCCATTTCGTTGAGCAAGGAGTAGCTCTTGTGTATTACGTATTTGTCTTAAGGAACTTTATATGTGCTTATTTCAATCTCTGGTTTTATGTAGCACCCCAATTCACCTTTCCCCTTAAGCAAGCATAAGTTGGTTTTCTAAATTTGAGACCCTGTTGTGTTTTGTAATCCAGTTCCTGTGTAGCCAAGTTTACATTCCGTGTATTAGTGATATCTTATGATGTTTCTTTTTCTGGGTGACTTATTTCAGTTAGAATCATCATACCTGAATACACTCATTATGCTGCTACGGGCCTGATGACATAGATTTCATTGCTGAGTGATATTGCATTGTACGTAAGTACCACAACTTCTTTATCCATTTTTCACTTTCTGCGATATTGAACTTGTCCCGTAAACGAGTTTCTTGTAAACAGAGCCGCCCCAAACTTTGGGGTGGCTGTGTCTTTTTGATTTTAATTTCCCTAAACTATAGGACCATAAGTGGAAGTGCCCTAGGCTCTGTTGCTTTGTTTTTTATATGTTTCAGGAAACACCATACACTTCTCCCGAGTGGCTGTTGGCAATTTACATCCCGCCCATCAGCATAACAAGTCTCACAGTTCTCCATGGCCTGTCCTGCCTTTCTGGATTTTACACTTTTTTCAGATGGCCCTTTTGACCGGGGGGAAGTGAGACTTCATTGTAGTGAAGATTTCCTTTGCAAGCTTGCTTGGTTGGCAAAAAACGGCGTATGCGTTTTTTCCTGAATATATTCAGGAAAAAACGCATACGCCCTTTTTGGCCAAGTGCATCATTGTCGACGTTCTGCCTCTTTTCCTATGCTTTAAATGCAATTCCAGTCTACCTCCTGAAATCGGTTTCCTGCAATTCTGCCCCGCTTTCAAGTCCTCTTGGCAGCCTTACTTCAGTATATTTTTGGACGATAGCTGTCATTTATAACTCTGCAGGTTTGTGAATTACACTGCCCCTGAGGTCCTTTCTTCAACTCGCTTTCTTGTGAGCTGGCTGCAACACCGCAGGATTGCTTCAGGCCCTAATCTGGTTCCGGCACGGCACGCTGAGCCTTTGGTTAATTCCTCTAACTGGTGGGAAATGAGAGTTAAATTTGCCCATCCAGACACCTCCAGCTAGTCTCTCGTTGGTTCTCCCTATTCCTGTTCATCTTCCGCAGAAATTGCAAACTGGGCCAAACAGGAGGTTAAAGGCACTGACTCTCTAAGTCGGGAGAGTGTTAATAAAGTGTCTGGAATGTTGCACCCGAGTACCAGGGGACGAGAACTGAGACATATTGGAACACGTCTCCCGATCACACAGTTGATCATACTCTGGGTTCCACATGCATGATTTAGCTGAAGGAGGAATCCCTTAAACCTGGAGAGTTGAGACCCGTGGAATGGGTACCATGCAATACGACTTCAAAGGGTCTTCATTTGCTCACCGAACCTCTCCAGTCCTATCACTGCTGCGTTTATGCCCCTGTACACATGCTTGATTCTCTTTCGGAGACATAGCAATTCATAGCTTTTAAGATACTTTCTAGTCAGGTACATTCTTAGGCGTTTAATATGGGGTGTTGTGTCCATTTCGTTGAGCAAGGAGTAGCTCTTGTCTATTCCATATTTGGCTTAAGGAACTTTATCTGTGCTCAATTCAATCTCTGGTTTTATGCAGCACCCCAACTCACCTTTCCCCTTAAGCAAGCATAAGTTGGTTTTCTAAATTTGAGACCCTGTTCTCTTTTGTAATCCAGTTCCTGTGTAGCCAAGTTTACATTCCGTGTATTTGTGATATCTTATGATGTTTTTTTTCTGTGTGACGTATTTCAGTTAGAATCATCATACCTGAATCCACTCATTATGCTGCTACGGGCCTGATGACATAGATTTCATTGCTGAGTGATATTGCATTGTACGTAAGTACCACAACTTCTTTATCCATTTTGCACTTTCTGCGATATTGAACTAGTCCCTTAACGAGTTTCTTCTAAACAGAGCCGTCCCAAACATAGGGGTGGCTGTGTCTTTTTGATTTTAATTTCCCTAAGCTGTAGGACTATAAGTGGAAGTGCCCTAGGCTCTGTTGCTTTGTTTCTTAGATGTTTCAGGAAACACCATACACTTCTCCTGAGGGGCTGTTGGCAATTTACATCCTGCCCATCAGCATAACAAGGCTCCCAGTTCTCCATGGCCTGTCCTGCCTTTCTGGATTTTACACTTTTTTCACATGACCCTTTTGACTGGGGGGAAGTGAGACTTCATTGTAGTGCAGATTTCCTTTGCAAGCTTGCTTGGTTGGCCAAAAAGGGCGTATGCGTTTTTTCCTGAATATATTCAGGAAAAAACACATACGCCCTTTTTGGCCAAGTGCATCATTGTCGACGTTCTGCCTCTTTTCTAATGCTTTAAATGCAATTCCAGTCTACCTCCTGAAATCGGTTTCCTGCAATTCTGCCCCGCTTTCAAGTCCTCTTGGCAGCCTTACTTCAGTATATTTTTGGACGATAGGTGTCATTTATAACTCTGCAGGTTTGTGAATTACAGTGCCCCTGAGCTCCTTTCTTCAACTCGCTTTCTTGTGAGCTGGCCGCAACACCGCAGGATTGCTTCAGGCCCTAATCTGGTTCCGGCAGGGCACGCTGAGCCTTTGGTTAATTCCTCTTCCTGGTGGGAAATGAGAGTTAAATTTGCCCGTCCAGACACCTCCAGCTAACCTCTCATTGGTCCACCCTATTCCTGTTCATCTTCCGCAGAAATTGCAAACTGGGCCAAACAGGAGGTTAAAGGCAGTGACTCTCCAAGTCGGGAGAGTGTTAGTAAAGCGTCTGGAATGTTGCACCCGAGTACCAGGGGACGAGAACTGAGACATATTGGAACTCGTATCCCGATCACATGGTTGATCATAGTCTGGGTTCCACATGCATATTTTAGCTGAAGGAAGAATCCCTTAAACCTGGAGAGTTGAGACCCGTGGAATGGGTACCATGCAATATGACTTCAAAGGGTCCTCATTTGCTCACCGAAACTCTCCAATCCTATCACTGCTGCGTTTATGCCCCTGTACACACGCTGGATTCTCTTTCGGAGACATAGCAATCCATAGATTTTAAGATACTTACTAGTCAGGTACATTCTTAGGCGTTTAATATGGGGTGTTGAGTCCATTTCGTTGAGCAAGGAGTAGCTCTTGTGTATTACATATTTGGCTTCAGGAACTTTATCTGTGCTCATTTCAATCTCTGCTTTTATGCAGCACCCCAACTCACCTTTCCCCTTAAGCAAGCATAAGTTGGTTTTCTAAATTTGAGACCCTGTTCTGTTTTGTAATCCAGTTCCTGTGTAGCCAAGTTTTCATTCCGTGTATTAGTGATATCTTATGATGTTTCTTTTTCTTGTGACTTATTTCAGTTAGAATCATCATACCTGAATCCACTCATTATGCTGCTACGGGCCTGATGACATAGATTTCATTGCTGAGTGATATTGCATTGTACGTAAGTACCACAACTTCTTTATCCATTTTGCACTTTCTGCGATATTGAACTTGTACCATAAACGAGGTTCTTGTAAACAGAGCCGTCCCAAACTTTGGGGTTGCTGTGTCTTTTTGATTTTAATTTCCCTAAACTATAGGACCATAAGTGGAAGTGCCCTAGGCTCTATTGCTTTGTTTCTTAGATGTTTCAGGAAACAGCATAAACTTCTTGCAAGTGGCTGTTGGCAATTTACATCCCGCCCATCAGCATAACAAGGCTCCAAGTTCTCCATGGCCTGTCTTGCCTTTCTGGATTTTACACTTTTTTCAGATGGCCCTTTTGACCGGGGGGAAGTGGGAGTTCATTGTAGTGCAGATTTCCTTTGCAAGCTTGCTTGGTTGGCCAAAAAGTGAGTATGCGTTTTTCCGGAAATAACTCATACGCACTTTTTGGCCAAGTGCATCATTGTCAACGTTCTGCCTCTTTTCCTATGCTTTAAATGCAATTCCAGTCTACCTCCTGAAATCGGTTTCCTGCAATTCTGCCCCGCTTTCAAGTCCTCTTGGCAGCCTTACTTCAGTATATTTTTGGACGATAGCTGTCATTTATAACTCTGCAGGTTTGTGAATTACAGTGCCCCTGAGCTCCTTTCTTCAACTCGCTTTCTTGTGAGCTGGCCGCAACACCGCAGGATTGCTTCAGGCCCTAATCTGGTTCCGGCATGGCACGCTGAGCCTTTGGTTAATTCCTCTTCCTGGTGGCAAATGAGAGTTAAATTTGCCCGTCCAGACACCTCCAGCTAGTCTCTCATTGGTTCTCCCTATTCCTGTTCATCTTCCGCAGAAATTGCAAACTGGGCCAAACAGGAGGTTAAAGGCACTGACTCTCCAAGTCGGGAGAGTGTTAGTAAAGTGTCTGGAATGTTGCACCCGAGTACCAGGGGATGAGAACTGAGACATATTGGAACACGTCTCCCGATCACACGGTTGATCATACTCTGGGTCCCACATGCATGTTTTAGCTGAAGGAAGAATCCGTTAAACCTGGAGAGTTGAGACCCGTGGAATGGGTACCATGCAATATGACTTCAAAAGGTCTTCATTTGCTCACCGAACCTCTCCAATCCTATCACTGCTGCGTTTATGCCCCTGTACTCAATCTTGATTCTCTTTCGGAGACATAGCAATCCATAGGTTTTAAGATACTTACTAGTCAGGTACATTCTTAGGCGTTTAATATGGGGTGTTGAGTCCATTTCATTGAGCAAGGAGTAGCTCTTGTCTATTACACATTTGGCTTAAGGAACTTTATCTGTGCTCATTTCAATCTCTGGTTTTATGCAGCACCCAAACTCACGTTTCCCCTTAAGCAAGCATAAGTTGGTTTTCTACATTTGAGACCCTGTTCTGTTTTGTAATCCAGTTCCTGTGTAGCCAAGTTTACATTCCGTGTATTAGTGATATCTTATGATGTTTCTTTTTCTGTGTGACTTATTTCAGTTAGAATCATCATACCTGAATCCACTCATTATGCTGCTCTGGGCCTGATGACGTAGATTTCACTGCTGAGTTATATTGCATTGTATGTAAGTACCACAACTTCTTTATCCATTTTTCGCTTTCTGCGCTATTGAACTTGTACCGTAAACGAAGTTCTTGTAAACAGAGCCGTCCCAAACTTTGGGGTGGCTGTGTCTTTTTGATTTTAATTTCCCTAATCTATAGGACCATAAGTGGAAGTGCCCTAGGCTCTGTTGCTTTGTTTTTTAGATGTTTCAGGAAACACCATACACTTCTCCCGAGTGGCTGTTGGCAATTTACATTCCGCCCAACAGCATAACAAGGCTCCCAGTTCTCCAAGGCCTGTCCTGCCTTTCTGGATTTTACAATTTTTTCAGATGGCCCTTTTGACCTGTGGGAAGTGAGACTTCATTGTAGTGCAGATTTCCTTTGCAAGCTTGCTTGGTTGGCCAAAAAGAGCATATGCGTTTTTTCCTGAATATATTCAGGAAAAAATGCATACGCCCTTTTTGGCCAAGTGCATCATTGTCGACGTTCTGCCTCTTTTCCTATGCTTTAAATGCAATTCCAGTCTACCTCCTGAAATCGGTTTCCTGCATTTCTGTCCCGCTTTCAAGTCCTCTTGGCAGCCTTACTTCAGTATTTTTTTGGACGATAGTTGTCATTTATAACTCTGCAGGTTTGTGAATTACAGTGCCCCTGAGCTCCTTTCTTCAACTCGCTTTCTTGTGAGCTGGCCGCAACACCGCAGGATTGCTTCAGGCCCTAATCTGGTTCTGGCATGGCATGCTGATCCTTTGGTTAATTCCTCTTCCTCGTGGCAACTGAGAGTTAAATTTGCCCGTCCAGACACCTCCAGCTAGTCTCTCATTGGTTCTCCCTATTCCTGTTCATCTTCCGCGGAATTTGCAAACTGGGCCAAACAGGAGGTTAAAGGCACTGACTCTCCAAGTCAGGAGAGTGTTAGTAAAGCATCTGGAATGTTGCACCCGAGTACCAGGGGATGAGAAGTGAGACATATTGGAACACGTCTCCCGATCACAAGCTTGATCATACTCTGGGTTTCACATGCATGTTTAGGTGAAGGAAGAATCCCTTAAACCTTGAGAGTTGAGACCCGTGGAATGGGTACCATGCAATATGACTTCAAAGGGTCCTCATTTGCTCACCGAACCTCTCCAATCCTATCACTGCTGCATTTATGCCCCTGTACACACGCTGGATTCTCTTTCGGAGACATAGCAATCCATAGGTTTTAAGATACTTACTAGTCAGGTACATTCTTAGGCGTTTAATATGGGGTGTTGAGTCCATCTCGTTGAGCAAGGAGTAGCTCTTGTCTATTCCATATTTGGCTTAAGGAACTTTATCTGTGCTCATTTCAATCTCTGGTTTTATGCAGCACCCCAACTCACCTTTCCCCTTAAGCAAGCATAAGCTGGTTTTCTAAATTTGAGACCCTGTTCTGTTTTGGAATTCAGTTCCTGTGTAGCCAAGTTTACATGCCGTGTATTAATGATATCTTATGATGTTTCTATTTCTGTGTGACTTATTTCAGTTAGAATCATCATACCTGAATCCACTCATTATGCTGCTCTGGGCCTGATGACATAGATTTCATTGCTGAGTGATATTGCATTGTATGTAAGTACCACAACTTCTTTATCCATTTTTCGCTTTCTGCGCTATTGAACTTGTACCGTAAACGAGGTTCTTGTAAACAGAGCCGTCCCAAACTTTGGGGTGGCTGTGTCTTTTTTATTTTAATTTCCCTAAGCTATAGGACCATATGTGTAAGTGCCCTAGGCTCTGTTGCTTTGTTTTTTAGATGTTTCAGGAAACACCATACACTTCTCCCAAGTGGCTGTTGGCAATTTACATCCCACCCATCAGCATAACAAGGCTCCCAGTTCTCCATGGCCTGTCCTGTCTTTCTGGATTTTACACTTTTTTCAGATGGCCCTTTGGACCGGGGGGAAGTGAGACTTCATTGTAGTGCAGATTTCCTTTGTAAGCTTGCTTGGTTGGCCAAAAAGGACGTATGCGTTTTTTCCTGAATATATTCAGGAAAAAACGCATACGTCCTTTTTGGCCATGTGCATCATTGTCGACGTTCTGCCTCTTTTCCTATGCTTTAAATGCAATTCCAATCTACCTCCTGAAATCGGTTGCCTGCAATTCTGCCCCGCTTTCAAGTCCTCTTGGCAGCCTTACTTCAGTATATTTTTGGACGATGGCTGTTATTTATAACTCTGCAGGTTTGTGAATTACAGTGCCCCTGAGCTCCTTTCTTCAACTCGCTTTCTTGTGAGCTGGCCGCAACACCGCAGGATTGCTTCAGGACCTAAACTTGTTCTGGCACGGCAGGCTGAGCCTTTGGTTAATTCCCCTTCCTGGTGGGAAATGAGAATAAAATTTACCCGTCCAGACACCTCCAGCTAGTCTCTCATTGGTTCTCCCTATTCCTGTTCATCTTCCGCAGAATTTGGAAACTGGGCCAAACAGGAGGTTAAAGGCACTGACTCTCCAAGTCGGGAGAGTGTTAGTAAAGCGTCTGGAATGTTGCACCCGAGTACCAGGGGACGAGAACTGAGACATATTGGAACACGTCTCCCGATCACACGGTTGATCATACTCTGGGTTCCACATGCATGCTTTAGCTGAAGGAAGAATCCCTTAAACCTGGAGAGTTGAGACCCGTGGAATGGGTACCATGCAATATGACTTCAAAGGGTCTTCATTTGCTCACCGAACCTCTCCAATCCTATCACTGCTGCGTTTATGCCCCTGTACACACGCTTGATTGTCTTTCGGAGACATAGCGATCCATAGGTTTTAAGATACTTACTAGTCAGGTACATTCTTATGCGTTTAATAAGGGGTGTTGAGTCCATTTCGTTGAGCAAGGAGTAGCTCTTGTCTATTACATATTTGGCTTAAGGAACTTTATCTGTGCTCATTTCAATCTATGGTTTTATGCAGCACCCCAACTCACCTTTCCCCTAAAGCAAGCATAAGTTGGTTTTCTAAATTTGAGACCCTCTTCTGTTTTGTAATCCAGTTCCTGTGTAGCCAAGTTTACATTCCGTGTATTAGTGATATCTTATGATGTTTCTTTTTCTGTGTGACTTATTTCAGTTAGATTCATCATACCTGAATCCACTCATTATGCTGCTATGGGCCTGATGACATAGATTTCATTGCTGAGTGATATTGCATTGTACGTAAGTACCACAAGTTCTTTATCCATTTTTCACATTCTGCGATATTGAACTTGTACCGTAAACGAGTTTCTTGTAAACAGAGCCGTCCCAAACTTTGGGGTGGCTGTGTCTTTTTGATTTTAATTTCCCTAAGCTATAGGACCATATGTGGAAATGCCCTAGGCTCTGTTGCTTTCTTTTTTAGATGTTTCAGGAAACACCATACACTTCTCCCGAGTGGCTGTTGGCAATTTACATCCCGCCCATCAGCATAACAAGGCTCCCAGTTCTCCATGGGCTGTCCTGCCTTTCTGGATTTTACACTTTTTTCAGATGGCCCTTTTGACCGGGGGAAAGTGAGACTTCATTGTAGTGCACATTTCGTTTGCAAGCTTGCTTGGTTGGCCAAAAAGGGCGTATGCGTTTTTTCCTGAATATATTCAGGAAAAAACGCATACGCCCTTTTTGGCCAAGTGCATCATTGTCGACGTTCTGCCTCTTTTCCTATGCTTTAAATGCAATTCCAGTCTACCTCCTGAAATCGGTTTCCTGCAATTCTGCCCCGCTTTCAAGTCCTCTTGGCAGCCTTACTTCAGTATATTTTTGGACGATAGCTGTCATTTATAACTCTGCAGGTTTGTGAATTACAGTGCCCCTGAGCTCCTTTCTTCAACTCGCTTTCTTGTGAGCTGGCCGCAACACCGCAGGATTGCTTCAGGCCGTAATCTGGTTCCGGCATGGCACGCTGAGCCTTTGGTTAATTCCTCTTCCTGGTGGGAAATGAGAGTTAAATTTGCCCGTCCAGACACCTCCAGCTAGTCTCTCATTGGTTCTCCCTATTCCTGTTCATCTTCCGCAGAAATTGCAAACTGGGCCAAACAGGAGGTTAAAGGCACTGACTCTCCAAGGCGGGAGAGTGTTAGTAAAGTGTCTGGAATGTTGCACCCGAGTACCAGGGGTTGAGAACTGAGACATATTGGAACACGTCTCCCGATCACACGGTTGATCATACTCTGGGTTCCACATGCATGATTTAGCTGAAGGAAGAATCCCTTAAACCTGGAGAGTTGAGACCCGTGGAAGGGGTACCATTCAATATGACTTCAAAGGGTCTTCATTTGCTCACCGAACCTCTCCAATCCTATCACTGCTGCGTTTATGCCCCTGTACACACGCTTGATTCTCTTTCGGAGACATAGCAATCCATAGGTTTTAAGATACTTACTAGTCAGGTACATTCTTAGGCGTTTAATATGGGGTGTTGAGTCCATTTCGTTGAGCAAGGAGTAGCTCTTGTCTATTCCATATTTGGCTTAAGGAACTTTATCTGTGCTCATTTCAATCTCTGGTTTTATGCAGCACCCCAACTCACCTTTCCCCTTAAGCAAGCATAAGTTGCTTTTCTAAATTTGAGACACTGTTCTGTTTTGTAATTCAGTTCCTGTGTAGCCAAGTTTACATTCCATGTATTAGTGATATCTTATGATGTTTCTTTTTCTGCGTGACTTATTTCAGTTAGAATCATTATACCTGAATCCACTCATTAGGCTGCTACGGGCCTGATGACATAGATTTCATTGCTGAGTGATATTGCATTGTACGTAAGTACCACAACTTCTTTATCCATTTTTCACTTTCTGGGAAATTGAACTTGTACCGTAAACGAAGTTCTTGTAAACAGAGCCGTCCCATACTTTGGGGTGGCTGTGTCTTTTTGATTTTAATTTCCCTAAGCTCTAGGACCATAAGTGGAAGTGCCCTAGGCTGTGTTGCTTTGTTTTTTATATGTTTCAGGAAACACCATACACTTCTCCCGAGTGGCTGTTGGCAATTTACATCCCACCCATCAGCATAACAGGGCTCCCAGTTCTCCATGGACTGTCTTGCCTTTCTGGATTTTACACTTTATTCAGATGGCCCTTTTGACCGGGGGGAAGTGAGACTTCATTGTAGTGCAGATTTCCTTTGCAAGCTTGCTTGGTTGGCCAAAAAGGGCGTATGGGTTTTGTCCTGAATATATTCAGGAAAAAACGCATACGCCATTTTTGGCCAAGTGCATCATTGTCGACGTTCTGCCTCTTTTCCTATGCTTTAAATGCAATTCCAGTCTACCTCCTGAAATCGGTTTCCTGCAATTCTGCCCCGCTTTCAAGTCCTCTTGGCAGCCTTACTTCAGTATATTTTTGGACGATAGCTGTCATTTATAACTCTGCAGGTTTGTGAATTACAGTGCCCCTGAGCTCCTTTCTTCAACTCGCTTTCTTGTGAGCTGGCCGCAACACCGCAGGATTGCTTCAGGCCCTAAACTTGTTCTGGCACGGCAGGCTGAGCCTTTGGTTAATTACCCTTCCTGGTGGGAAATGAGAGTAAAATTTACCCGTCCAGACACCTCCAGCTAGTCTCTCATTGGTTCTCCCTATTCCTGTTCATCTTCCGCAGAAATTGGAAACTGGGCCAAACAGGAGGTTAAAGGCACTGACTCTCCAAGTCGGGAGAGTGTTAGTAAAGCGTCTGGAATGTTGCACCCGAGTACCAGGGGACGAGAACTGAGACATATTGGAACACGTCTCCCGATCACACGGTTGATCATACTCTGGGTTCCACATGCATGCTTTAGCTGAAGGAAGAATCCCTTAAACCTGGAGAGTTGAGACCCGTGGAATGGGTACCATGCAATATGACTTCAAAGGGTCTTCATTTGCTCACCGAACCTCTCCAATCCTATCACTGCTGCGTTTATGCCCCTGTACACACGCTTGATTGTCTTTCGGAGACATAGCGATCCATAGGTTTTAAGATACTTACTAGTCAGGTACATTCTTATGCGTTTAATAAGGGGTGTTGAGTCCATTTCGTTGAGCAAGGAGTAGCTCTTGTCTATTACATATTTGGCTTAAGGAACTTTATCTGTGCTCATTTCAATCTATGGTTTTATGCAGCACCCCAACTCACCTTTCCCCTAAAGCAAGCATAAGTTGGTTTTCTAAATTTGAGACCCTCTTCTGTTTTGTAATCCAGTTCCTGTGTAGCCAAGTTTACATTCCGTGTATTAGTGATATCTTATGATGTTTCTTTTTCTGTGTGACTTATTTCAGTTAGATTCATCATACCTGAATCCACTCATTATGCTGCTATGGGCCTGATGACATAGATTTCATTGCTGAGTGATATTGCATTGTACGTAAGTACCACAACTTCTTTATCCATTTTTCACATTCTGCGATATTGAACTTGTACCGTAAACGAGTTTCTTGTAAACAGAGCCGTCCCAAACTTTGGGGTGGCTGTGTCTTTTTGATTTTAATTTCCCTAAGCTATAGGACCATATGTGGAAATGCCCTAGGCTCTGTTGCTTTCTTTTTTAGATGTTTCAGGAAACACCATACACTTCTCCCGAGTGGCTGTTGGCAATTTACATCCCGCCCATCAGCATAACAAGGCTCCCAGTTCTCCATGGGCTGTCCTGCCTTTCTGGATTTTACACTTTTTTCAGATGTCCCTTTTGACCGGGGGGAAGTGAGACTTCATTGTAGTGCACATTTCGTTTGCAAGCTTGCTTGGTTGGCCAAAAAGGGCGTATGCGTTTTTTCCTGAATATATTCAGGAAAAAACGCATACGCCCTTTTTGGCCAAGTGCATCATTGTCGACGTTCTGCCTCTTTTCCTATGCTTTAAATGCAATTCCAGTCTACCTCCTGAAATCGGTTTCCTGCAATTCTGCCCCGCTTTCAAGTCCTCTTGGCAGCCTTACTTCAGTATATTTTTGGACGATAGCTGTCATTTATAACTCTGCAGGTTTGTGAATTACAGTGCCCCTGAGCTCCTTTCTTCAACTCGCTTTCTTGTGAGCTGGCCGCAACACCGCAGGATTGCTTCAGGCCGTAATCTGGTTCCGGCATGGCACGCTGAGCCTTTGGTTAATTCCTCTTCCTTGTGGGAAATGAGAGTTAAATTTGCCCGTCCAGACACCTCCAGCTAGTCTCTCATTGGTTCTCCCTATTCCTGTTCATCTTCCGCAGAAATTGCAAACTGGGCCAAACAGGAGGTTAAAGGCACTGACTCTCCAAGGCGGGAGAGTGTTAGTAAAGTGTCTGGAATGTTGCACCCGAGTACCAGGGGACGAGAACTGAGACATATTGGAACACGTCTCCCGATCACACGGTTGATCATACTCTGGGTTCCACATGCATGATTTAGCTGAAGGAAGAATCCCTTAAACCTGGAGAGTTGAGACCCGTGGAAGGGGTACCATTCAATATGACTTCAAAGGGTCTTCATTTGCTCACCGAACCTCTCCAATCCTATCACTGCTGCGTTTATGCCCCTGTACACACGCTTGATTCTCTTTCGGAGACATAGCAATCCATAGGTTTTAAGATACTTACTAGTCAGGTACATTCTTAGGCGTTTAATATGGGGTGTTGAGTCCATTTCGTTGAGCAAGGAGTAGCTCTTGTCTATTCCATATTTGGCTTAAGGAACTTTATCTGTGCTCATTTCAATCTCTGGTTTTATGCAGCACCCCAACTCACCTTTCCCCTTAAGCAAGCATAAGTTGCTTTTCTAAATTTGAGACACTGTTCTGTTTTGTAATTCAGTTCCTGTGTAGCCAAGTTTACATTCCATGTATTAGTGATATCTTATGATGTTTCTTTTTCTGCGTGACTTATTTCAGTTAGAATCATCATACCTGAATCCACTCATTAGGCTGCTACGGGCCTGATGACATAGATTTCATTGCTGAGTGATATTGCATTGTACGTAAGTACCACAACTTCTTTATCCATTTTTCACTTTCTGCGAAATTGAACTTGTACCGTAAACGAAGTTCTTGTAAACAGAGCCGTCCCATACTTTGGGGTGGCTGTGTGTTTTTGATTTTAATTTCCCTAAGCTATAGGACCATAAGTGGAAGTGCCCTAGGCTGTGTTGCTTTGTTTTTTATATGTTTCAGGAAACACCATACACTTCTCCCGAGTGGCTGTTGGCAATTTACATCCCACCCATCAGCATAACAGGGCTCCCAGTTCTCCATGGACTGTCCTGCCTTTCTGGATTTTACACTTTATTCAGATGGCCCTTTTGACCGGGGGGAATTGAGACTTCATTGTAGTGCAGATTTCCTTTGCAAGCTTGCTTGGTTGGCCAAAAAGGGCGTATGGGTTTTGTCCTGAATATATTCAGGAAAAAACGCATACGCCATTTTTGGCCAAGTGCATCATTGTCGACGTTCTGCCTCTTTTCCTATGCTTTAAATGCAATTCCAGTCTACCTCCTGAAATCGGTTTCCTGCAATTCTGCCCCGCTTTCAAGTCCTCTTGGCAGCCTTACTTCAGTATATTTTTGGACGATAGCTGTCATTTATAACTCTGCAGGTTTGTGAATTACAGTGCCCCTGAGCTCCTTTCTTCAACTCGCTTTCTTGTGAGCTGGCCGCAACACCGCAGGATTGCTTCAGGCCCTAATCTGGTTCCGGCACGGCACGCTGAGCCTTTGGTTAACTCCTCTTCCTGGTGGGAAATGAGAGTTAAATTTGCCCGTCCAGACACCTCCAGCTAGTCTCTCATTGGTTCTCCCTATTCCTGTTCATCTTCTACAGAAACTGCAAACTGGGCCAAACAGGAGGTTAAAGGCACTGACTCTCCAAGTCGGGAGAGTGTTAGTAAAGCATCTGGAATGTTGCACCCGAGTACCAGGGGAGGAGAACTGAGACATATTGGAACACGTCTCCCGATCACACGGTTGATCATACTCTGGGTTCCACATGCATGCGTTAGCTGAAGGAAGAATCCCTTAAACCTGGAGAGTTGAGACCCGTGGAATGGGTACCATGCAATATGACTTCAAAGGGTCTTCATTTGCTCACCGAACCTCTCCAATCCTATCACTGCTGCGTTTATGCCCCTGTACTCACGCTTGATTCTCTTTCAGAGACATAACAATCCATAAGTTTTAAGATACTTACAAGTCAGGTACATTATTAGGCGTTTAATATGGGGTTTTGAGTCCATTTCGTTGAGCCAGGAGTAGTCCTTGCCTACTACATATTTAGCTTAAGGAACTTTATCTGTGCTCATTTCAATCTCTGGTTTTATGCAGCACCCCAACTCACCTTTCCCCTTAAGCAAGCATAAGTTGGTTTTCTAAATTTGAGACCCTTTTCTCTTTTGTAATCCAGTTCCTGTGTATCCAAGTTTACACTCCGTGTATTAGTGTTATATTATGATGTTTCTTTTTCTGTGTGACTTATTTCAGTTAGAATCATCATACCTGAATCCAGTCTATGCTTTACATGCCTGATGACATAGATTTCATTGCTGAGGGATATAGCATTGTACGTAAGTACCACAACATCTTTATCCATTTTTCACTTTCTACGAAATTAAACTTGTACTGTAAACGAGGGTCTCGTAAACCGAGCCGTCCCAAACTTTGGGGTGGCTGTGTGTTTTTGATTTTAATTTCCCTAAGCTATAGGACCATAAGTGGAAGTGCCCTAGGCTCTGTTGCTTTGTTTTTTAGATGTTTCAGGAAACACCATACACTTCTCCCGAGTGGCTGTTGGCAATTCACATCCTGCCCATCAGCATAACAAGGCTCTCAGTTCTCCATGGCCTGTCCTGACTTTCTGGATTTTACACTTTTTTCAGATGGCCCTTTTGACCGGGGGAAAGTGAGACTACATTGTAGTGCAGATTTCCTTTGCAAGCTTGCTTGGTTGGCCCAAAACGGCGTATGCGTTTTTTCCGGAAAAAACTCATACGCCCTTTTTGGCCAAGTGCATCATTGTCAACGTTCTGCCTCTTTTCCTATGCTTTAAATGCAATTCCAGTCTACCTCCTGAAAGCGGTTTCCTGTAATTCTGCCCCGCTTTCAAGTCATCTTGGCAGCCTTACTTCAGTATATTTTTGGACGATAGCTGTCATTTATAACTCTGCAGGTTTGTGAATTACAGAGCCCCTGAGCTCCTTTCTTCAACTCGCTTTCTTGTGAGCTGGCCGCAACACCGCAGGATTGCTTCAGGCCCTAATCTGATTCCGGCACGGCACGCTGAGCCTTTGGTTAATTCCTCTTCCTGGTGGGAAATCAGAGTTAAATTTGCCCGTCCAGACACCTCCAGCTAGTCTCTCATTTGTTCTCCCTATTCCTGTTCATCTTCCGCAGAAATTGGAAACTGGGCCAAACAGGAGGTTAAAGGCACTGACTCTCCAAGTCGGGAGAGTGTTAGTAAAGCGTCTGGAATATTGCACCCGAGTACCAGGGGACGAGAACTGAGACATATTGGAACACGTCTCCCGATCACACGGTTGATCATACTCTGGGTTCCACATGCATGCTTTAGCTGAAGGAAGAATCCCTTAAACCTGGAGAGTTGAGACCCGTGGAATGGGTACCATGCAATATGACTTCAAAGGGTCTTCATTTGCTCACCGAACCTCTCCAATCCTATCACTGCTGCGTTTATGCCCCTGTACACACGCTTGATTGTCTTTCGGAGACATAGCGATCCATAGGTTTTAAGATACTTACTAGTCAGGTACATTCTTATGCGTTTAATAAGGGGTGTTGAGTCCATTTCGTTGAGCAAGGAGTAGCTCTTGTCTATTACATATTTGGCTTAAGGAACTTTATCTGTGCTCATTTCAATCTCTGGTTTTATGCAGCACCCCAACTCACCTTTCCCCTAAAGCAAGCATAAGTTGGTTTTCTAAATTTGAGACCCTGTTCTCTTTTGTAATCCAGTTCCTGTGTAGCCAAGTTTACATTCCGTGTATTAGTGATATCTTATGATGTTTCTTTTTCTGTGTGACTTATTTCAGTTAGAATCATCATACCTGAATCCACTCATTATGCTGCTATGGGCCTGATGACATAGATTTCATTACTGAGTGATATTGCATTGTACGTAAGTACCACAACTTCTTTATCCATTTTTCACATTCTGCGATATTGAACTTGTACCGTAAACGAGTTTCTTGTAAACAGAGCCGTCCCAAACTTTGGGGTGGCTGTGTCTTTTTGATTTTAATTTCCCTAAGCTATAGGACCATATGTGGAAATGCCCTAGGCTCTGTTGCTTTGTTTTTTAGATGTTTCAGGAAACACCATACACTTCTCCCGAGTGGCTGTTGGCAATTTACATCCCGCCCATCAGCATAACAAGGCTCCCAGTTCTCAATGGGCTGTCCTGCCTTTCTGGATTTTACACTTTTTTCAGATGGCCCTTTTGACCGGGGGGAAGTGAGACTTCATTGTAGTGCAGATTTCCTTTGCAAGCTTGCTTGGTTGGCCAAAAAGGGCGTATGCGTTTTTTCCTGAATATATTCAGGAAAAAACGCATACGCCCTTTTTGGCCAAATGCATCATTGTCGACGTTCTGCCTCTTTTCCTATGCTTTAAATGCAATTCCAGTCTACCTCCTGAAATCGGTTTCCTGCAATTCTGCCCCGCTTTCAAGTCCTCTTGGCAGCCTTACTTCAGTATATTTTTGGACGATAGCTGTCATTTATAACTCTGCAGGTTTGTGAATTACAGTGCCCCTGAGCTCCTTTCTTCAACTCGCTTTCTTGTGAGCTGGCCGCAACACCGCAGGATTGCTTCAGGCCCTAATCTTGTTCCGGCACGGCACGCTGAGCCTTTGGTTAACTCCTCTTCCTTGTGGGAAATGAGAGTTAAATTTGCCCGTCCAGACACCTGCAGCTAGTCTCTCATTGGTTCTCCCTATTCCTGTTCATCTTCTACAGAAACTGCAAACTGGGCCAAACAGGAGGTTAAAGGCACTGACTCTCCAAGTCGGGAGAGTGTTAGTAAAGCATCTGGAATGTTGCACCCGAGTACCAGGGGAGGAGAACTGAGACATATTGGAACACGTCTCCCGATCACACGGTTGATCATACTCTGGGTTCCACATGCATGCGTTAGCTGAAGGAAGAATCCCTTAAACCTGGAGAGTTGAGACCCGTGGAATGGGTACCATGCAATATGACTTCAAAGGGTCTTCATTTGCTCACCGAACCTCTCCAATCCTATCACTGCTGCGTTTATGCCCCTGTACTCACGCTTGATTCTCTTTCAGAGACATAACAATCCATAAGTTTTAAGATACTTACAAGTCCGGTACATTATTAGGCGTTTAATATGGGGTTTTGAGTCCATTTCGTTGAGCCAGGAGTAGTCCTTGCCTACTACATATTTAGCTTAAGGAACTTTATCTGTGCTCATTTCAATCTCTGGTTTTATGCAGCACCCCAACTCACCTTTCCCTTAAGCAAGCATAAGTTGGTTTTCTAAATTTGAGACCGTGTTCTCTTTTGTAATCCAGTTCCTGTGTATCCAAGTTTACACTCCGTGTATTAGTGTTATCTTATGATGTTTCTTTTTCTGTGTGACTTATTTCAGTTAGAATCATCATACCTGAATCCAGTCTATTTGACAGGCCTGATGACATAGATTTCATTGCTGTGTGATATTGCATTGTACGTAAGTACCACAACTTCTTTATCCATTTTTCACTTTCTGCGATATTGATCTTGTCCCGTAAAAGAGTTTCTTGTAAACAGAGCCGTCCCAAACTTTTGGGTGGCTGTGTCTTTTTGATTTTAATTTTCCTAACCTATAGGACCATAAGTGGAAGTGCCCTAGGCTCTGTTGCTTTGTTTTTTAGATGTTTCAGGAAACACCATACACTTCTCCCGAGTGGCTGTTGGCAATTTACATCCCGCCCATCAGCATAAAAAGGCTCCCAGTTCTCCATGGCCTGTCCTGCCTTTGTGGATTTTACACTTTTTTCAGATGGCCCTTTTGACCGGGGGGAAGTGAGACTTCATTGTAGTGCAGATTTCCTTTGCAAGCTTGCTTCGTTGGCCAAAAAGGGCGTATGCGTTTTGTCCTGAATATATTCAGGAAAAAACGCATACGCCCTTTTTGGCCAAGTGCATCATTGTGGACGTTCTGCCTCTTTTCCTATGCTTTAAATGCAATTCCAGTATACCTCCCGATATCGGTTTCCTGCAGTTCTGCCCCACTTTGAAGTCCTCTTGGCAGGCTTACTTCAATATATTTTTGGACGATAGCTGTCATTTATAACTCTGCAGGTTTGTGAATTACAGTGCCCCTGAGCTCCTTTCTTCAACTCGCTTTCTTGTGAGCTGGCCGCAACACCGCAGGATTGCTTCAGGCACTAATCTGGTTCCGGCACGGCACGCTGAGCCTTTGGTTAATTCCTCTTCCTGGTGGGAAATGAGAGTTAAATTTGCCCATCCAGACACCTCCAGCTAATCTCTCATTGGTCCACCCTATTCCTGTTCATCTTCCGCAGAAATTGCAAACTGGGCCAAACAGGATGTTAAAGGCACTGACTCTCCAAGTCGGGAGAGTGTTAGTAAAGCGTCTGGAATGTTGCACCCGAGTACCAGGGGACGAGAACTGAGACATATTGGAACACGTCTCCCGATCACATGGTTGATCATACTCTGGGTTCCACATGCATGTTTTAGCTGAAGGAAGAATCCCTTAAACCTGGAGAGTTGAGACCCGTGGAATGGGTACCATGCAATATGACTTCAAAGGGTCTTCATTTGCTCACCAAACGTCTCCAGTCCTATCATTGCTGCATTTATGCCCCTGTACACACGCTTGATTCTCTTTCGGAGACATAGCGATCCATAGGTTTTAAGATACTTACTAGTCAGGTACATTCTTAGGCGTTTAATATGGGGTGTTGAGTCCATCTCGTTGAGCAAGGAGTAGCTCTTGTCTATTCCATATTTGGCTTAAGGAACTTTATTTGTGCTCATTTCAATCTCTGGTTTTATGCAGCACCCCAACTTACCTTTCCCCTTAAGGAAGCGTAAGCTGGTTTTCTAAATTTGAGACCCTGTTCTGTTTTGGAATTGAGTTCCTGTGTAGCCAAGTTTACATTCCGTGTATAAATGATATCTTATGATGTTTCTTTTTCTGTGTGACTTATTTCAGTTAGAATCATCATACCTGAGTCCACTCATTATGCTGCTCTGGGCCTGATGACATAGATTTCATTGCTGAGTGATATTGCATTGTATGTAAGTACCACAACTTCTTTATCCATTTTTCGCTTTCTGCGCTATTGAACTTGTACCGTAAACGAGGTTCTTGTAAACAGAGCCGTCCCAAAGTTTGGGGTGGCTGTGTCTTTTTGATTTTAATTTCCCTAAGCTATAGGACCATAACTGGAAGTGCCCTAGGCTCTGTTGCTTTGTTTTTTAGATGTTTCAGGAAACACCATACACTTCTCCCCAGTGGCTGTTGGCAAATTACATCCCGCCCATCAGCATAACAAGGGTCCCAGTTCTCCATGGCCTGTCCTGCCTTTCTGGATTTTACACTTTTTTCAGATGGCCCTTTGGACCGGAGGGAAGTGAGACTTCATTGTAGTGCAGATTTCCTTTGTAAGCTTGCTTGGTTGGCCAAAAAGGACGTATGCGTTTTTTCCTGAATATATTCAGGAAAAAACGCATACGTCCTTTTTGGCCAAGTGCATCATTGTCGACGATCTGCCTCTTTTCCTATGCTTTAAATGCAATACCAGTCTACCTCCTGAAATCGGTTTCCTGCAATTCTGCCCCGCTTTCAAGTCCTCTTGGCAGCCTTACTTCAGTATATTTTTGGACGATAGCTGTCATTTATAACTCTGCAGGTTTGTGAATTACAGTGCCCCTGAGCTCCTTTCTTCAACTCGCTTTCTTGTGAGCAGGCCGCAACACCGCAGGATTGCTTCAGGCCCTAATCTGGTTCCGGCACGGCATGCTGAGCCTTTGGTTAATTCCTCTTCCTGGTGGGAAATGAGAGTTAAATTTGCCCGTCCAGACACCTCCAGCTAATCTCTCATTGGTCCACCATATTCCTGTTCATCTTCCACAGAAATTGCAAACTGGGCCAAACAGGAGGTTAAAGGCACTGACTCTCCAAGTCGGGAGAGTGTTAGTAAAGCGTCTGGAAAGTTGCACCCGAGTACCAGGGGACGAGAACTGAGACATATTGGAACACGTCTCCCGATCACATGGTTGATCATACTCTGGGTTCCACATGCATGTTTTAGCTGAAGGAAGAATCCCTTAAACCTGGAGAGTTGAGACCCGTGGAATGGGTACCATGCAATATGACTTCAAAGGGTCTTCATTTGCTCACCGAACCTCTCCAATCCTATCACTGCTGCGTTTATGCCCCTGTACACACGCTGCATTCTCTTTCGGAGACATAGCGATCCATAGGTTTTAAGATACTTACTAGTCAGGTACATTCTTAGGCGTTTAATATGGGGTGTTGAGTCCATCTCGTTGAGCAAGGAGTAGCTCTTGTCTATTCCATATTTGGCTTAAGGAACTTTATCTGTGCTCATTTCAATCTCTGGTTTTATGCAGCACCCCAACTCACCTTTCCCCTTAAGCAAGCATAAGCTGGTTTTCTAAATTTGAGACCCTCTTCTGTTTTGGAATTCAGTTCCTGTGTAGCCAAGTTTACATTCCGTGTATTAGTGATATCTTATGATGTTTCTTTTTCTGTGTGACTTATTTCAGTCAGAGTCATCATACCTGAATCCACTCATTATGCTGCTCTGGGCCTGATGACGTAGATTTCACTGCTGAGTTATATTGCATTGTATGTAAGTACCACAACTTCTTTATCCATTTTTCGCTTTCTGCGCTATTGAACTTGTACCGTAAACGAAGTTCTTGTAAACAGAGCCGTCCCAAACTTTGGGGTGGCTGTGTCTTTTTGATTTTAATTTCCCTAAGCTATAGGACCATAAGTGGAAGTGCCCTAGGCTCTGTTGCTTTGTTTTTTAGATGTTTCAGGAAACACCATACACTTCTCCCGAGTGGCTGTTGGCAATTTACATTCCGCCCAACAGCATAACAAGGCTCCCAGTTCTCCAAGGCCTGTCCTGCCTTTCTGGATTTTACACTTTTTTCAGATGGCCCTTTTGACCTGTGTGAAGTGAGACTTCATTGTAGTGCAGATTTCCTTTGCAAGCTTGCTTGGTTGGCCAAAAAGAGCATATGCGTTTTTTCATGAATATATTCAGGAAAAAATGCATACGCCCTTTTTGGCCAAGTGCATCATTGTCGACGTTCTGCCTCTTTTCCTATGCTTTAAATGCAATTCCAGTCTACCTCCTGAAATCGGTTTCCTGCATTTCTGTCCCGCTTTCAAGTCCTCTTGGCAGCCTTACTTCAGTATATTTTTGGACGATAGCTGTCATTTATAACTCTGCAGGTTTGTGAATTACAGTGCCCCTGAGCTCCTTTCTTCAACTCGCTTTCTTGTGAGCTGGCCGCAACACCGCAGGATTGCTTCAGGCCCTAATCTGGTTCTGGCATGGCATGCTGATCCTTTGGTTAATTCCTCTTCCTCGTGGCAACTGAGAGTTAAATTTGCCCGTCCAGACACCTCCAGCTAGTCTCTCATTGGTTCTCCCTATTCCTGTTCATCTTCCGCGGAATTTGCAAACTGGGCCAAACAGGAGGTTAAAGGCACTGACTCTCCAAGTCAGGAGAGTGTTAGTAAAGCGTCTGGAATGTTGCACCCGAGTACCAGGGGATGAGAAGTGAGATATATTGGAACACGTCTCCCGATCACAAGCTTGATCATACTCTGAGTTTCACATGCATGTTTAGGTGAAGGAAGAATCCCTTAAACCTTGAGAGTTGAGACCCGTGGAATGGGTACCATGCAATATGACTTCAAAGGGTCCTCATTTGCTCACCGAACCTCTCCAATCCTATCACTGCTGCATTTATGCCCCTGTACACACGCTGGATTCTCTTTCGGAGACATAGCAATCCATAGGTTTTAAGATACTTACTAGTCAGGTACATTCTTAGGCGTTTAATATGGGGTGTTGAGTACATCTCGTTGAGCAAGGAGTAGCTCTTGTCTATTCCATATTTGGCTTAAGGAACTTTATCTGTGCTCATTTCAATCTCTGGTTTTATGCAGCACCCCAACTCACCTTTCCCCTTAAGCAAGCATAAGTTGGTTTTCTAAATTTGAGACCCTGTTCTGTTTTGGAATTCAGTTCCTGTGTAGCCAAGTTTACATTCCGTGTATTAATGATATCTTATGATGTTTCTTTTTCTGTGTGACTTATTTCAGTTAGAATCATCATACCTGAATCCACTCATTATGCTGCTCTGGGCCTGATGACATAGATTTCATTGCTGAGTGATATTGCATTGTACGTAAGTACCACAACTTCTTTATCCATTTTTCGCTTTCTGCGCTATTGAACTTGTACCGTAAACGAGGTTCTTGTAAACAGAGCCGTCCCAAACTTTGGGGTGGCTGTGTCTTTTTTATTTTAATTTCCCTAAGCTGTAGGACCATATGTGGAAGTGCCCTAGGCTCTGTTGCTTTGTTTTTTAGATGTTCCAGGAAACAGCATACACTTCTCCCCAGTGGCTGTTGGCAATTTACATCCCGCCCATCAGCATAACAAGGCTCCCAGTTCTCCATGGCCTGTCCTGCCTTTCTGGATTTTACACTTTTTTCAGATGGCCCTTTTGACCGGGGGGAAGTGAGACTTCATTGTAGTGCAGATTTCCTTTGCAAGCTTGCTTGGTTGGCCAAACAGGGCGTATGCGTTTTTTCCTGAATATATTCAGGAAAAAACGCATGCACCCTTTTTGGCCAAGTGCATCATTGTGGATGTTCTGCCTCTTTTCCTATGCTTTAAATGCAATTCCAGTCTACCTCCTGAAATCGGTTTCCTGCAATTCTGCCCAACTTTTCAGTCCTCTTGGCAGCCTTACTTCAGTATATTTTTGGACGATAGCTGTCATTTATAACTCTGCAGGTTTGTGAATTACAGTGCCCCTGAGCTCCTTTCTTCAACTCGCTTTCTTGTGAGCTGGCCGCAACACCGCAGGATGGCTTCAGGCCCTAATCTGGTTCCGGCATGGCACGCTGAGCCTTTGGTTAATTCCTCTTCCTGGTGGGAAATGAGAGTTAAACTTGCCCGTCCAGACACCTCCAGCTAGTCTCTCATTGGTCCTCCCTATTCCTGTTCATCTTCCGCAGAAATTGCAAACTTGGCCAAACAGGAGGTTAAAGGCAATGACTCTCCAAGTCGGGAGAGTTTTAGTAAAGCGTCTGGAATGATGCACCCGAGAACCAGGGGATGAAAACTGAGACATATTTGAACACGTCTCCTGATCACACGGTTGATCATACTCTGGGTTCCACATGCATGTTTCAGCTGAAGGAAGAATCCCTTAAACCTGGAGAGTTGAGACCCGTGGAATGGGTACCATGCAATATGACTTCAAAGGGTCTTCATTTGCTCACCGAACCTCTCCAATCCTATCACTGCTGCGTTTATGCCCCTGTACACACGCTTGATTCTCTTTTGGAGACATAGCGATCCATGGCTTTTAAGATACTTACTAGTCAGGTACATTCTTAGGCGTTTAATATGGGGTGTTGAGTCCATTTCGTTGAGCAAGGAGTAGCTCTTGTCTATTACATATTTGGCTTAAGGAACTTTATCTGTGCTCATTTCAATCTCTCGTTTTATGCAGCACCCCAACTCACCTTTCCCCTTACGCAAGCATAAGTTGGTTTTCTAAATTTGAGACCCTGTTCTGTTTTGTAATTCAGTTCCTGTGTAGCCAAGGTTACATTCCGTGTATTAGTGATATCTTATGATGTTTCTTTTTCTGTGTGACTTATTTCAGTTAGAATCATCATACCTGAATCCACTCATTATGCTGCTACGGGCCTGATGAAATAGATTTCTTTGCTGAGTGATATTGCATTGTACGTAAGTACCACAACTTCTTTATCCATTTTTCGCTTTCTGCGATATTGAACTTGTACCGTAAACGAGGTTCTTGTAAACAGAGCCGTCCCAAACTTTGGGGTGGCTGTGTCTTTTTTATTTTAATTTCCCTAAGCTATAGGACCATATGTGGAAGTGCCCTAGGCTCTGTTGCTTTGTTTTATAGATGTTCCAGGAAACAGCATACACTTCTCCCCAGTGGCTGTTGGCAATTTACATCCCGCCCATCAGCATAACAAGGCTCCCAGTTCTCCATGGCCTGTCCTGCCTTTCTGGATTTTACACATTTTTCAGATGGCCCTTTTGACCGGGGGGAAGTGAGACTTCATTGTAGTGCAGATTTCCTTTGCAAGCTTGCTTGGTTGGCCAAACAGGGCGTATGCGTTTTTTCCTGAATATATTCAGGAAAAAACGCATACGCCCTTTTTGGCCAAGTGCATCATTGTGGATGTTCTGCCTCTTTTCCTATGCTTTAAATGCAATTCCAGTCTACCTCCCGATATCGGTTTCCTGCAATTCTGCCCAACTTTTCAGTCCTCTTGGCAGCCTTAATTCAGTATATTTTTGGACGATAGCTGTCATTTATAACTCTGCAGGTTTGTGAATTACAGTGCCCCTGAGCTCCTTTCTTCAACTCTCTTTCTTGTGAGCTGGCCGCAACACCGCAGGATGGCTTCAGGCCCTAATCTGGTTCCGGCATGGCACGCTGAGCCTTTGGTTAATTCCTCTTCCTGGTGGGAAATGAGAGTTAAACTTGCCCGTCCAGACACCTCCAGCTAGTCTCTCATTGGTCCTCCCTATTCCTGTTCATCTTCCGCAGAAATTGCAAACTGGGCCAAACAGGAGGTTAAAGGCAATGTCTCTCCAAGTCGGGAGAGTTTTAGTAAAGCATCTGGAATGTTGCACCCGAGTACCAGGGGACGAAAACTGAGACATATTTGAACACGTCTCCTGATCACACGGTTGATCATACTCTGGGTTCCACATGCATGTTTCAGCTGAAGGAAGAATCCCTTAAACCTGGAGAGTTGAGACCCGTGGAATGGGTACCATGCAATATGACTTCAAAGGGTCTTCATTTGCTCACCGAACCTCTCCAATCCTATCACTGCTGCGTTTATGCCCCTGTACACATGCTTGATTCTCTTTCGGAGACATAGCAATCCATAGGTTTTAAGATACTTACTAGTCAGGTACATTCTTAGGCGTTTAATATGGGGTGTTGAGCCCATTTCGTTGAGCAAGGAGTAGCTCTTGTCTATTACATATTTGGCTTAAGGAACTTTATCTGTGCTCATTTCAGTCTCTGGTTTTATGCAGCACCCCAACTCACCTTTCCCCTTACGCAAGCATAAGTTGGTTTTCTAAATTTGAGGCCCTGTTTTGTTTTGTAATTCAGTTCCTGTGTAGCCAAGTTTACATTCCGTGTATTAGTGATATCTTATGATGTTTCTTTTTCTGTGTGACTTATTTCAGTTAGAATCATCATACCTGAATCCACTCATTATGCTGCTACGGGCCTGATGAAATAGATTTCTTTGCTGAGTGATATTGCATTGTACGTAAGTACCACAACTTCTTTATCCATTTTTCGCTTTCTGCGATATTGAACTTGTACCGTAAACGAGGTTCTTGTAAACAGAGCCGTCCCAAACTTTGGGGTGGCTGTGTCTTTTTGATTTTAATTTCCCTAAGCTATAGGACCATAAGTGGAATTGACCTAGACTCTGTTGCTTTGTTTTTTAGATGTTTCAAGAAACACCATACACTTCTCCCCAGTGGCTGTTGGCCATTTACATCCCGCCCATCAGCATAACAAGGCTCCCAGTTCTCCATGGCCTGTCCTGCCTTTCTGGATTTTACACTTTTTTCAGATGGCCCTTTTGACCGGGGGGAAGTGAGACTTCATTGTAGTGCAGATTTCCTTTGCAAGCTTGCTTGCTTGGCCAAAAAGGGCGTATGCGTTTTTTCCTGAATATATTAATAAAAAAACGCATACGCCCTTTTTGGCCAAGTGCATCATTGTGGACGTCCTGCCTCTTTTCCTATGCTTTAAATGCAATTCCAGTCTACCTCCCGATATCGGTTTCCTGCAATTCTGCCCAACTTTCAAGTCCTCTTGGCAGCCTTACTTCAGTATATTTTTGGACGATAGCTGTCATTTATAACTCTGCAGGTTTGTGAATTACAGTGCCCCTGAGCTCCTTTCTTCAACTCGCTTTCTTGTGAGCTGGCCGCAACACTGCAGGATTGCTTCAGGCCCTAATCTGGTTCCGGCACGGCACGCTGAGCCTTTGGTGAATTCCTCGTCCTGGCGGGAAATGAGAGTTAAACTTGCCCGTCCAGACACCTCCAGCTAGTCTGTCATTGGTCCTCCCTATTCCTGTTCATCTTCCGCAGAAATTGCAAACTGGGCCAAACAGGAGGTTAAAGGCACTGACTCTCCATGTCGGGAGAGTGTTAGTAAAGCGTCTGGAATGTTGCACCCGAGTACCAGGGGACGAAAACTGAGACATCTTTGAACACGTCTCCTGATCACACGGTTGATCATACTCTGGGTTCCACATGCATGTTTCAGCTGAAGGAAGAATCCCTTAAACCTGGAGAGTTGAGACCCGTGGAATGGGTACCATGCAATATGACTTCAAAGGGTCTTCATTTGCTCACCGGACCTCTCCAATCCTATCACTGCTGCCTTTATGCCCCTGTACACACGCTTGATTCTCTTTCGGAGACATAGCGATCCATAGGTTTTAAGATACTTACTAGTCAGGTACATTCTTAGGCGTTTAATATGGGGTGTTGAGTCCATTTCGTTGAGCAAGGAGTAGCTCTTGTCTATTCCATATTTTGCTTAAGGAACTTTATCTGTGCTCATTTCAATCTCTATTTTTATGCAGCACCCCAACTCACCTTTCCCCTTAAGCAAGCATAAGTTGGTTTTCTACATTTGAAACACTGTTCTGTTTGTAATCCAGTTCCTGTGTAGCCAAGTTTACATTCCGTGTATTAGTGATATCTTATGATGTTTCTTTTTCTGTGTGACTTATTTCAGTTAGAATCATCATACCTGAATCCACTCATTTTGCTGCTACGGGCCTGATGACATAGATTTCATTACTGAGTGATATTGCATTGTACCTAAGTACCACAACTTCTTTATCCATTTTTCGCTTTCTGCGATATTGAACTTGTACCGTAAACGAGGTTCTTGTAAACAGAGCTGTCCCAAACTTTGGGGTGGCTGTGTCTTTTTGATTTTAATTTCCCTAAGCTATAGGACCATAAGTGGAAGTGCCCTAGGCTCTGTTGCTTTGTTTTTTAGATGTTTCAGGAAACACCATACACTTATGCCAAGTGGCTGTTGGCAATTTACATCCCGCCCATCAGCATAACAAGGCTCCCAGTTCTCCATGGCCTGTCCTGCCTTTCTGGATTTTACACTTTTTTCAGATGGCCCTTTTGACAGGGGGGAAGTGAGACTTCATTGTAGTGCAGATTTCCTTTGCAAGCTTGCTTGGTTGGCCAAAAAGGGCGTATGCGTTTTTTCCTGAATATATTCAGGAAAAAACGCATACGCCCTCTTTAGCCAAGTGCATCATTGTCGACGTTCTGCCTCTTTTCCTATGCTTTAAATGCAATTCCAGTCTACCTCCTGAATCGGTTTCCTGCAATTCGCCCCGCTTTCAAGTCCTCTTGGCAGCCTTACTTCAGTATATTCTTGGACGATAGCTGTCATTTATAACTCTGCAGGTTTGTGAATCACAGTGCCCCTGAGCTCCTTTCTTCAACTCGCTTTCTTGTGAGCTGGCCGCAACACTGCAGGATTGCTTCAGGCCCTAATCTGGTTCTGGCACGGCATGCTGAGCCTTTGGTTAATTCCTCTTCCTGGTGGGAAATGAGAGTTAAATTTGCCCGTCCAGACACCTCCAGCTAGTCTCTCATTGTTTCTCGCTATTCCTGTTCATCTTCCGCAGAAATTGTAAACTGGGCCAAACAGGAGGTTAAAGGCACTGACTCTCCAAGTCGGGAGAGTGTTAGTAAAGCGTCTGGAATGTTGCACCCGAGTACCAGGGGAAGAGAACTGAGACATATTGGAACACGTCTCCCGATCACACGGTTGATCATACTCTGGGTTCCACATGAATGCTTTAGCTGAAGGAAGAATCCCTTAAACCTGGAGAGTTGAGACCCGTGGAATGGGTACCATGCAATATGACTTCAAAGGGTCTTCATTTGTTCACCGAACCTCTCCAATCCTATCACTGCTGCGTTTATGCCCCTGTACACACGCTTGATTCTCTTTCGGAGACATAGCGATCCATGGCTTTTAAGATACTTACTAGTCAGGTACATTCTTAGGCGTTTAATATGGGGTGTTGAGTCCATTTCGTTGAGCAAGGAGTAGCTCTTGTCTATTCCATATTTTGCTTAAGGAACTTTATCTGTGCTCATTTCAATCTCTGGTTTTATGCAGCTCCCCAACTCACCTTTCCCCTTAAGCAAGCATAAGTTGGTTTTCTAAATTTGAGACCCTGTTCTGTTTTGTAATTCAGTTCCTGTGTAGCCAAGTTTACATTCCGTGTATTAGTGATATCTTATGATGTTTCTTTTTCTGTGTGACTTATTTCAGTTAGAATCATCATACCTGAATCCACTCATTATGCTGCTACGGGCCTGATGACGTAGATTTCATTGCTGAGTGATATTGCATTTTACGTAAGTACCACAACTTCTTTATCCATATTTCGCTTTCTGCGATATTGAACTTGTACCGTAAACAAGGTTCTTGTAAATAGAGCCGTCCCAAACTTTGGGGTGGCTGTGTCTTTTTGATTTTAATTTCCGTAAGCTATAGGACCATAAGTGGAAGTGCCCTAGGCTCTGTTGCTTTGTTTTTTATATGTTTCAGGAAACACCATACACTTCTCCGCAGTGGCTATTGGCAATTTACATCCCACCCATCAGCATAACAAGGCCCCCAGTTCTCCATGGCCTGTCCTGCCTTTCTGGATTTTACACTTTTTTCAGATGGCCCTTTTGAACAGGGGGAAGAGAGACTTCATTGTAGTGCAGATTTCCTTTGCAAGCTTGCTTGGTTGGCCAAAAAGGGCGTATGCGTTTTTTCCTGAATATATTCAGGAAAAAATGCATACGCCCTTTTTGGCCAAGTGCATCATTGTTGACGTTCTGCCTCTTTTCTTCTGCTTTAAATGCAATTCCAGTCTAGCTCCCGATATTGGTTTCCTGCAATTCTGCCCCGCTTTCAAGTCCTCTTGGCAGCCTTACTTCAGTATATTTTTGGACGATAGCTGTCATTTATAACTCTGCAGGTTTGTGAATTACAGTGCCCCTGAGCTCCTTTCTTCAACTCGCTTTCTTGTGAGCTGGCCGCAACACCGCAGGATTGCTTCAGGCACTAATTTTGTTCTGGCACGGCCCGCTGAGTCTTTGGTTAATTCCTCTTCCTGGTGGGAAATGAGAGTTAAATTTGCCCGTCCAGACACCTCCAGCTACTCTCTCATCGGTTCTCCCTATTCCTGTTCATCTTCCGCAGAAATTGCAAACTGGACCAAACAGGAGGTTAAAGGCACTGACTCTCCAAGTTGGGAGAGTGTTAGTAAAGCGTCTGGAATGTTGCACCCGAGTACCAGGGGACGAGAACTGAGACATATTGGAACACGTCTCCCGATCACACGGTTGATCATACTCTGGGTTCCACATGCATGATTTAGCTGAAGGAAGAATCCCTTAAACCTGGAGAGTTGAGACCCGTGGAATGGGTACCATGCAATATGACTTCAAAGGGTCTTCATTTGCTCACCGAACTCCTCCAATCCTATCACTGCTGTGTTTATGCCCCTGTACACACGCTTGATTCTCTTTCGGAGACATAGCGATCCATAGATTTTAAGATACTTACTAGTCAGGTACATTCTTAGGTGTTTAGTATGGGGTGTTTTGTCCATTTCATTGAGCAAGGAGTAGCTCTTGTCTATTACATATTTGGCTTCAGGAACTTTATCTGTGCTCATTTCAATCTCTGGTTTTATGCAGCACCCCAACTCACCTTTCCCCTTAAGCAAGCATAAGTTGGTTTTCTAAATTTGAGACCCTGTTCTGTTTTTTAATCCAGTTCCTGTGTAGCCAAGTTTACATTCCGTGTATTAATGATATCTTATGATGTTTCTTTTTCTTGTGACTTTTTTCAGTTAGAATCATCATACTTGAATCCACTCATTATGCTGCTACGGGCCTGATGACATAGATTTCATTGCTGAGTGATATTGCATTGTACGTAAGTACCAAAACTTCTTTATCCATTTTTCACTTTCTGCGATATTGAACTTTTCCCGTAAACGAGTTTCTTGTAAGCAGAGCCGTCCCAAACTTTGGGGTGGCTGTGTCTTTTTGATTTTAATTTCCCTAAGCTATAGGACCATAAGTGGAAGTGCCCTAGGCTCTGTTGCTTTGTTTCTCAGATGTTTCAGGAAACACCATACACTTCTCCCAAGTGGCTGTTGGCAATTTACATCCCGCCCATCAGCATAACAAGGCTCCCAGTTCTCCATGGCCTGTCCTGCCTTTCTGGATTTTACACTTTTTTCAGATGGCCCTTTTGACCGGGGGGAAGTGAGACTTCATTGTAGTGCAGATTTCCTTTGCAAGCTTGCTTGGTTGGCCAAAAAGGGCGTATGCGTTTTTTCCTGAATATATTCAGGAAAAAACGCATACGCACTTTTTGGCCAAGTGCATCATTGTGGACGTTCTGCCTCTTTTCCTATGCTTTAAATGCAATTCCAGTCTACCTCCTGAAATCGGTTTCCTGCAATTCTGCCCCGCTTTCAAGTCCTCTTGGCAGCCTTACTTCAGTATATTTTTGGACGATAGCTGTCATTTATAACTCTGCAGGATTGTGAATTACAGTGGCCCTGAGCTCCTTTCTTCAACTCCCTTTCTTGTGAGCTGGCCGCAACACCGCAGGATTGCTTCAGGCCATAATCTGATTCCGGCATGGCACGCTGAGCCTTTGGTTAATTCCTCTTTCTGGTGGGAAATGAGAGTTAAATTTGCCCGTCCAGACACCTCCAGCTAGTCTCTCATTGGTTCTCCCTATTCCTGTTCATCTTCCGCAGAAATTGCAAACTGCGCAAAACAGGAGGTTAAAGGCACTGACTCTCCAAGTCGGAAGAGTGTTAGTAAAGGGTCTGGAATGTTGCACCTTAGTACCAGGGAACGAGAACTGAGACATATTGGAACACGTCTCCCGATCACACGGTTGATCATACTCTGGGTTCCACATGCATGTTTTAGCTGAAGGAAGAATCTCTTAAACCTGGAGAGTTGAGAACCGTGGAATGGGTACCATGCAATATGATTTCAAAGGGTCTTCATTTGCTCACCGAACCTCTCCAATCCTATCACGGCTGCATTTATGCCCCTGTAGACACGCTTGATTCTCTTTTGGAGACATAGCAATCCATAGTTTTTAAGATAATTACTAGTCAGGTACATTCTTAGGCGTTTAATATGGGGTGTTGAGTCCATTTCGTTGAGCAAGGAGTAGCTCTTGTCTATTCCATATTTGGCTTAAGGAACTTTATCTCTGCTCATTTCAATCTCTGGTTTTATGCAGTACCCCAACTCACCTTTCCTCTTAAGCAAGCATAAGTTGGTTGTCTAAATTTGAGACCCTGTTCTGTTTTGTAATCCAGTTCCTGTGTAGCCAGGTTACATTCCCTGTATTAGTGATATCTTATGATGTTTCTTTTTCTGTGTGACTTATTTCAGTTAGAATCATCATAGCTGAATCCACTCATTATGTTGCTATGGGCCTGATGACATAGATTTCATTGCTGAGTGATATTGCATTGTACGTAACTACCAGATGTTCTTTATCCATTTTTCACTTTCTGCGATATTGAACTTGTACCGTAAACGAGGTTCTTTTAAACAGAGCCGTCGCAAACTTTGGGGTGGCTGTGTCTTTTTGATTTTAATTTCCCTAAGCTATAGGACCATAAGTGGAAGTGCCCTAGGCTCTGTTGCTTTGTTTTTTAGATGTTTCAGGAAACACCATACACTTCTCCCGAGTGGCTGTTGGCAATTTACATCCCGACCATCAGCATAACAAGGCTCCCAGTTCTCCATGGCCTGTCCTGCCTTTCTGGATTTTACACTTTTTTCAGATGGCCCTTTTGACCAGGGGGAAGGGAGACTTCATTGTAGTGCAGATTTCCTTTGCAAGCTTGCTTGGTTGGCCAAAATGTGCGTATGTGTTTTTTCCTGAATATATTCAGGAAAAAACACATACGCCCTTTTTTGCCAAGTGTATCATTGTCGACGTTCTGCCTCTTTTCCTATGCTTTAAATGCAATTCCAGTCTACCTCCTGAAATCAGTTTCCTACAATTCTGCCCCGCTTTGAAATCCTCTTGGCAGCCATTCTTCAGTATATTTTTGGACGATAGCTGTCATTTATAACTCTGCAGGTTTGTGAATTACAGTGCCCCTGAGCTCCTTTCTTCAACTCACTTGCTTGTAAGCTGGCCGCTACACCGCAGGATTGCTTCAGGCCCTAATCCTGTTCTGGTACGGCACGCTGAGCCTTTGGCTAATTCCTCTTCCTGGTGGGAAATGAGAGTTAAATTTGCCCGTCCAGACACCTCCAGCTAGTCTCTCATTGGTTCTCCCTATTCCTGTTCATCTTCCGCAGAAATTGCAAACTGGGCCAAACAGGAGGTTAAAGGCACTGACTCTCCAAGTCGGGAGAGTGTTAGTAAAGCGTCTGGAATGTTGCACCCGAGTACCAGGGGACGAGAACTGAGACATATTTGAACACGTCTCCCGATCACACGGTTGATCATACTGTGGGTTCCACATGCATGTTTTAGCTGAAGGAAGAATGCCTTAAACCTGGAGAGTTGAGACCCGTGGAATGGGTACCATGCAATATGACTTCATAGGGTCTTCATTTGCTCACCGAACCTCTCCAATCCTATCACTGCTGCATTTATGCCCCAGTACTCACGCTTGATTTTCTTTCAGTGACATAGCAATCCTTAGGTTTTAAGATACTTACTAGTCAAGTACATTCTTAGGCGTTTAATATGGGGTGTTGAGTCCATTTCGTTGAGCAAGGAGTAGCTCTTGTCTATTCCATATTTGGCTTAAGGAACTTTATCTGTGCTCATTTCAATCTCTGGTTTTATGCAGCACCCCAACTCACCTTTCCCCTTAAGCAAGCATAAGTTGGTTTTCTAAATTTGAGACCCTGTTCTGTTTTGTAATCCAGTTCCTGTGTAGCCAAGTTTACATTCCATGTATTAGTGATATCTTATGATGTTTCTTTTTCTGTGTGACTTATTTCAGTTAGAATCATCATACCTGAATCCACTCTATGCTGCTACGGGCCTGATGACATACATTTCATTGCTGAGTGATAGTGCGTTGTACGTAAGTACCACAACTTCTTTATCCATTTTTCACTTTCTGTGATATTGAACCTGTCCCGTAAACGAGGTTCTTGTAAACAGAGCCGTCCCAAACTTTGGGGTGGCTGTGTCTTTTTGATTTTAATTTCCCTAAGCTATAGGACCATAAGTGGAAGTGACCTAGGCTCTGTTGCTTTGTTTTTTAGATGTTTCAGGAAACACCATACACTTCTCCCGAGTGGCTGTTGGCAATATACATCCCGCCCATCAGCATAACAAGGCTCCCAGTACTCCATGGCCTGTCCTGCCTTTCTGGATTTTACACTTTTTTCAGATGGCCCTTTTGACGGGGGGAAGTGAGACTTCATTGTAGTGCAGATTTCCTTTGCAAGCTTGCTTGGTTGGCCAAAAAGGGCGTATGCGTTTTTTCCTGAATATATTCAGGAAAAAACGCATACGCCCTTTTTGGCCAAGTGCATCATTGTGGACGTTCTGCCTCTTTTCTTATGCTTTAAATGCAATTCCAGTCTACCTCCTGAAATCGGTTTCCTGCAATTCTGCCCAGCTTTTAGGTCCTCTTGGCAGCCTTACTTCAGTATATTTTTGGATGATAGCTGTCATTTATCACTCTGCAGGTTTGTGAATTACAGTGCCCCTGAGCTCCTTTCTTCAACTCGCTTTCTTGTGAGCTGGCTGCAACACCGCAGGATTGCTTCAGGCCCTAATCTGGTTCTGGCACGGCACGCTGAGCCTTTGGTTAATTCCTCTTCCTGGTGGGAAATGAGATTTAATTTTGCCCGTCCAGACACCTCCAGCTAGTCTCTCATTGGTTCTGCCTATTCCTGTTCATCTTCTGCGGAATTTGCAAACTGGGCCAAACAGGAGGTTAAAGGCACTGATTCTCCAAGTCGGGAGAGTGTTAGTAAAGCATCTGTAATGTTCCACCCAAGTACCAGGGGAGGAAAACTGAGACATATTGGAACACGTCTCCCGATCACACGGTTGATCATACTCTGGGTTCTACATGCATGTTTTAGCTGAAGGAAGAATCCCTTAAACCTGGACAGTTGAGACCCGTGGAATGGGTACCATGCAATATGACTTCAAAGGGTCTTCATTTGCTCACCGAACTTCTCCAATACTATCACTGCTGCGTTTATGCCTCTGTACACACGCTTGATTCTCTATCGGAGACATAGCAATCCATAGGTTTTAAGATGCTTACTAGTCAGGTACATTCTTAGGCGTTTAATATGGGATGTTGAGCCCATTTCATTGAGCAAGGAGTGGCTCTTGTCTATTCCATATTTGGCTTAAGGAACTTTATCTGTGCTCATTTCAATCTCTGGTTTTATGCAGCACCCCAACTCACCTTTCCCCTTAAGCAAGCATAAGTTAGTTTTCTAAATTTGAGACCCTGTTCTGTTTTGTAATTCAGTTCCTGTGTAGCCAAGTTTACATTCCATGTATTAGTGATATCTTATGATGTTTCTTTTTCTGTGTGACTTATTTCAGTTAGAATCATCATACCTGAATCCACTCATTATGCTGCTACGGGCCTGATGACATAGATTTCATTGTTGAGTGATATTGCATTGTACTTAAGTACAACAACTTTTTATCCATTTTTCGCTTTCTGCGATATTGAACTTGTACCATAAACGAGGTTCTTGTAAACAGAGCCGTCCCAAACTTTGGGGTGGCTGTGTCTTTTTGATTTTAATTTCCCTAAGCTATAGGACCATAAGTGGAAGTGCCCTAGGCTCTGTTGCTTTGTTTTTTTAGATGTTTCAGGAAACACCATACACTTCTCCCGAGTGGCTGTTGGCAATTTACATCCCACCCATCAGCATAACAAGGCTGCCAGTTCTCCATGGCCTGTCCTGCCTTTCTGGATTTTACACTTTTTTCAGATGGCCCTTTTGACCGGGGGGAAGTGAGACTTCATTATAGTGCAGATTTCCTTTGCAAGCTTGCTTGGTTGGCCAAAAAGGGCGTATACGTCTTTTCCTGAATATATTCAGGAAAACACGCATACGCCCTTTTTGGCCAAGTGCATCATTGTTGACGTTCTGCCTCTTTTCCTATGCTTTAAATGCAATTCCAGTGTACCTCCTGAAATCGGTTTCCTGCAATTCTGCCCCACTTTCAAGTCCTCTTGGCAGCCTTACTTCAGTATATTTTTGGACGATAGCTATCATTTATAACTCTGCAGGTTTGTGAATTGCAGTGCCCCTGAGCTCCATTCTACAACTCGCTTTCTTGTGAGCTGGCTGCAACACGCAGGATTGCTTCAGGCCCTAATCTGGTTCCGGCACGGCATGCTGAGCCTTTGGTTAATTCCTCTTCCTGGTGGGAAATGAGAGCTAAATTTGCCCGTCCAGACACCTCCAGCTAGTCTCTCATTGGTTCTCCCTATTCCTGTTCATCTTCTGCAGAAATTTCAAACTGGGCCAAACTGGAGGTTAAAGGCACTGACTCTCCAACTCGGGAGAGTGTTAGTAAAGCGTCTGGAATGTTGCACCCGAGTACCAGGGGAGGAAAACTGAGACATATTGGAACACGTCTCCCGATCACACGGTTGATCATACTGTGGGTTCCGCAAGCATGTTTTAGCTGAAGGAAGAATCCCTTAAACCTGGAGTGTTGAGACCTGTGGAATCGGTACCATGCAATATGACTTCAAAGGGTCTTCATTTGCTCACCGAACCACTCCAATCCTATCACTGCTGCGCTTATGCCCCTGTACACACGCTTGATTCTCTTTCAGAGATATAGCAATCCATAGGTTTTAGATACTTACTAGTCAGGTACATTCTTAGGCGTTTAATATGGGGTGTTGAGTCCATTTCATTGAGCAAGGAGTAACTCTTGTCTATTACATGTTTGGCTTAAGGAACTTTATCTGTGCTCATTTCAATATCTGGTTTTATGCAGTACCCCAACTCACCTTTCCTCTTAAGCAAGCATAAGTTGGTTTTCTAAATTTGAGACCCTGTTCTGTTTTGTAATCCAGTTCCTGTGTAGCCAAGTTTACATTCCCTGTATTAGTGATATCTTATGATGTTTCTTTTTCTGTGTGACTTATTTCAGTTAGAATCATCATACCTGAATCCACTCTATGCTGCTACGGGCCTGATGACATAGATTTCATTGCTGAGTGATAGTGCATTGTACGTAAGTACCACAACTTCTTTATCCATTTTTCACTTTCTGTGATATTGAACTTGTCCCTAAAACGAGGTTCTTGTAAACAGAGCCGTCCCAAACTTTGGGGTGGCTGTGTCTTTTTGATTTTAATTTCCCTAAGCTATAGGACCATAAGTGGAAGTGCCCTAGGCTCTGTTGCTTTGTTTTTTAGATGTTTCAGGAAACACCATACACTTCTCCCAAGTGGCTGTTGGCAATTTACATCCCGCCCATCAGCATAACAAGGCTCCCAGTTCTCCATGGCCTGTTCTGCCTTTCTGGATTTTACACATTTTTCAGATGGCCCTTTTGACCGGGGGGAAGTGAGACTTCATTGTAGTGCAGATTTCCTTTGCAAGCTTGCTTGGTTGGCCAAAAAGGGCGTATGCGTTTTTTCCTGAATATATTCAGGAAAAAACGCATACGCCCTTTTTGGCCAAGTGCATCATTGTCGACGTTCTGCTTCTTTTCCTATGCTTTAAATGCAATTCCAGTCTACCTCCTGAAATCGGTTTCCTGCAATTCTGCCCAGCTTTTAGGTCCTCTTGGCAGCATTACTTCAGTATATTTTTGGATGATAGCTGTCATTTATAACTCTGCAGGTTTGTGAATTACAGTGCCCCTGAGCTCCTTTCTTCAACTCGCTTTCTTGTGAGCTGGCCACAACACCGCAGGATTGCTTCAGGCCCTAAGCTGGTTCCGGCACGGCACGCTGAGCCTTTGGTTAATTCCTCTTCCTGGTGGGAAATGAGAGTTAAATTTGCCCGTCCAGACACCTCCAGCTAGTCTCTCATTGGTTCTGCCTATTCCTGTCCATCTTCCGCGGAATTTGCAAACTGGGCCAAACAGGAGGTTAAAGGCACTGACTCTCCAAGTCGGGAGAGTGTTAGTAAAGCATCTGGAATGTTGCACCCAAGTACCAGGGGAGGAAAACTGAGTTATATTGGAACACGTCTCCCGATCACACGGTTGATCATACTCTGAGTTCTACATGCATGTTTTAGCTGAAGGAAGAATCCCTTAAACCTGGACAGTTGAGACCCGTGGAATGGGTACCATGCAATATGACTTCAAAGGGTCTTCATTTGCTCACTGAACTTCTCCAATACTATCACTGCTGCGTTTATGCCTCTGTACACACACTTGATTCTCTATCGGAGACATAGCAATCCATAGGTTTTAAGATGCTTACTAGTCAGGTACATTCTTAAGCATTTAATATGGGGTGTTGAGCCCATTTCGTTGAGCAAGGAGTAGCTCTTGTCTATTCCATATTTGGCTTAAGGAACTTTATCTGTGCTCATTTCAATCTCTGGTTTTATGCAGCACCCCAACTCACCTTTCCCCTTAAGCAAGCATAAGTTGGTTTTCTAAATTTGAGACCCTGTTCTGTTTTGTAACTCAGTTCCTGGGTAGCCAAGTTTACATTCCGTGTATTAGTGATATCTTATGATGTTTCTTTTTCTGTGTGACTTATTTCAGTTAGAATCATCATACCTGAATCCACTCATTATGCTGCTACGGGCCTGATGACATAGATTTCATTGCTGAGTGATATTGCATTGTACTTAAGTACCACAACTTTTTATTCATTTTTGGCTTTCTGCGATATTGAACTTGTACCATAAACGAGGTTCTTGTAAACAGAGCCGTCCCAAACTTTGGGGTGGCTGTGTCTTTTTGATTTTAATTTCCCTAAGCTATAGGACCATAAGTGGAAGTGACCTAGGCTCTGTTGCTTTGTTTTTTAGATGTTTCAGGAAACACCATACACTTCTCCCGAGTGGCTGTTGGCAATTTACATCCCGCCCATCAGCATAACAAGGCTCCCAGTTCTCCATGGCCTGTCCTGCCTTTCTGGATTTTACACTTTTTTCAGATGGCCCTTTTGACCGGTGGGAAGTGAGACTTCATTGTAGTGCAGATTTCCTTTGCAAGCTTGCTTGGTTGGCCAAAAAGGGCGTATACATCTTTTCCTGAATATACTCAGGAAAAAACGCATACGCCCTTTTTGGCCAAGTGCATCATTGTTGACATTCTGCCTCTTTTCCTATGCTTTAAATGCAATTCCAGTGTACCTCCTGAAATCGGTTTCCTGCAATTCTGCCCCACTTTCAAGTCCTCTTGGCAGCCTTACTTCAGTATATTTTTGGACGATAGCTATCATTTATAACTCTGCAGGTTTGTGAATTGCAGTGCCCCTGAGCTCCATTCTTCAACTCGCTTTCTTGTGAGCTGGCCGCACCACGCAGGATTGCTTCAGGCCCTAATCTGGTTCCGGCACGGCATGCTGAGCCTTTGGTTAATTCCTCTTCCTGGTGGGAAATGAGAGTTAAATTTGCCCGTCCAGACACCTCCAGCTAGTCTCTCAACGGTTGTCCCTATTCCTGTTCATCTTCTGCAGAAATTTCAAACTGTGCCAAACTGGAGTTTAAAGGCACTGACTCTCCAACTCGGGAGAGTGTTAATAAAGCATCTGGAATGTTGCACCCGAGTACCAGGGGAGGAAAACTGAGACATATTGGAACACGTCTCCCGATCACACGGTTGATCATACTGTGGGTTCCGCAAGCATGTTTTAGCTGAAGGAAGAATCCCTTAAACCTGGAGTGTTGAGACCCGTGGAATGGGTACCATGCAATATGACTTCAAAGGGTCTTCATTTGCTCACCGAACCACTCCAATCCTATCACTGCTGCGCTTATGCCCCTGTACGCACGCTTGATTCTCTTTCAGAGATATAGCAATCCATAGGTTTTAGATACTTACTAGTCAGGTACATTCTTAGGCGTTTAATATGGGGTGTTGAGTCCATTTCGTTGAGCAAGGAGTAGCTCTTGTCTATTACATGTTTGGCTTAAGGAACTTTATCTGTGCTCATTTCAATCTCTGGTTTTATGCAGTACCCCAACTCACCTTTCCTCTTAAGCAAGTATAAGTTGGTTTTCTAAATTTGAGACCCTGTTCTGTTTTGTAATCCAGTTCCTGTGTAGCCAAGTTTACATTCCCTGTATTAGTGATATCTTATGATGTTTCTTTTTCTGTGTGACTTATTTCAGTTAGAATCATCATAGCTGAATCCACTCATTATGCTGCTATGGGCCTGATGACATAGATTTCATTGCTGAGTGATATTGCATTGTACGTAAGTACCACAACTTCTTTATCCATTTTTCACTTTCTGCGATATTGAACTTGTACCGTAAACGAGGTTCTTGTAAACAGAGCCGTCCCAAACTTTGGGGTGGCTGTGTCTTTTTATTTTAATTTCCCTAAGCTATAGGACCATAAGTGGAAGTGCCCTAGGCTCTGTTGCTTTGTTTTTTAGATGTTTCAGGAAACACCATACACTTCTCCCGAGTGGCTGTTGTCAATTTACATCCCGCCCATCAGCATAACAAGGCTCCCAGTTCTCCATGGCCTGTCCTGCCTTTCTGGATTTTACACTTTTTTCAGATGGCCCTTTTGACCGGGGGGAAGTGAGACTTCATTGTAGTGCAGATTTCCTTTGCAAGCTTGCTTGGTTGGCCAAAAAGGGCGTATGCGTTTTTTCCTGAATATATTCAGGAAAAAACGCATACGCCCTTTTTGGCCAAGTGCATCATTGTGGACGTTCTGCCTCTTTTCCTATGCTTTAAATGCAATTCCAGTCTACCTCCTGAAATCGGTTTCCTGCAATTCTGCCCAGCTTTTAGGTCCTCTTGGCAGCATTACTTCAGTATATTTTTGGATGATAGCTGTCATTTATAACTCTGCAGGTTTGTGAATTACAGTGCCCCTGAGCTCCTTTCTTCAACTCGCTTTCTTGTGAGCTGGCCGCAACACCGCAGGATTGCTTCAGGCCCTAAGCTGGTTCCGGCACGGCACGCTGAGCCTTTGGTTAATTCCTCTTCCTGGTGGGAAATGAGGGTTAAATTTGCCCGTCCAGACACCTCCAGCTAGTCTCTCATTGGTTCTGCCTATTCCTGTCCATCTTCCGCGGAATTTGCAAACTGGGCCAAACAGGAGGTTAAAGGCACTGACTCTCCAAGTCGGGAGAGTGTTAGTAAAGCATCTGGAATGTTGCACCCAAGTACCAGGGGAGGAAAACTGAGTTATATTGGAACACGTCTCCCGATCACACGGTTGATCATACTCTGAGTTCTACATGCATGTTTTAGCTGAAGGAAGAATCCCTTAAACCTGGACAGTTGAGACCCGTGGAATGGGTACCATGAAATATGACTTCAAAGGGTCTTCATTTGCTCACTGAACTTCTCCAATACTATCACTGCTGCGTTTATGCCTCTGTACACACACTTGATTCTCTATCGGAGACATAGCAATCCATAGGTTTTAAGATGCTTACTAGTCAGGTACATTCTTAAGCATTTAATATGGGGTGTTGAGCCCATTTCGTTGAGCAAGGAGTAGCTCTTGTCTATTCCATATTTGGCTTAAGGAACTTTATCTGTGCTCATTTCAATCTCTGGTTTTATGCAGCACCCCAACTCACCTTTCCCCTTAAGCAAGCATAAGTTGGTTTTCTAAATTTGAGACCCTGTTCTGTTTTGTAATTCAGTTCCTGGGTAGCCAAGTTTACATTCCGTGTATTAGTGATATCTTATGATGTTTCTTTTTCTCTGTGACTTATTTCAGTTACAATCATCATACCTGAATCCACTCATTATGCTGCTACGGGCCTGATGACATAGATTTCATTGCTGAGTGATATTGCATTGTACTTAAGTACCACAACTTTTTATTCATTTTTGGCTTTCTGCGATATTGAACTTGTACCATAAACGAGGTTCTTGTAAACAGAGCTGTCCCAAAATTTGGGGTGGCTGTGTCTTTTTGATTTTAATTTCCCTAAGCTATAGGACCATAAGTGGAAGTGCCCTAGGCTCTGTTGCTTTGTTTTTTAGATGTTTCAGGAAACACCATACACTTCTCCGGAGTGGCTGTTGGCAATTTACATCCCACCCATCAGCATAACAAGGCTCCCAGTTCTCCATGGCCTGTCCTGCCTTTCTGGATTTTACACTTTTTTCAGATGGCCCTTTTGACCGGTGGGAAGTGAGACTTCATTGTAGTGCAGATTTCCTTTGCAAGCTTGCTTGGTTGGCCAAAAAGGGCGTATACATCTTTTCCTGAATATATTCAGGAAAAAACGCATACGCCCTTTTTGGCCAAGTGCATCATTGTTGACATTCTGCCTCTTTTCCTATGCTTTAAATGCAATTCCAGTGTACCTCCTGAAATCGGTTTCCTGCAATTCTGCCCCACTTTCAAGTCTTCTTGGCAGCCTTACTTCAGTATATTTTTGGACGATAGCTATCATTTATAACTCTGCAGGTTTGTGAATTGCAGTGCCCCTGAGCTCCATTCTTCAACTCGCTTTCTTGTGAGCTGGCCGCACCACGCAGGATTGCTTCAGGCCCTAATCTGGTTCCGGCACGGCATGCTGAGCCTTTGGTTAATTCCTCTTCCTGGTGGGAAATGAGAGTTAAATTTGCCCGTCCAGACACCTCCAGCTAGTCTCTCAACGGTTGTCCCTATTCCTGTTCATCTTCTGCAGAAATTTCAAACTGTGCCAAACTGGAGTTTAAAGGCACTGACTCTCCAACTCGGGAGAGTGTTAATAAAGCGTCTGGAATGTTGCACCCGAGTACCAGGGGAGGAAAACTGAGACATATTGGAACACGTCTCCCGATCACACGGTTGATCATACTGTGGGTTCCGCAAGCATGTTTTAGCTGAAGGAAGAATCCCTTAAACCTGGAGTGTTGAGACCCGTGGAATGGGTACCATGCAATATGACTTCAAAGGGTCTTCATTTGCTCACCGAACCACTCCAATCCTATCACTGCTGCGCTTATGCCCCTGTACGCACGCTTGATTCTCTTTCAGAGATATAGCAATCCATAGGTTTTAGATACTTACTAGTCAGGTACATTCTTAGGCGTTTAATATGGGGTGTTGAGTCCATTTCGTTGAGCAAGGAGTAGCTCTTGTCTATTACATGTTTGGCTTAAGGAACTTTATCTGTGCTCATTTCAATCTCTGGTTTTATGCAGTACCCCAACTCACCTTTCCTCTTAAGCAAGCATAAGTTGGTTTTCTAAATTTGAGACCCTGTTCTGTTTTGTAATCCAGTTCCTGTGTAGCCAAGTTTACATTCCCTGTATTAGTGATATCTTATGATGTTTCTTTTTCTGTGTGACTTATTTCAGTTAGAATCATCATAGCTGAATCCACTCATTATGCTGCTATGGGCCTGATGACATAGATTTCATTGCTGAGTGATATTGCATTGTACGTAAGTACCACAACTTCTTTATCCATTTTTCGCTTTCTGCGATATGGAACTTGTACCGTAAACGAGGTTCTTGTAAACAGAGCCGTCCCAAACTTTGGGGTGGCTGTGTCTTTTTATTTTAATTTCCCTAAGCTATAGGACCATAAGTGGAAGTGCCCTAGGCTCTGTTGCTTTGTTTTTTAGATGTTTCAGGAAACACCATACACTTCTCCCGAGTGGCTGTTGGCAATTTACATCCCGCCCATCAGCATAACAAGGCTCCCAGTTCTCCATGGCCTGTCCTGCCTTTCTGGATTTTACACTTTTTTCAGATGGCCCTTTTGACCGGGGGGAAGTGAGACTTCATTGTAGTGCAGATTTCCTTTGCAAGCTTGCTTGGTTGGCCAAAAAGGGCGTATGCGTTTTTTCCTGAATATATTCAGGAAAAAACGCATACGCCCTTTTTGGCCAAGTGCATCATTGTGGACATTCTGCCTCTTTTCCTATGCTTTAAATGCAATTCCAGTCTACCTCCTGAAATCGGTTTCCTGCAATTCTGCCCAGCTTTTAGGTCCTCTTGGCAGCATTACTTCAGTATATTTTTGGATGATAGCTGTCATTTATAACTCTGCAGGTTTGTGAATTACAGTGCCCCTGAGCTCCTTTCTTCAACTCGCTTTCTTGTGAGCTGGCCGCAACACCGCAGGATTGCTTCAGGCCCTAAGCTGGTTCCGGCACGGCACGCTGAGCCTTTGGTTAATTCCTCTTCCTGGTGGGAAATGAGGGTTAAATTTGCCCGTCCAGACACCTCCAGCTAGTCTCTCATTGGTTCTGCCTATTCCTGTCCATCTTCCGCGGAATTTGCAAACTGGGCCAAACAGGAGGTTAAAGGCACTGACTCTCCAAGTCGGGAGAGTGTTAGTAAAGCATCTGGAATGTTGCACCCAAGTACCAGGGGAGGAAAACTGAGTTATATTGGAACACGTCTCCCGATCACACGGTTGATCATACTCTGGGTTCTACATGCATGTTTTAGCTGAAGGAAGAATCCCTTAAACCTGGACAGTTGAGACCCGTGGAATGGGTACCATGCAATATGACTTCAAAGGGTCTTCATTTGCTCACCGAACTTCTCCAATACTATCACTGCTGCGTTTATGCCTCTGTACACACGCTTGATTCTCTATCGGAGACATAGCAATCCATAGGTTTTAAGATGCTTACTAGTCAGGTACATTCGTAAGCGTTTAATATGGGGTTTTGAGCCCATTTCGTTGAGCAAGGAGTAGCTCTTGTCTATTCCATATTTGGCTTAAGGAACTTTATCTGTGCTCATTTCAATCTCTGGTTTTATGCAGCACCCCAACTCACCTTTCCCCTTAAGCAAGCATAAGTTGGTTTTCTAAATTTGAGACCCTGTTCTGTTTTGTAATTCAGTTCCTGTGTAGCCAAGTTTACATTCCGTGTATTAGTGATAACTTATGATGTTTCTTTTTCTCTGTGACTTATTTCAGTTACAATCATCATACCTGAATCCACTCATTATGCTGCTACGGGCCTGATGACATAGATTTCATTGCTGAGTGATATTGCATTGTACTTAAGTACCACAACTTTTTATCCATTTTTGGCTTTCTGCGATATTGAACTTGTACCATAAACGAGGTTCTTGTAAACAGAGCCGTCCCAAACTTTGGGGTGGCTGTGTCTTTTTGATTTTAATTTCCCTAAGCTATAGGACCATAAGTGGAAGTGCCCTAGGCTCTGTTGCTTTGTTTTTTAGATGTTTCAGGAAACACCATACACTTCTCCCGAGTGGCTGTTGGCAATTTACATCCCACCCATCAGCATAACAAGGCTCCCAGTTCTCCATGGCCTGTCCTGCCTTTCTGGATTTTACACTTTTTTCAGATGGCCCTTTTGACCGGGGGGAAGTGAGACTTCATTGTAGTGCAGATTTCCTTTGCAAGCTTGCTTGGTTGGCCAAAAAGGGCGTATACATCTTTTCCTGAATATATTCAGGAAAAAACGCATACGCCCTTTTTGGCCAAGTGCATCATTGTTGACGTTCTGCCTCTTTTCCTATGCTTTAAATGCAATTCCAGTGTACCTCCTGAAATCGGTTTCCTGCAATTCTGCCCCACTTTCAAGTCCTCTTGGCAGCCTTACTTCAGTATATTTTTGGACGATAGCTATCATTTATAACTCTGCAGCTTTGTGAATTGCAGTGCCCCTGAGCTCCATTCTTCAACTCGCTTTCTTGTGAGCTGGCCGCAACACGGAGGATTGCTTCAGGCCCTAATCTGGTTCCGGCACGGCATGCTGAGCCTTTGGTTAATTCCTCTTCCTGGTGGGAAATGAGAGTTAAATTTGCCCGTCCAGACACCTCCAGCTAGTCTCTCAACGGTTGTCCCTATTCCTGTTCATCTTCTGCAGAAATTTCAAACTGGGCCAAACTGGAGGTTAAAGGCACTGACTCTCCAACTCGGGAGAGTGTTAATAAAGCGTCTGAAATGTTGCACCCGAGTACCAGGGGAGGAAAACTGAGACATATTGGAACACGTCTCCCGATCACACGGTTGATCATACTGTGGGTTCCGCAAGCATGTTTTAGCTGAAGGAAGAATCCCTTAAACCTGGAGTGTTGAGACCCGTGGAATGTGTACCATGCAATATGACTTCAAAGGGTCTTCATTTGCTCACCGAACCACTCCAATCCTATCACTGCTGCGCTTATGCCCCTGTACGCATGCTTGATTCTCTTTCAGAGACATAGTAATCCATAGGTTTTAGATACTTACTAGTCAGGTACATTCTTAGGCGTTTAATATGGGGTGTTGAGTCCATTTCGTTGAGCAAGGAGTAGCTCTTGTCTATTACAAGTTTGGCTTAAGGAACTTTATCTGTGCTCATTTCAATCTCTGGTTTTATGCAGTACCCCAACTCACCTTTCCTCTTAAGCAAGCATAAGTTGGTTTTCTAAATTTGAGACCCTGTTCTGTTTTGTAATCCAGTTCCTGTGTAGCCAAGTTTACATTCCCTGTATTAGTGATATCTTATGATGTTTCTTTTTCTGTGTGACTTATTTCAGTTAGAATCATCATAGCTGAATCCACTCATTATGCTGCTATGGGCCTGATGACATAGATTTCATTGCTGAGTGATATTGCATTGTACGTAAGTACCACAACTTCTTTATCCATTTTTCGCTTTCTGCGATATTGAACTTGTACCGTAAACGAGGTTCTTGTAAACAGAGCCGTCCCAAACTTTGGGGTGGCTGTGTCTTTTTATTTTAATTCCCCTAAGCTATAGGACCATAAGTGGAAGTGCCCTAGGCTCTGTTGCTTTGTTTTTTAGATGTTTCAGGAAACACCATACACTTCTCCCGAGTGGCTGTTGTCAATTTACATCCCGCCCATCAGCATAACAAGGCTCCCAGTTCTCCATGGCCTGTCCTGCCTTTCTGGATTTTACACTTTTTTCAGATGGCCCTTTTGACCGGGGGGAAGTGAGACTTCATTGTAGTGCAGATTTCCTTTGCAAGCTTGCTTGGTTGGCCAAAAAGGGCGTATGCGTTTTTTCCTGAATATATTCAGGAAAAAACGCATACGCCCTTTTTGGCCAAGTGCATCATTGTGGACGTTCTGCCTCTTTTCCTATGCTTTAAATGCAATTCCAGTCTACCTCCTGAAATCGGTTTCCTGCAATTCTGCCCAGCTTTTAGGTCCTCTTGGCAGCATTACTTCAGTATATTTTTGGATGATAGCTGTCATTTATAACTCTGCAGGTTTGTGAATTACAGTGCCCCTGAGCTCCTTTCTTCAACTCGCTTTCTTGTGAGCTGGCCGCAACACCGCAGGATTGCTTCAGGCCCTAAGCTGGTTCCGGCACGGCACGCTAAGCCTTTGGTTAATTCCTCTTCCTGGTGGGAAATGAGGGTTAAATTTGCCCGTCCAGACACCTCCAGCTAGTCTCTCATTGGTTCTGCCTATTCCTGTCCATCTTCCGCGGAATTTGCAAACTGGGCCAAACAGGAGGTTAAAGGCACTGACTCTCCAAGTCGGGAGAGTGTTAGTAAAGCATCTGGAATGTTGCACCCAAGTACCAGGGGAGGAAAACTGAGTTATATTGGAACACGTCTCCCGATCACACGGTTGATCATACTCTGGGTTCTACATGCATGTTTTAGTTGAAGGAAGAATCCCTTAAACCTGGACAGTTGAGACCCGTGGAATGGGTACCATGAAATATGACTTCAAAGGGTCTTCATTTGCTCACTGAACTTCTCCAATACTATCACTGCTGCGTTTATGCCTCTGTACACACACTTGATTCTCTATCGGAGACATAGCAATCCATAGGTTTTAAGATGCTTACTAGTCAGGTACATTCTTAAGCATTTAATATGGGGTGTTGAGCCCATTTCGTTGAGCAAGGAGTAGCTCTTGTCTATTCCATATTTGGCTTAAGGAACTTTATCTGTGCTCATTTCAATCTCTGGTTTTATGCAGCACCCCAACTCACCTTTCCCCTTAAGCAAGCATAAGTTGGTTTTCTAAATTTGAGACCCTGTTCTGTTTTGTAATTCAGTTCCTGGGTAGCCAAGTTTACATTCCGTGTATTAGTGATATCTTATGATGTTTCTTTTTCTCTGTGACTTATTTCAGTTACAATCATCATACCTGAATCCACTCATTATGCTGCTACGGGCCTGATGACATAGATTTCATTGCTGAGTGATATTGCATTGTACTTAAGTACCACAACTTTTTATCCATTTTTGGCTTTCTGCGATATTGAACTTGTACCATAAACGAGGTTCTTGTAAACAGAGCCGTCCCAAACTTTGGGGTGGCTGTGTCTTTTTGATTTTAATTTCCCTAAGCTATAGGACCATAAGTGGAAGTGCCCTAGGCTCTGTTGCTTTGTTTTTTAGATGTTTCAGGAAACACCATACACTTCTCCCGAGTGGCTGTTGGCAATTTACATCCCACCCATCAGCATAACAAGGCTCCCAGTTCTCCATGGCCTGTCCTGCCTTTCTGGATTTTACACTTTTTTCAGATGGCCCTTTTGACCGGGGGGAAGTGAGACTTCATTGTAGTGCAGATTTCCTTTGCAAGCTTGCTTGGTTGGCCAAAAAGGGCGTATACATCTTTTCCTGAATATATTCAGGAAAAAACGCATACGCCCTTTTTGGCCAAGTGCATCATTGTTGACGTTCTGCCTCTTTTCCTATGCTTTAAATGCAATTCCAGTGTACCTCCTGAAATCGGTTTCCTGCAATTCTGCCCCACTTTCAAGTCCTCTTGGCAGCCTTACTTCAGTATATTTTTGGACGATAGCTATCATTTATAACTCTGCAGCTTTGTGAATTGCAGTGCCCCTGAGCTCCATTCTTCAACTCGCTTTCTTGTGAGCTGGCCGCAACACGGAGGATTGCTTCAGGCCCTAATCTGGTTCCGGCACGGCATGCTGAGCCTTTGGTTAATTCCTCTTCCTGGTGGGAAATGAGAGTTAAATTTGCCCGTCCAGACACCTCCAGCTAGTCTCTCAACGGTTGTCCCTATTCCTGTTCATCTTCTGCAGAAATTTCAAACTGGGCCAAACTGGAGGTTAAAGGCACTGACTCTCCAACTCGGGAGAGTGTTAATAAAGCGTCTGAAATGTTGCACCCGAGTACCAGGGGAGGAAAACTGAGACATATTGGAACACGTCTCCCGATCACACGGTTGATCATACTGTGGGTTCCGCAAGCATGTTTTAGCTGAAGGAAGAATCCCTTAAACCTGGAGTGTTGAGACCCGTGGAATGTGTACCATGCAATATGACTTCAAAGGGTCTTCATTTGCTCACCGAACCACTCCAATCCTATCACTGCTGCGCTTATGCCCCTGTACGCATGCTTGATTCTCTTTCAGAGACATAGTAATCCATAGGTTTTAGATACTTACTAGTCAGGTACATTCTTAGGCGTTTAATATGGGGTGTTGAGTCCATTTCGTTGAGCAAGGAGTAGCTCTTGTCTATTACAAGTTTGGCTTAAGGAACTTTATCTGTGCTCATTTCAATCTCTGGTTTTATGCAGTACCCCAACTCACCTTTCCTCTTAAGCAAGCATAAGTTGGTTTTCTAAATTTGAGACCCTGTTCTGTTTTGTAATCCAGTTCCTGTGTAGCCAAGTTTACATTCCCTGTATTAGTGATATCTTATGATGTTTCTTTTTCTGTGTGACTTATTTCAGTTAGAATCATCATAGCTGAATCCACTCATTATGCTGCTATGGGCCTGATGACATAGATTTCATTGCTGAGTGATATTGCATTGTACGTAAGTACCACAACTTCTTTATCCATTTTTCGCTTTCTGCGATATGGAACTTGTACCGTAAACGAGGTTCTTGTAAACAGAGCCGTCCCAAACTTTGGGGTGGCTGTGTCTTTTTATTTTAATTCCCCTAAGCTATAGGACCATAAGTGGAAGTGCCCTAGGCTCTGTTGCTTTGTTTTTTAGATGTTTCAGGAAACACCATACACTTCTCCCGAGTGGCTGTTGTCAATTTACATCCCGCCCATCAGCATAACAAGGCTCCCAGTTCTCCATGGCCTGTCCTGCCTTTCTGGATTTTACACTTTTTTCAGATGGCCCTTTTGACCGGGGGGAAGTGAGACTTCATTGTAGTGCAGATTTCCTTTGCAAGCTTGCTTGGTTGGCCAAAAAGGGCGTATGCGTTTTTTCCTGAATATATTCAGGAAAAAACGCATACGCCCTTTTTGGCCAAGTGCATCATTGTGGACGTTCTGCCTCTTTTCCTATGCTTTAAATGCAATTCCAGTCTACCTCCTGAAATCGGTTTCCTGCAATTCTGCCCAGCTTTTAGGTCCTCTTGGCAGCATTACTTCAGTATATTTTTGGATGATAGCTGTCATTTATAACTCTGCAGGTTTGTGAATTACAGTGCCCCTGAGCTCCTTTCTTCAACTCGCTTTCTTGTGAGCTGGCCGCAACACCGCAGGATTGCTTCAGGCCCTAAGCTGGTTCCGGCACGGCACGCTGAGCCTTTGGTTAATTCCTCTTCCTGGTGGGAAATGAGGGTTAAATTTGCCCGTCCAGACACCTCCAGCTAGTCTCTCATTGGTTCTGCCTATTCCTGTCCATCTTCCGCGGAATTTGCAAACTGGGCCAAACAGGAGGTTAAAGGCACTGACTCTCCAAGTCGGGAGAGTGTTAGTAAAGCATCTGGAATGTTGCACCCAAGTACCAGGGGAGGAAAACTGAGTTATATTGGAACACGTCTCCCGATCACACGGTTGATCATACTCTGGGTTCTACATGCATGTTTTAGCTGAAGGAAGAATCCCTTAAACCTGGACAGTTGAGACCCGTGGAATGGGTACCATGAAATATGACTTCAAAGGGTCTTCATTTGCTCACTGAACTTCTCCAATACTATCACTGCTGCGTTTATGCCTCTGTACACACACTTGATTCTCTATCGGAGACATAGCAATCCATAGGTTTTAAGATGCTTACTAGTCAGGTACATTCTTAAGCATTTAATATGGGGTGTTGAGCCCATTTCGTTGAGCAAGGAGTAGCTCTTGTCTATTCCATATTTGGCTTAAGGAACTTTATCTGTGCTCATTTCAATCTCTGGTTTTATGCAGCACCCCAACTCACCTTTCCCCTTAAGCAAGCATAAGTTGGTTTTCTAAATTTGAGACCCTGTTCTGTTTTGTAATTCAGTTCCTGGGTAGCCAAGTTTACATTCCGTGTATTAGTGATATCTTATGATGTTTCTTTTTCTCTGTGACTTATTTCAGTTACAATCATCATACCTGAATCCACTCATTATGCTGCTACGGGCCTGATGACATAGATTTCATTGCTGAGTGATATTGCATTGTACTTAAGTACCACAACTTTTTATTCATTTTTGGCTTTCTGCGATATTGAACTTGTACCATAAACGAGGTTCTTGTAAACAGAGCTGTCCCAAACTTTGGGGTGGCTGTGTCTTTTTGATTTTAATTTCCCTAAGCTATAGGACCATAAGTGGAAGTGCCCTAGGCTCTGTTGCTTTGTTTTTTAGATGTTTCAGGAAACACCATACACTTCTCCGGAGTGGCTGTTGGCAATTTACATCCCACCCATCAGCATAACAAGGCTCCCAGTTCTCCATGGCCTGTCCTGCCTTTCTGGATTTTACACTTTTTTCAGATGGCCCTTTTGACCGGTGGGAAGTGAGACTTCATTGTAGTGCAGATTTCCTTTGCAAGCTTGCTTGGTTGGCCAAAAAGGGCGTATACATCTTTTCCTGAATATATTCAGGAAAAAACGCATACGCCCTTTTTGGCCAAGTGCATCATTGTTGACATTCTGCCTCTTTTCCTATGCTTTAAATGCAATTCCAGTGTACCTCCTGAAATCGGTTTCCTGCAATTCTGCCCCACTTTCAAGTCTTCTTGGCAGCCTTACTTCAGTATATTTTTGGACGATAGCTATCATTTATAACTCTGCAGGTTTGTGAATTGCAGTGCCCCTGAGCTCCATTCTTCAACTCGCTTTCTTGTGAGCTGGCCGCACCACGCAGGATTGCTTCAGGCCCTAATCTGGTTCCGGCACGGCATGCTGAGCCTTTGGTTAATTCCTCTTCCTGGTGGGAAATGAGAGTTAAATTTGCCCGTCCAGACACCTCCAGCTAGTCTCTCAACGGTTGTCCCTATTCCTGTTCATCTTCTGCAGAAATTTCAAACTGTGCCAAACTGGAGTTTAAAGGCACTGACTCTCCAACTCGGGAGAGTGTTAATAAAGCGTCTGGAATGTTGCACCCGAGTACCAGGGGAGGAAAACTGAGACATATTGGAACACGTCTCCCGATCACACGGTTGATCATACTGTGGGTTCCGCAAGCATGTTTTAGCTGAAGGAAGAATCCCTTAAACCTGGAGTGTTGAGACCCGTGGAATGGGTACCATGCAATATGACTTCAAAGGGTCTTCATTTGCTCACCGAACCACTCCAATCCTATCACTGCTGCGCTTATGCCCCTGTACGCACGCTTGATTCTCTTTCAGAGATATAGCAATCCATAGGTTTTAGATACTTACTAGTCAGGTACATTCTTAGGCGTTTAATATGGGGTGTTGAGTCCATTTCGTTGAGCAAGGAGTAGCTCTTGTCTATTACATGTTTGGCTTAAGGAACTTTATCTGTGCTCATTTCAATCTCTGGTTTTATGCAGTACCCCAACTCACCTTTCCTCTTAAGCAAGCATAAGTTGGTTTTCTAAATTTGAGACCCTGTTCTGTTTTGTAATCCAGTTCCTGTGTAGCCAAGTTTACATTCCCTGTATTAGTGATATCTTATGATGTTTCTTTTTCTGTGTGACTTATTTCAGTTAGAATCATCATAGCTGAATCCACTCATTATGCTGCTATGGGCCTGATGACATAGATTTCATTGCTGAGTGATATTGCATTGTACGTAAGTACCACAACTTCTTTATCCATTTTTCGCTTTCTGCGATATGGAACTTGTACCGTAAACGAGGTTCTTGTAAACAGAGCCGTCCCAAACTTTGGGGTGGCTGTGTCTTTTTATTTTAATTCCCCTAAGCTATAGGACCATAAGTGGAAGTGCCCTAGGCTCTGTTGCTTTGTTTTTTAGATGTTTCAGGAAACACCATACACTTCTCCCGAGTGGCTGTTGGCAATTTACATCCCGCCCATCAGCATAACAAGGCTCCCAGTTCTCCATGGCCTGTCCTGCCTTTCTGGATTTTACACTTTTTTCAGATGGCCCTTTTGACCGGGGGGAAGTGAGACTTCATTGTAGTGCAGATTTCCTTTGCAAGCTTGCTTGGTTGGCCAAAAAGGGCGTATGCGTTTTTTCCTGAATATATTCAGGAAAAAACGCATACGCCCTTTTTGGCCAAGTGCATCATTGTGGACGTTCTGCCTCTTTTCCTATGCTTTAAATGCAATTCCAGTCTACCTCCTGAAATCGGTTTCCTGCAATTCTGCCCAGCTTTTAGGTCCTCTTGGCAGCATTACTTCAGTATATTTTTGGATGATAGCTGTCATTTATAACTCTGCAGGTTTGTGAATTACAGTGCCCCTGAGCTCCTTTCTTCAACTCGCTTTCTTGTGAGCTGGCCGCAACACCGCAGGATTGCTTCAGGCCCTAAGCTGGTTCCGGCACGGCACGCTGAGCCTTTGGTTAATTCCTCTTCCTGGTGGGAAATGAGGGTTAAATTTGCCCGTCCAGACACCTCCAGCTAGTCTCTCATTGGTTCTGCCTATTCCTGTCCATCTTCCGCGGAATTTGCAAACTGGGCCAAACAGGAGGTTAAAGGCACTGACTCTCCAAGTCGGGAGAGTGTTAGTAAAGCATCTGGAATGTTGCACCCAAGTACCAGGGGAGGAAAACTGAGTTATATTGGAACACGTCTCCCGATCACACGGTTGATCATACTCTGGGTTCTACATGCATGTTTTAGCTGAAGGAAGAATCCCTTAAACCTGGACAGTTGAGACCCGTGGAATGGGTACCATGCAATATGACTTCAAAGGGTCTTCATTTGCTCACCGAACTTCTCCAATACTATCACTGCTGCGTTTATGCCTCTGTACACACGCTTGATTCTCTATCGGAGACATAGCAATCCATAGGTTTTAAGATGCTTACTAGTCAGGTACATTCGTAAGCGTTTAATATGGGGTGTTGAGCCCATTTCGTTGAGCAAGGAGTAGCTCTTGTCTATTCCATATTTGGCTTAAGGAACTTTATCTGTGCTCATTTCAATCTCTGGTTTTATGCAGCACCCCAACTCACCTTTCCCCTTAAGCAAGCATAAGTTGGTTTTCTAAATTTGAGACCCTGTTCTGTTTTGTAATTCAGTTCCTGTGTAGCCAAGTTTACATTCCGTGTATTAGTGATAACTTATGATGTTTCTTTTTCTCTGTGACTTATTTCAGTTACAATCATCATACCTGAATCCACTCATTATGCTGCTACGGGCCTGATGACATAGATTTCATTGCTGAGTGATATTGCATTGTACTTAAGTACCACAACTTTTTATCCATTTTTGGCTTTCTGCGATATTGAACTTGTACCATAAACGAGGTTCTTGTAAACAGAGCCGTCCCAAACTTTGGGGTGGCTGTGTCTTTTTGATTTTAATTTCCCTAAGCTATAGGACCATAAGTGGAAGTGCCCTAGGCTCTGTTGCTTTGTTTTTTAGATGTTTCAGGAAACACCATACACTTCTCCCGAGTGGCTGTTGGCAATTTACATCCCACCCATCAGCATAACAAGGCTCCCAGTTCTCCATGGCCTGTCCTGCCTTTCTGGATTTTACACTTTTTTCAGATGGCCCTTTTGACCGGGGGGAAGTGAGACTTCATTGTAGTGCAGATTTCCTTTGCAAGCTTGCTTGGTTGGCCAAAAAGGGCGTATACATCTTTTCCTGAATATATTCAGGAAAAAACGCATACGCCCTTTTTGGCCAAGTGCATCATTGTTGACGTTCTGCCTCTTTTCCTATGCTTTAAATGCAATTCCAGTGTACCTCCTGAAATCGGTTTCCTGCAATTCTGCCCCACTTTCAAGTCCTCTTGGCAGCCTTACTTCAGTATATTTTTGGACGATAGCTATCATTTATAACTCTGCAGCTTTGTGAATTGCAGTGCCCCTGAGCTCCATTCTTCAACTCGCTTTCTTGTGAGCTGGCCGCAACACGGAGGATTGCTTCAGGCCCTAATCTGGTTCCGGCACGGCATGCTGAGCCTTTGGTTAATTCCTCTTCCTGGTGGGAAATGAGAGTTAAATTTGCCCGTCCAGACACCTCCAGCTAGTCTCTCAACGGTTGTCCCTATTCCTGTTCATCTTCTGCAGAAATTTCAAACTGGGCCAAACTGGAGGTTAAAGGCACTGACTCTCCAACTCGGGAGAGTGTTAATAAAGCGTCTGAAATGTTGCACCCGAGTACCAGGGGAGGAAAACTGAGACATATTGGAACACGTCTCCCGATCACACGGTTGATCATACTGTGGGTTCCGCAAGCATGTTTTAGCTGAAGGAAGAATCCCTTAAACCTGGAGTGTTGAGACCCGTGGAATGTGTACCATGCAATATGACTTCAAAGGGTCTTCATTTGCTCACCGAACCACTCCAATCCTATCACTGCTGCGCTTATGCCCCTGTACGCATGCTTGATTCTCTTTCAGAGACATAGTAATCCATAGGTTTTAGATACTTACTAGTCAGGTACATTCTTAGGCGTTTAATATGGGGTGTTGAGTCCATTTCGTTGAGCAAGGAGTAGCTCTTGTCTATTACAAGTTTGGCTTAAGGAACTTTATCTGTGCTCATTTCAATCTCTGGTTTTATGCAGTACCCCAACTCACCTTTCCTCTTAAGCAAGCATAAGTTGGTTTTCTAAATTTGAGACCCTGTTCTGTTTTGTAATCCAGTTCCTGTGTAGCCAAGTTTACATTCCCTGTATTAGTGATATCTTATGATGTTTCTTTTTCTGTGTGACTTATTTCAGTTAGAATCATCATAGCTGAATCCACTCATTATGCTGCTATGGGCCTGATGACATAGATTTCATTGCTGAGTGATATTGCATTGTACGTAAGTACCACAACTTCTTTATCCATTTTTCGCTTTCTGCGATATTGAACTTGTACCGTAAACGAGGTTCTTGTAAACAGAGCCGTCCCAAACTTTGGGGTGGCTGTGTCTTTTTATTTTAATTCCCCTAAGCTATAGGACCATAAGTGGAAGTGCCCTAGGCTCTGTTGCTTTGTTTTTTAGATGTTTCAGGAAACACCATACACTTCTCCCGAGTGGCTGTTGTCAATTTACATCCCGCCCATCAGCATAACAAGGCTCCCAGTTCTCCATGGCCTGTCCTGCCTTTCTGGATTTTACACTTTTTTCAGATGGCCCTTTTGACCGGGGGGAAGTGAGACTTCATTGTAGTGCAGATTTCCTTTGCAAGCTTGCTTGGTTGGCCAAAAAGGGCGTATGCGTTTTTTCCTGAATATATTCAGGAAAAAACGCATACGCCCTTTTTGGCCAAGTGCATCATTGTGGACGTTCTGCCTCTTTTCCTATGCTTTAAATGCAATTCCAGTCTACCTCCTGAAATCGGTTTCCTGCAATTCTGCCCAGCTTTTAGGTCCTCTTGGCAGCATTACTTCAGTATATTTTTGGATGATAGCTGTCATTTATAACTCTGCAGGTTTGTGAATTACAGTGCCCCTGAGCTCCTTTCTTCAACTCGCTTTCTTGTGAGCTGGCCGCAACACAGCACTATTGCTTCAGGCCCTAATCTGGTTCCGGCACGGCACGCTCAGCCTTTGGTTATTCCTCTTCCTGGTGGGAAATGAGAGTTAAATTTGCCCGTCCAGACACCTCCAGCTAGTCTCTCATTGGTCCTCCCTATTCCTGTTCATCTTCTGCAGAAATTGCAAACTGGGCCAAACAGGAAGTTAAAGGCACTGACTCTCCAAGTCGGGAGAGGGTTAGTAAAGCGTCTGGAATGTTGCACCCGAGTACCAGGTGATGAAAACTGACACATATTTTAACACGTCTCCAGATCACATGGTTGATCATACTCTGGGTTCCACATGCATGTTTCAGCTGAAGGAAAAATCCCTTAAACCTGGACAGTTGAGACCCGTGGAATGGGTACCATGCAATATGACTTCAAAGGGTCTTCATTTGGTCACCGAACCTCTCCAGTCCTATCACTGCTGCGTTTATGCCCCTGTACACACGCTTGATTCTCTTTTGGAGACATAGCAATCTTTAGGTTTTAAGATACTTACTTGTCAGGTACATTATAAGGTGTTTAACATGGGGTTTTGAGTCCATTTCGTTGAGCAAGGAGTAGCTCTTGTCTATTACATATTGGGCTTAAGGAACTTTATCTGTGCTCATTTCAATCTCTGGTTTTATGCAGCACCCCAACTCCCCTTTCCCCTTAAGCAAGCATAAGTTTGTTTTCTAAATTTGAGACCCTCTTCTGTTTCGTAATCCAGTTCCTGTGTAGCCAAGTTTACATTCCGTGTATTACTGAAATCTTATGATGTTTCTTTTTCTGTGTGACTTATTTCAGTTAGAATCATCATACCTGAATCCACTCATTATGCTGCTACGGGCCTGATGACATAGATTTCATTGCTGAGTGATATTGCTTTGTACGTAAGTACCACAACTTCTTTATCCATTTTTCGCTTTCTGCGATATTGAACTTGTACCATAAACGAGGTTCTTGTAAACAGAGCCGTCCCAAACTTTTGGGTGGCTGTGTCTTTTTGATTTTAATTTCCCTAAGCTATAGGACCATAAGTGGACGTGCCCTAGGCTCTGTTGCTTTGTTTTTTAGATGTTTCAGGAAACACCATACACTTCTCCCCAGTGGCTGTTGGCAATTTACATCCCGCCCATCAGCATAACAAGGCTCCCAGTTCTCCATGTCCTGTCCTGCCTTTCTGGATTTTACACTTTTATCAGATGGCCCTTTTGACCGGGGTGAAGTGAGATTTCATTGTAGTGCAGATTTCCTTTGCAAGCTTGCTTGGTTGGCCAAAAAGGGCGTATGCGTCTTTTCCTGAATATATTCAGGAGAAAACGCATACGCCCGTTTTGGCCAAGTGAATCATTGTGGACGTTCTGCGTCTTTTCCTATGTTTTAAATGCAATTCCAGTGTACCTCCTGAAATCGGTTTCCTGCAATTCTGCCCCGCTTTCAAGTCCTCTTGGCAGCCTTACTTCAGTATATTTTTGGACGATAGCTGTCATTTATAACTCTGCAGCTTTGTGAATTACAGTGCCCCTGAGGTCCTTTCTTCAACTCTCTTTCTTGTGAGCTGGCCGCAACACCGCAGGATTGCTTCAGGCCCTAATCTTGTTCCAGCATGGCACGCTGAGCCTTTGGTTAATTCCTCTTCCTGGTGGGAAATGGGAGTTAAATTTGCCCGTCCAGACACCTCCAGCTAGTCTCTCATTGGTTCTCCCTATTCCTGTTCATCTTCCGCGGAATTTGCAAACTGGGCCAAACAGGAGGTTAAAGGCACTGACTCTCCAAGTCGGGAGAGTGTTAGTAAAGCGTCTGGAATGTTGCACCCGAGTACCAGGGGACGAGAACTGAGACATATTTCAACACGTCTCCCGATCACACGGTTGATCATACTCTGGGTTCCACATGCATGTTTTAGCTGAAGGAAGAATCCCTTAAACCTGGAGCGTTGAGACCCGTGGAATGGGTACCATGCAATATGACTTCAAAGGGTCTTCATTTGCTCACCGAACCTCTCCAATCCTATCACTGCTGCGTTTATGCCCCTGTACTCACGCTTGATTCTCTTTCAGAGACATAGCAATCTTTAGGTTTTAAGATACTTACTTGTCAGGTACATTATAAGGTGTTTAACATGGGGTTTTGAGTCCATTTCGTTGAGCAAGGAGTAGCTCTTGTCTATTACATATTGGGCTTAAGGAACTTTATCTGTGCTCATTTCAATCTCTGGTTTTATGCAGCACCCCAACTCACCTTTCCCCTTAAGAAAGCATAAGATGGTTTTCTAAATTTGAGACCCTGTTCTGTTTTGTAATTCAGTTCCTGTGTATCCAAGTTTACATTCCGTGTATTAGTGATATCTTATGATGTTTCTTTTTCTGTGTGACTTATTTCAGTTAGAATCATCATACCTGAACCCACTCATTTTCTGCTACAGGCCTGTTGACAGAGATTTCATTGCTGAGTGATATTGCATTGTACGTAAGTAGCACAAATTCTTTATCCATTTTTCACTTTCTGCGATATTGAACTTGTCCCATAAACGAGGTTCTTGTAAACAGAGCCGTCCCAAACTTTGGGGTGGCTGTGTCTTTTTGATTTTAATTTCCCTAAGCTATAGGACCATAAGTGGAAGTGCCCTAGGCTCTGTTGCTTTGTTTTTTAGATGTTTCAGGAAACACCATACACTTCTCCTGAGTGGCTGTTGGCAATTTACATCCCGCCCTTCAGCATAACAAGGCTCCCAGTTCTCCATGGCCTGTCCTGCCTTTCTGGATTTTACACTTTTTTCAGATGGCCCTTTTGACCGGGGGGAAGTGAGACTTCATTGTAGTGCAGATTTCCTTTGCAAGCTTGCTTGGTTGGCCAAAAAGGGCGTATGCGTTTTTTCCTGAATATATTCAGGAAAAAACGCATACGCCCTTTGTGTCCAAGTGCGTCATTGTCGACGTTCTGCCTCTTTTCCTATGCTTTAAATGCAATTCCAGTCTACCTCCTGAAATCGGTTTCCTGCAATTGTGCCTTGCTTTCAATGCCTCTTCATAGCCTTATCTCAATATATTTTTTGAAAATAGTTGGCCTTTATAACCCTGCAGGTTTTTGAATTGCAGTGGCCCTTAGCTCCATTTTTCAGCTCTTATTTTTGTGATCTTGCCTCATAACCACAGGATTCCTTCAGGCCCTATTCTTCTTCTGGGGCACCTTGCTGTGCCTTTGGTTTATTCTTCTTACTGATGTGAAATTAGAGTGACATGTGCCCATTGAAACCGCTACAGCTAGTTTCTCACTGGTTCCCCCTATTCCCATTCATCCTCCGCACTAACTGCAGACTGTGCGATACCAGAACTTAAAGGCATTGACTCTCCATGTGGGGATGTTGTTAGTAAAGCGGCTGGAATGTCGATCCGGAGCCCCAGGAGAGGAAAAATGAGGTGCGTTTTAGAAACCTTTCCCGATCATATGGTATACCAGTCGCTGGGTTTCCCAAGCATGGTTTAGCTGTAGGAAGATTCCCTTCAACCTGGAGTTTTGGGACCCTTGGAATGAGTAGCATGAAGTATTGCATTAAACTTTTGGCAGTTGCTCACCAAAGCTCACCAATCCTCTCAGCCCCAAGTGTCCAGCCTTATGTCTTATCCAGCTGTGGGTTTATATGTGGTCAATCCAGGTTGCATCACAGCCCCTGAGCAAATTTTGTAAGAATTTTTCTCTTTCATTGTTTCTGCGTTTTGTTTTTAAAATTTATTTCTATAATGGGGTTTAGCTCATTTTCACTGCTGTGTTTGTGCCGCTCTGCACACACTTGATTCCCTTATGGAGATATATCAATACATGGGTTTTAAGATTCTTATTACTCAGATATATTTCTCTGCGGTGTATAGGGTGTGTTGAGGCCAGTTCATTGAGCAAGGTGTAGATTTTGTCTAATATCTATTTGGTTTATTGAACGGTATCTGTGCTAATTTCAAACTCTGGTTTTATGCATCACCCCACCTCTCCTTTCCCCTTAAGCTGACATAAGTGTGTTTTCTAAATGTGAGACACTGTTCTGTTCTGTAATTCATTTCTTGTGCAGCCATATTTACCCTCCCTCTATAAGTGGTATCTTATGATATGTTTCTTTTTCTGTTTGACTTATTTCAAGTAGTATTATCGGACCTAAATCCACTCTTTATCCTTCTACTAGCCTTATTACATTGATTTCATGGTGAAGAGATATTCCATTGTACATAAGTACCACATCTTCTTTATCCATTGTTCTCTTTCCTGGGATATTTAAGGTGTACTGAAGTTGAGGTTCTTGTAAACAGAGTAGCCCTAAACTGTGGTGTGCTTGTGTCTTGTTGATTTTTAGACTTCCCTAGATATACTCCCATGATTGGAAGTGTCCTATGCTCTGTAGCTCTGTTTTCTAGATGATTTAGGAACCACCATACACTTCTCCAGAGTGGCTCTCGGCAGTTCACACACTGCCCATCAGCGTATAAAAGCTCCCTGTTCTCCATGGCCTGTCCTGCATTTCTGGTTTTTACAAATTTTTAGGATGGCCCTTTTGACCAGTGGGAAATGAGACTTCTTTGTTGTGCACATTTGCATTGCTTGCTTGCTTCGTTGCCCATAAAGTGCGTATGCGTTTTTTCCTGGATATAATCAGGAAAAAATGCATACACCCTTTTGGGCCAACTGCATCATTGTCGAAATTCTGCCACTTTTCATGTGCTTTAAAGACGAGTCCAATCTATCTCTTGAAATCTGTTTCTTGCAATTCCGTCTTGCATTCAGATCCTCTTCTTTGCCTTACCTCAACATATTTTTGGACGTTAGTTTTCATTTATAACTCTGCAGGTTTGTGAATTGCAGTGACCCTGAGCTCCATTTTTTAAGTTGCTCTTTTGTGAGCTGGCCTCAAACCCACAGGATTGCTTCAGGCCCTATTTTAGCTCCGGCGAGGCGGGCTGAGCCTTTTTTCAATTCTTATTCTTAATGGGAAATTAGAGTGATATGTGCCCGTCCAAACCCTTACAACTATTCTCTCATTGGTTCCCCCTCTTCCCGTTCATCCTCCTCACAATTTGCAAAATGTGTGAAACAGAAGTTGAAATGTGCTGATTCTCCAAGTGGAGAGATTCTAAGTAACGTGGCTGGAATGGTGAACAGGAGGACCAGGAGAGGATAAATGAGCTGCATTTTAGACACATCTCCCGATCACATGGTGTACAGTCCTCTGGGTTTTCCATGCATGTTTTAGCTGTAGGAAGATCCCTTGAACCTGCAGATTTGGGACCCATTGAATGGGTACCAGGTAGTATTACTTTAAAGGGTGTGCATTTCCTCACCCAACCTCACATTTCTCTTAGTGCAAACAGTTTCCAGCCTTATGTCTCATCCTGCTGTGGGTCTAGATGTGTTCAATCCATGTTGCATCACCGTCCCTGAGGAAAAGTTGTAAGAGGTTTTCTCTGTCTCTCTGTCGTTTATTTTTTTCAATTTATTACTATATTGGTTACAGCTGATTTTCAAAGCTCTGTTTCTTGCTGCTGTACATCCACTTGATTCACGTACAGAGAGACATCAGTAAATTCTTTTTCAGATTCTTACCAGTCGTATATATTCTTTTCCGGTGACTTGAGTGTGCTGAGTGCAGTTCTTTTAGCTACCGTGTAGGCCTTGTTGATTATCAGTTTGGTATTTGGAATGGTATCTTTGCTAATTTCAACCTCCTGGATGATGCCTCACCCCTCCCCACCTTTCCCGTTTAGCAGCCTTATGCGTGTTTTCTACATATTTGACTATGTTTTTGTTTTGTAATTTATTTCATGTGTAGCCATTTTGGATTCCACCTTTAAGTGATATCTTATGATATGTGTCTTTTTCTTTTTGAATTATGTCACTTAGAAAGATCATACGTAACTCCTCCGGAGTTGTTACAACTGGCCATAGTTCATTGATTTCCAGGCTGAATAATATTCCACTCTACCTAAGTACCACATCTCTATCCATTTTTTCCCTACAGAGACATTTAAGTTATATCCTAGTCGAGGATCTTTTAAACAGAGAGGGGGTAAACATTGGGGTGCCTGTGTCCTCTCGATTTTTGTTTTTCCCAAGATATACGCCCATGAGTGCAAGTGCCCTATGCTCTGTAGCTCATTTTTAGATGCTTTAGTAAACACAATACACTTCTCCAGAATGGCCGTTGGCAATATACATTTCCACTATAAGTCTCACAGGGCTCCCTCTTCTCCTTGCCCTGTCCTGCATTTCTGTTGTTTACGCTTTATGAGGATGGCTCTTCTGACTGATGCGAAGTGATATCTTTTGTAGTATTGACTTCCAGTGCCCACCTGTTTGCTTGGCTAAAAAAGTGTATGCCCTTTTCTTGAATATATACAGAAAAAAACGCATACACCCTTTTTGGCCAACTGCAATGTTGGCAATGTTCAGCTCCTTTTCTTGTGCTTAATGGCGAGTCCTTTCTACCTCCTCAAATCCCTTTCCTGCCATTCTCCCTTGCTTACAAGTCCTTTTCTCTGACTTTCCTCAAGACATTTTTCAGTGATGGATATTTTCAACTCTGCAGTTTCGTGAATTTTACTGCCCCTGAGTTCCATTGTTCAACTTGCGTTTATGGGAACTGGCCACAAAGCAGCGGGATTTCCTCAAGCCCTATACTGTTTCCATGGGCAACCCTAGCCTTTGGTCAATTCGTCTTCCTGATTGGAAATTAGAGTGACATGTGCCTGTCTGAACACCTAGGACTTGTCTCTCATTGTTCTTCATCCTTCCGCTTCATCCTCTGGACAAATTCCAAACTGTACGCAACAGGATGTTGACAGTGCTGACATCTCCAAGTGGGGAGACTGTTAGTAAAGACGCTGGAGGGGTGAACCCGAGCACCAGGAGATGAGGAGATGAGATGCCTTTTCCAAACTCTTCCCAATCAGACGGTATACCATCCTCTGGGTGTGACAGACATGTTTTAGCAGTAGGAAGAGTCCCATTCATGTAAGGAGAACACCAGGGCTTTTTCAAAATCAGTGTCTGCCCGAAACCCAAACTGGGGAATTTTTTAAGCTATGGCTACACTTATGTTCATTAAGGGCCTTGGGAAGTAGGCAGAGTCCAAACTTTAGATGATTGAAGTCTTCAGGGTCAGAAGCACTCACCACCAGCTTCCCTTAGGTTACACTTTAACTGTCATTGATAGATGATGTCAATAAAAATATCTATTCTTTTCCAGATTATTTCCCTTTATAGGTTATTGCAAAATGTTGAGTGTAGTTCCCTGTGCTATACAGTAGTTCCTTGTTGATGATCTATTTTATACATAGCAGTGTGTATGTGTTAATCCCAAACTGTTAATTTATCCCTCCTCCCACCTTTCCCCTTTGGTAATAATAAATTATAAGATTTTATACTTCTCAGAAATGGGGGAGCTGAAAGAGAGGTATCATTTTCAATGGAAAAGCATTTAAAACAAGATTGAAGCTTTAACCAAGATTATTAGATGTACATCCTTGGAAAGAAATCACTTCGTTTCTCTAATATTGACCTGACAAATAAGACAAACCTTTTCACTGAACTTGCTTATAATAAAGTGATGGAAATATCAAATGGAAGTGTTAGAAACATCTTATTTTACCCGAGCCTTATACACTGTTCTATGTTAACTACAGTTTGGCTCACACATCTGTTCATTGAGGTTACAATAGTCTCAATTTCTGTTACTGATCCTCCAGAGTGGACCCCAACAAGTGTCCCCCTGCCCAGTGTCATTGGGGCCAACAGATCGAGACTGAGTTTGGTTCACAAGAAAAGGAAACTTTATATTTTGATCAGAGAATGGAGAGGTGAGAGCATGCACTACCCCGTGGGCTGTGGGCTGGGCTGTTGTGTAGAGATCCTGTCAGAGTCAGTGGGAGGGAGGGGGCGGAGCTCTCGAGGGCCGGGTTGGCTGCAGCTCAGGCTCTATATCGCGGAGTCTGCACTGGGCCCCAGGAGCTGAGGTGTCGTCCCAGCCATTCTGCACTAGGAAATCTGGTCTGAAGTGCCGGGTGTGGAACCTCTGCATGCGGGACCCTAGGAGCACATGAAATTAGACAAAGCACAAAGGATAAAAAAGGTTAGACTTGACTTTATTGCCCAGATTCTATTTTTATCTCCCAGGGATTTTTAATGGGCTTTGCTGGGGACAAACCCCTCCTCTGCCTTTTGTCCCGTTCCTCATTCTTGGAGTGCTGAGGGTGCAGACCCTTCTTCTGTAACTGCTGAGTGCTGAGTTGGGAGCCCTCATACCCGGGGGCGAGGGTCAGAGCTTCTCCCCAGCAGCCTCCAGGTGACGTTGATTGTCCCCAGGCCCCCTGCCTCCCTGCTCGTCCACCTGAGCACCAGCATTGGAAGTGTTATAGATTCTAATGACCTTTAAGGGTCCAGGAAAGAGATGTGCAGAGACGCTGTGGGGGCCGGTTTCACCCCGCCCCACATTTGTTCGGCCACCTTAGGCTGACCGTTTCTGCCAGCCTAGATGCTCTGACCAGTAGTCTGCGCTTTCTTCAATTAGGTCCCTGAATTAACGTACAAACAGCACCAGGTGTCAGAGCCCTGCCCGCTCAACTCCCAGACAGTCCAGGGTCAGTGGTGATCAAGGACCATGATGGCCACTGTGTCAACAGCCTTTTGAAGTAAACAGCAGTCCAGCTGGTCTCATTGGCCACCATCATCACGGTGTCTGTAGGGTTTTCTATGGTGACAGTGTGATATACGGTTCCCCCGCCAAGATTATTAGCTCCCCTCTGGGTGCAGTATGTCCTGCAAGCAGTAGTCTACTCTTTTGGGACACACTCTTGTTGTTTTATGAGAGAAACTCCAGGTCAAGTGATGTTCACATGAGTCGTCATGGTGCCCTGTTGCCCCGGTTATCTCTCTGGATGTTGGAGTTGGAAGGCCTCCTCACTCGAGGTTGGTGTGCCCACAGAGCGAACCCTGCAACTTCAGGGCATGGTTGGTGGTTAGGATCACCACGTGGGGTCCTTTTCCCTTAGGAGGGAGGTGGCCTTTGGGGCTGCTGATTTCCAGGTTTTTAGATACCACCAGTATCTTGGCCAGATGTGGCAGTGGGCCTAGCCCCTTGGTGACCGTAGTTTATCCTACCTGGATGGCATTCTTGCATTGTTCCATTTCAAGTGGTCCCAGTTTTTGCACTAATTCTCCAATGGCGATTCACCTTTCACTGGGAATGTAAAGGTCAAAGGGTTTAGCTAAATTAGGGAGTTCCAGGGCAAGGGTCTGAATTGACTGCTCTTTCCATTCTTGAAAGGCCACTTCTGGATTCTATTCAAAAAGATCATCATCTTTTCCTTTCAGTGTTTCATATAGAGGCCCAGCTAGTAGACTGTAGTTAGGGATCCAGAAGCAGCAAACCCTGGCCTCCCCAGGAACCCCTAAGCTGTCTTCTAGTTTTAGAAAGGGGTAAGGCTGAAAATGGTTTCTTTCCTTTCCTGGGATGGGCTTCTCCGACCTTCTGTGAGAATGAAGCCCAGGCAGGTCACCGCAGTCTGTGATATTTGAGCTTTTTCTTGGAAAACTTCTATCCTTTATTGGCTTGGTAGTTCAGAGGCCTCCTTAGTAGGGCTGGCGATCAGAATGTCGTCTGCGTACTGAAGGAGGGTTTCCTTTTCCAGAGGTAGAACTTTTAGGTCTTTAGCTAAGCTTTCCCCAAAGATGGTGTGGGAATTTTTGCACCCTTGGGGCAAGACGGCCCGGAAGTATTGTTTTAGTTGTATGTTGAGTCCTGCCACTCACAAGCCAAAATTTCTTGTGACTCTGGGACTAATGGAATACAAAAGAAGGCATCATTGAAGACTAATACAGAATACCATGTCCTGGTGGTTGGTAGAATGACCAGCAGGGTGTAGGAATTAGGAGCAGCTGGAGGTATATCCTCGGTGGCTTCACTGACTGTCCTGACATCCTTTACCAGGTCCCCAGCAGCCCATGGGGCTCTCGTGGTCAGACCAATCCCAGAATATGGAGCTCACCTGGGCAGGTACCCCACCCCCACCCCAGCCCACGGGGCTCTCGTGGTCAGGCCCCTCCCAGGATACAGAGCTACCCTTGCAGGTACCGTGGCAGGGCTGGGCACACAGGAACTGTGCACATAGCCATCATTGCAGAGCACCCCCAGCTCACCTGTCGCTCAGAGCTGACACAGAGCACCTCAGAGCAGGACTTGAACTAACAAACAGCAGCTGCGACAGGTCTGTGACCCTGGGCATCACTCTGTGCGGCCTCCCTCCACCTGGTCTTCCAGAGACTTCCACTGCACCCGGGGCACCAGGCCTCTGTCTCCAACCACCACCCACCCACCCCTCCTCTCCCTGACTCCTGGGTTCCTCTCATTAGGAGAGGGTTTTCTTGAAGTTGTCTCCCACTCATGGGCCAGATAAAATGATTAGAAAACAAGCCAAAGCTGCAGCCCCTTGTCTATCCTGACTCTCAGGAGCCCACACCTGTTCCTTGGACCTGGCCGGTTCAGCAAGTTCCATTTCCTGCAACTGTGAGCCCCTGAGGGGTGATGATTGGCTGACCTGGGCAGCCTTACCGTGCCGGCCAGCCCTCCCCAGGTGTGCCTGGGTTGAGATCAATATAAATACCACTCCAGGCAGCAAGAGGCCCTGCAGCCGTGCCTGACGCCATTTTCTCTGCCCTGTCAGCAGTCTCGGGGCTGGGCTGGTGGGAGGGAGTGAGAGGCCATGGCTTTGTGTGTGGCCCAGTGTGAGTGGGGCTCTGCTGGACTTTCTGCAGCAGTTGCCAGGCTGCCACCTGCTAAAGAAGAGGATGTGTCACCTATACCTGCTGCTGGAATTTCTCCCTGGGCAGAGGTGAGGAAGGAAAAAAGCAGTGGGGGCAGGGACAGGACGGGTATCTCAGGCAGGGAAATGGAAATCTTCCAGAAGAGCACCCAGGGCCAGGACCATCCTGGCTGGCCTGCAGGCACCAAGTCGGCCGGCATGCTGTCACTCGTGTGGCTCTATGGCCCTTCCTCTAGGCTTTCAAGTCCTTGTATATATTCAGGTGTTTTACCTGGGACGGGTGGGAATAGTTCAGCAGCAACTGGCCTGGGGCTCAGCTCACGTTTACTCACAGATGCCTCGGCACGGTGCCCCAGCTTTGCAATGAGGACGCTTGTTGCGTGGGGGCTGCTGGCTGAATGGGAGACGATTCCCCACCACTGACCAACTTCAGAATTGTTTACAACTGGAGCAAGTGCCCTGATACGGTTTTCCTCTGTGGAACTGGTGGGTTCTGTGTTTTTTTTCTCTTTTTCGTTTTTGGTTCAAGGTAGATTTTATTCCTCTTTTTTGTATTTACAGATATAAGCATGGAAATAATTTATTCATATAAATACATGTATGTGAAGGGAATAATTGTTTTTTCTGTTTTTTTTTAAATTTTATTTCTTTTTAATTTTGAATTTTATTTTATATTTTTATACAGCAGGTTCTTATTGGTTATCTATTTTATACATATAAATGTATACATGCCAATCCCAGTCTCTCAACTCCTCCCACCACCACCCCCACAACAGCTTTCCCCCCTTGTTGTCCATACGTTTGTTGTCTACATCTGTTGCTCTATTTATGCCTTGCAAAATGGTTAACCTGTACAGTTTTTCTAGGTTCCACATATATGCATGAATATACAAGATTTGTTTTTCTCTTTCTGACTTACTTCACCCTGTATGACACTCTCTAGATCCATCGACGTCTCTACAAATGACCCAATTTCATTCCTTTTCATGGCTTAGTAATATTCCATTTTATATATGTACCACAGCTTTATGCATTCGTCTGTCTGTGGGCATTTAGGTTGCTTCCATTACCTCGATATTGTAAAGAGTGAGGCAATGAACATTGCAGTGAATGTCTCTTTTTGATTTATGGCTTTGTCTGGGTATATGTCCAGAACTGGGATTGCTGTATCATATGGTAATTGTACTGTTAGTTTCTTAAGAAACTCCATATTGTTCTCCATAGTGACTGTATCAATTTATATTCCCAACAATAGTGGAAGAGGGTTCCATTTCTCCACACCCTTTCCAGCATTTTTTGTTTGTAGATTTTCTGATGATGCCCATTCTACCAGGTGTGAGGTGATATCTCATTGTTGAGTCCATTTTGTTGAGCAAGGGGTAGGTCTTGTCTATTACATATTTAGCTTATGGAACGGTATTTGTGCTAATTTCAAACACAGGTTTTATGCAGCACCCCAACTCACCTTCCCCCTTAAGCAAGCATAAGTTGGTTTTCTAAACATGAGACCCTGTTCTGTTTTGTAATTCAGTTCATGTGTAGCCAGGTTCACATGCCATGTATTAGTGGTACCTTATGATGTTTCTTTTTCTGTGTGACTTTTTTCACTTAGAATCACCGTGCCTCAATCCACTCATTATGCTGGTACGGGCCTGGTGACATAGTTTTCATTGCTGAGAGGTATTCTGTTGTACGTAAGTACCGCAACTTCTTTATCCATTATTTGCTCTCTGGCATATTTAACTTGTGCTGCAGAAGAGGTTCCTGTAAACAGAGCCGTACCAAATTTTGGGGTGGCTGTGTCTTTTTGATTTTAATTTCTCTAAGCTATAGGACCATAAGTGGAAGTGCCCTAGGCTCTGTTGCTTTGTTTTTTAGATGTTTCAGGAAACACCATACACTTCTCCCCAGTGTCTGTTGGCAATTTACATCCCGCCCATCAGCATAACAAGGCTCCCTGTTCTCCATGGCCTGTCCTGCCTTTCTGGATTTTACACTTTATTCAGATGGCCCTTTTGACCTTGGGGAAGTGAGACTTCATTGTAGTGCAGATTTCCTTTGCAAGCTTGCTTGGGTGGCCAAAAAGGGCGTATGCGTTTATTCCTGAATATATTCAGGAAAAAACGCATACGCCCTTTTTGGCCAAGTGCATCATTGTGGACGTTCTGCCTCTTTTCCTATACTTTAAATGCAATTCCAGTCTACCTCCTGAAATCGGTTTCCTGCAATTCTGCCCCGCTTTCAAGTCCTCTTGGCAGCCTTACTTCAGTATATTTTTGGACGATAGCTGTCATTTATAACTCTGCAGGTTTGTGAATTACAGTGCCCCTGAGCCCCTTTCTTCAACTCGCATTCTTGTGAGCGCTGCGCAACACCGCAGGATTGCTTCAGGCCCTAATCTGGTTCCGGCACGGCACACTGAGCCTTTGGTTAATTCCTCTTCCTGGTGGGAAATGAGAGTTAAATTTGCCCGTCCAGACACCTCCAGCTAGTCTCTCATTGGTCCTCCCTATCCCTGTTCATCTTCCGCAGAAATTGCAAACTGGGCCAAACAGGAGGTAAAAGGCACTGACTCTCCAAGTCGGGAGAGTGTTAGTAAAGCGTCTGGAATGTTGCACCCGAGTCCCAGGGGACGAAAACTGAGAGATATTTGAACACGTCTCCCAATCACACGGTTGATCATACTCTGGGTTCCCCATGCTTGATTTAGCTGAAGGAAGAATCCCTTTAACCTGGAGCGTTGAGACCCGTGGAATGGGTACCGTGCAATATGACTTCAAGGGGTCTTCATTTGCTCACCGATCCTCTCCAATCCTATCACTGCTGCGTTTATGCCCCTTACACACGCTTGATTCTCTTTCGGAGACATAGCGATCTATAGGTTTTAAGATACTTACTAGTCAGGTACAGTCTTAGGCGTTTAATATGGGGTGTTGAGTCCATTTCGTTGAGCAAGGATTAGCTCTTGTCTATTACATATTTGGCTTAAGGAACTTTATCTGTGCTCATTTCAATCTCTGGTTTTATGCAGCACCCCAACTCACCTTTCCCCTTAAGCAAGCATAAGTTTGTTTTCTAAATTTGAGACCCTGTTCTGTTTTGTAATCCAGTTCCTGTGTAGCCAAGTTTACATTCCGTATATTAGTGATATCTTATGATGTTTCTTTTTCTGTGTGACTTATTTCAGTTAGAATCATCATACCTGAATCCACTCATTATGCTGCTACGGGCCTGATGACATAGATTTCATTGCTGAGTGATATTGCATTGTACGTAAGTACCACAACTTCTTTATCCATTTTTCGCTTTCTGCGATATTGAACTTGTCCCGTAAACGAGGTTCTTGTAAACAGAGCCGTCCCAAACTTTGGGGTGGCTGTGTCTTTTTTATTTTAATTTCCCTAAGCTATAGGACCATAAGTGGAAGTGCCCTAGGCTCTGTTGCTTTGTTTTTTAGGTGTTTCAGGAAACACCATACACTTCTCCACAGTGGCTGTTGGCAATTTACATCCCACCCATCAGCATAACAAAGCTCCCAGTTCTCCATGGCCTGTCCTGCCTTTCTGGATTTTACACTTTTTTCAGATGGCCCTTTTGACCGGGGGGAAGTGAGACTTCATTATAGTGCAGATTTCCTTTGCAAGCTTGCTTGGTTGGCCAAAAAGGGCGTATGCGTTTTGTCCTGAATATATTCAGGAAAAAACGCATACGCCCTTTTTGGCCAAGTGCATCATTGTCGACGTTCTGCCTCTTTTCCTATGCATTAAATGCAATTCTAGTCTACCTCCTGAAATCGGTTTCCTGCAATTCTGCCCCGCTTTCAAGTCCTCTTGTCAGGCTTCCTTCAGTATATTTTTGCACGATAGCTGTCATTTATAACTCTGCAGCTTTGTGAATTACAGTGCCCCTGAGGTCCTTGCTTCAACTCGCTTTCTTGTGAGCTGGCCGCAACACCGCAGGATTGCTTCAGGCCCTAATCTTGTTCTGGAACAGCATGCTGAGCCTTTGGTTAATTCCTCTTCCTGGTGGGAAATGAGAGTTAAATTTGCCCGTCCAGACACCTCCAGCTAGTCTCTCATTGGTTCTCCCTATTCCTGTTCATCTTCCGCAGAAATTGCCAACTGGGCCAAACAGGAGGTTAAAGGCACTGACTCTCCAAGTCGGGAGAGTGTTAGTAAAGCGTCTGGAATGATGCACCCGAGTACCAGGGGTGAAAAACTGACACATATTTGAACATGTCTCGCGATCACACGGTTGATCATACTCTGGGTTCCACATGCATGTTTTAGCTGAAGGAAGAATCCCTTAAACCAGGAGAGTTGAGACCCGTGGAATGGTTACCATGCAATATGACTTCAAAGGGTCTTCATTTGCACACCGAACCTCTCCAATCCTGTCACTGCTGCATTTATGCCATTGTACTCACCCTTGATTCTCTTTCAGAGACATAGCAATCCATAGGTTTTAAGATACTTACTAGTCAGGTACATTATTAGGCGTTTAATATGGGGTGTTGAGTCCATTTCGTTGAGCAAGGAGTAGCTCTTGTCTATTACATATTTGGCTTAAGGAACTTTATCTGTGCTCATTTCAATCTCTGGTTTTATGCAGCACCCCAACTTACCTTTGCCCTTAAGCAAGCATAAGTTGGTTTTCTAAATTTGAGACCCTGTTCTCTTTTGTAATCCAGCTCCTGTGTAGCCAAGTTTACATTCCGTGTATTAGTGATATCTTTTGATGTTTCTTTTTCTGTGTGACTTATTTCAGTTAGAATCATCATACCTGAATCCACTAATTATGCTGCTACGGGCCTGATGACATAGATTTCATTGCTGACTGATATTGCATTGTACGTAAGTACCACAACTTCTTTATCCATTTTTTACTTTCTGCGATATTGAACTTGTACCGTAAACGAGGTTCTTGTAAACAGAGCCGTCCCAAACTTTGGGGTGGCTGTGTCTTTTAGATTTTAATTTCCCTAAGCTATAGGACCATAAGTGGAAGTGCCCTAGGCTCTGTTGCTTTGTTTTTTAGATGTTTCAGGAAACACCATACACTCTCCTGAGTGGCTGTTGGCAATTTACATCCCACCCATCAGCATAACAAGGCTCCCAGTTCTCCATGGCCTGTCCTGCCTTTCTGGATTTTACACTTTTTTCAGATGGCCCTTTTGACTGGGGGGATGTGAGACTTCATTGTAGTGCAGATTTCCTTTGCAAGCTTGCTTGGTTGGCCAAAAAGGGCGTATGCGTTTTTTCCTGAATATATTCAGGAAAAAACGCATACGCCCTTTTTGGCCAAGTGCATCATTGTCGACGTTCTGCCTCTTTTCCTATGCTTTAAATGCAATTCCAGTCTACCTCCTGAAATCGGTTTCCTGCAATTCTGCCCCGCTTTCAAGTCCTCTTGGCAGCCTTACTTCAGTATATTTTTGGACGATAGCTGTCATTTATAACTCTGCAGGTTTGTGAATTACAGTGCCCCTGAGCTCCTTTCTTCAACTCGCTTTCTTGTGAGCTGGCCGCAACACCGCAGGATTGCTTCAGGCCCTAATCTGGTTCCCGCAAGGCACGCTGAGCCTTTGGTTAATTCCTCTTCCTGGTGGGAAGTGAGAGTTAAATTTGCCCGTCCAGACACCTCCAGCTAGTCTCTCATTGGTTCTCCCTATTCTTGTTCATCTTCCGCAGAAATTGCAAACTGGGCCAAACAGGAGGTTAAAGGCACTGACTCTCCAAGTTGGGCGAGTGGTAGTAAAGCGTCTGGAAGTTTGCAACCGAGTACCAGCGGACGAAAACTGAGACATATTTGAACACGTCTCCCGATCACACGGTTGATCATACTCTGGGTTCCACATGCATGTTTCAGCTGAAGGAAGAATCCCTTAAAGCTGGAGAGTTGAGACCCGTGGAATGGGTACCATGCAGTATGACTTCAAAGGGACTTCATTTGCTCACTGAACCCTTCCAATCCTATCACTGCTGCGTTTATGCCCCTGTACTCACGCTTGAATCTCTTTCAGAGACATAGCAATCCATAGGTTTTAAGATACTTACTAGCCAGGTAGATTATTAGGCGTTTAATATGGGGTTTTGAGTCCATTTCGTTGAGCAAGCAGTAGCTCTTGTCTATTCCATATTTGGCTTAAGGAACTTTATCTGTGCTCATTTCAATCTCTGGTTTTATGCAGCACCCCAACTCACCTTTCCCCTTAAGCAAGCATAAGTTGGTTTTCTGAATTTGAGACCCTGTTCTGTTTTGTAATCCAGTTCCTGTGTAGCCAAGTTTACATTCCGTGTATTAGTGATATCTTATGATGTTTCTTTTTCTGTGTGACTTATTTCAGTTAGAATCATCATACGTGAATCCACTCATTATGCTGCTACGGGCCTGATGACATAGATTTCATTGCTGAGTGATATTGCATTATACGTAAGTACCACAACTTCTTTATCCATTTTTCACTTTCTGCGATGTTGAATTTGTACTGTAAACGAGGTTCTTGTAAACAGAGCCGTCCCAAATTTTGGGTGGCTGTGTCTTTTTGATTTTAATTTCCCTAAGCTATAGGACCATAAGTGGAAGTGCCCTAGGCTCTGTTGCTTTGTTTTTTAGATGTTTCAGGAAACACCATACACTTCTCCCGAGTGGCTGTTGGCAATTTACATCCCGCCCATCAGCATAACAAGGCTCCCAGTTCTCCATGGCCTGTCCTGCCTTTCTGGATTTTACACTTTTTTCACATGGCCCTTTTGACCGGGGGGAAGTGAGACTTCATTGTAGTGCAGATTTCCTTTGCAAGCTTGCTTGGTTGGCCAAAAAGGGCGTATGCGTTTTTTCCTGAATATATTCAGGAAAAAACGCATACGCCCTTTTTGGCCAAGTGCATCATTGTCGACGTTCTGCCTCTTTTCCTATGCTTTAAATGCAATTCCAGTCTACCTCCTGAAATCGGTTTCCTGCAATTCTGCCCCGCTTTCAAGTCCTCTTGGCAGCCTTACTTCAGTATATTTTTGGATGATAGCTGTCATTTATAACTCTGCAGGTTTGTGAATTACAGTGCCCCTGAGCTCCTTTCTTCAACTCGCTTTCTTTTGAGCTGGCCGCAACACCACAGTATTGCTTCAGGCCCTAATCTGGTTCTGGCATGGCAGGCTGAGCCTTTGGTTAATTCCTCTTCCTGGTGGGAAATGAGAGTTAAATTTGCCCGTCCAGACACCTCCAGCTAGTCTCTCATTGGTCCTCCCTATCCCTGTACATCTTCCGCAGAAATTGCAAACTGGGCCAAACAGGAGGTTAAAGGCACTGACTCTCCAAGTCGTGCGAGTGGTAGTAAAGCGTCTGGAAGGTTGCACCCTAGTACCAGCGGACGAAAACTGAGACATATTGAAACACGTCTCCCGATCACACGGTTGATCATACTCTGGGTTCAACATGCATGTTTCAGCTGAAGGAAGAATCCCTTAAAGCTGGAGAGTTGAGACCCGTGGAATGGGTACCATGCAATATGACTTCAAAGGGTCTTCATTTGCTCACCGAACCTCTCCAATCCTATCACTCCTGCGTTTATGCCCTGTACTTACGCTTGATTCTCTTTCAGAGACATAGCAATCCATAGGTTTTAAGATACTTACTAGTCAGGTACATTCTTAGGCATTTAATATGGGGTGTTGAGTCCATTTCGTTGAGCAAGTAGTAGCTCTTGTCTATTCCATATTTGGCTTAAGGAACTTTATCTGTGCTCATTTCAATCTCTGGTTTTATGCAGCACCCCAACTCACCTTTCCCCTTAAGCAAGCATAAGTTGGTTTTCTCAATTTGAGACCCTGTTCTGTTTTGTAATCCAGTTCCTGTGTAGCCAAGTTTACATTCCGTGTATTAGTGATATCTTATGATGTTTCTTTTTCTGTGTGACTTATTTCAGTTAGAATCATCATACCTGAATCCACTCTATGCTGCTACGGGCCTGATGACATAGATTTCATTGCTGAGTGATATTGCATTGTACGTAAGTACCACAACTTCTTTATCCATTTTTCACTTTCTGCGATATTGAATTTGTACCGTAAACGAGGTTCTTGTAAACAGAGCCGTCCCAAAATTTGGGGTGGCTGTGTCTTTTTGATTTTAATTTCCCTAAGCTATAGGACCATAAGTGGAAGTGCCCTAGGCTCTGTTGCTTTGTTTTTTAGATGTTTCAGGAAACACCATACACTTCTCCCGAGTGGCTGTTGGCAGTTTACATCCCGCCCATCAGCATAACAAGGCTCCCAGTTCTCCATGGCCTGTCCTGCCTTTCTGGATTTTACACTTTTTTCACATGGCCCTTTTGACCGGGGGGAAGTGAGACTTCATTGTAGTGCAGATTTCCTTTGCAAGCTTGCTTGGTTGGCCAAAAAGGGCGTATGCGTTTTTTCCTGAATATATTCAGGAAAAGACGCATACGCCCTTTTTGGCCAAGTGCATCATTGTCAACGTTCTGCCTCTTTTCCTATGCTTTAAATGCAATTCCTCTCTACCTCCTGAAATCGGTTACCTGCAATTCTGCCCCGCTTTGAAGTCCTCTTGGCAGCCTTACTTCAGTATATTTTTGGACGATAGCTGTCATTTATAACTCTGCAGGTTTGTGAATTACAGTGCCCCTGAGCTCCTTTCTTCAACTCGCTTTCTTGTGAGCTGGCCGCAACACCGCAGGATTGCTTCAGGCCCTAATCTGGTTCCGTCACGGCACGCTGAGCCTTTGGTTAATTCCTCTTCCTGGTGGGAAATGAGAGTTAAATTTGCCCGTCCAGACACCTCCAGCTAGTCTCTCATTGGTCCTCCCTATCCCTGTACATCTTCCACAGAAATTGCAAACTGGGCCAAACAGGAGGTTAAAGGCACTGACTCTCCAAGTTCGGCGAGTGGTTGTAACGCGTCTGGAATGTTGCACCCGAGTACCAGCGGACGAAAACTGAGACATATTTGAACACGTCTCCCGATCACACGGTTGATCATACTCTGGGTTCCACATGCATGTTTCAGCTGAAGGAAGAATCCCTTAAACCTGGAGAGTTGAGACCTGTGGAATGGGTACCATGCAATATGACTTCAAAGGGTCTTCATTTGCTCACCGAACCACTCCAATCCTATCACTCCTGCGTTTATGCCCTGTACTTACGCTTGATTCTCTTTCAGAGACATAGAAATCCATAGGTTTTAAGATACTTACTAGTCAGGTACATTCTTAGGCGTTTAATAGGGGTGTTGAGTCCATTTCATTGAGCAAGTAGTAGCTCTTGTCTATTCCATATTTGGCTTAAGGAACTTTATCTGTGCTCATTTCAATCTCTGGTTTTATGCAGCACCCCAACTCACCTTTCCCCTTAAGCAAGCATAAGTTGGTTTTCTCAATTTGAGACCCTGTTCTGTTTTGTAATCCAGTTACTGTGTAGCCAAGTTTACATTCCGTGTATTAGTGATATCTTATGATGTTTCTTTTTCTGTGTGACTTATTTCAGTTAGAATCATCATACCTGAATCCACTCTATGCTGCTACGGGCCTGATGACATAGATTTCATTGCTGAGTGATATTGCATTGTACGTAAGTACCACAACTTCTTTATCCATTTTTCACTTTCTGCGATATTGAACTTGTACCGTAAACGAGGTTCTTGTAAACAGAGCCGTCCCAAACTTTGGGGTGGCTGTGTCTTTTTGATTTTAATTTCCCTAAGCTATAGGACCATAAGTGGAAGTGCCCTAGGCTCTGTTGCTTTGTTTTTTAGATGTTTCAGGAAACACCATACACTTCTCCCTAGTGGCTGTTGGCAATTTACATCCCGCCCATCAGCATAACAAGGCTCCCAGTTCTCCATGGCCTGTCCTGCCTTTCTGGATTTTACACTTTTTTCACATGGCCCTTTTGACTGGGGGGAAGTGAGACTTCATTGTAGTGCAGATTTCCTTTGCAAGCTTGCTTGGTTGGCCAAAAAGGGCGTATGCTTTTTTTCCAGAATATATTCAGGAAAAGACGCATACGCCCTTTTTGGCCAAGGGCATCATTGTCGACGTTCTGCCTCTTTTCCTATGCTTTAAATGCAATTCCAGTCTACCTCCTGAAATCGGTTTCCTGCAATTCTGCCCCGCTTTCAAGTCCTCTTGGCAGGCTTCCTTCAGTATATTTTTGGATGTTAGCTGTCATTTATAACTCTGCAGGTTGTGAATTACAGTGCCCCTGAGCTCCTTTCTTCAACTCGCTTTCTTGTGAGCTGGCCGCAACACCGCAGGATTGCTTCAGGCCCTAATCTGGTTCCGGCACGGCACGCTGAGCCTTTGGTTAATTCCTCTTCCTGGTGGGAAATGAGAGTTAAATTTGCCCGTCCAGACACCTCCAGCTAGTGTCTCATTGCTCCTCCTTATTCCTGTTCATCTTCTGCAGAATTTGCAAACTGGGCCAATCAGGAGGTTAAAGGCACTGACTCTCCAAGTCGGGAGAGTGTTAGTGAAGCGTCTGGAATGTTGCACCCGAGTACCAGGGACGTGAACTGATACATATTTCAACACGTCTCCCAATCACACGGTTGATCATACTCTGCGTTGCACATGCATTTTTTAGCTGAAGGAAGAATCCCTTAAACCTGGAGAGTTGAGACCCGTGGAATGGGTACCATGCAATATGACTTCAAAGGGTCTTCATTTGCTCACCGAACCTCTCCAATCCTATCACTCCTGCATTTATGCCCCTGTACTCACGCTTGATTCTCTTTCACAGACATAGCAATCCATAGGTTTTAAGATACTTACTAGTCAGGTACATTCTTAGGTGTTTAATATGGGGTGTTGAGTCCATTTCATTGAGCAAGGAGTAGCTCTTGTCTATTACATATTTGGCTTAAGGAACTTTATCTGTGCTCATTTCAATCTCTGGTTTTATGCAGCACCCCAACTCACCTTTCCCCTTAAGCAAGCATAAGTTGGTTTTGTAAATTTGAGACCCTGTTCTGTTTTGTAATCCAGTTCCTGTGTAGCCAAGTTTACATTCCGTGTATTAATGATATCTTATGATGTTTCTTTTTCTTGTGACTTATTTCAGTTAGAATCATCATACCTGAATCCACTCATTATGCTGCTACGGGCCTGATGACATAGATTTCATTGCTGAGAGATATTGCATTGTACGTAAGTACCAAAACTTCTTTATCCATTTTTCACTCTCTGCGATATTGAACTTGCCCCGTAAACGAGGTTCTTGTAAACAGAGCCGTCCCAAAATTTGGGGTGGCTGTGTCTTTTTGATTTTAATTTCCCTAAGCTATAGGACCATAAGTGGAAGTGCCCTAGGCTCTGTTGCTTTGTTTCTTAGATGTTTCAGGAAACACCATACACTTCTCCCAAGTGGCTGTTGGCAATTTACATCCCGCCCATCAGCATAACAAGGCTCCCAGTTCTCCATTGCCTGTCCTGCCTTTCTGGATTTTACACTTTTTTCAGATGGCCCTTTTGACCGGGTGGAAGTGAGACTTCATTGTAGTGCAGCTTTCCTTTGCAAGCTTGCTTGGTTGGCCTAAAAGCGCGTATGCGTTTTGTCCTGAATATATTCAGGAAAAAACGCATACGCCCTTTTTGGCCAAGTGCATCATTGTCGACGTTCTGCCTCTTTTCCTATGCTTTAAATGCAATTCCAGTCTACCTCCTGAAATCGGTTTCCTGCAATTCTGCCCCGCTTTCAAGGCCTCTTGGCAGCCTTACTTCAGTATATTTTTGGACGATAGCTGTCATTTATAACTCTTCAGGTTTGTGAATTACAGTGACCCTGAGCTCCTTTCTTCAACTCGCTTTCTTGTGAGCTGGCTGCAACACCGCAGGATTGCTTCAGGCCCTAATCTGGTTCTGGCACGGCACGCTGAGTCTTTGGTTAATTCCTCTTCCTGGTGGGAAATGAGAGTTAAATTTGCCCGTCCAGACACCTCCAGCTAGTCTCTCATTGGTCCTCCCTATCCCTGTACATCTTCCGCAGAAATTGCAAACTGGGCCAAACAGGAGGTTAAAGGCACTGACTCTCCAAGTCGGGAGAGTGTTAGTAAAGCGTCTGCAATGTTGCACCCGAGTACCAGGGGTCGAAAACTGAGACATATTTGAACATGTCTCCTGATCACATGGTTGATCATACTCTGGGTTCCACATGCATGTTTTAGCTGAAGGAAGAATCCCTTAAACCTGGAGAGTTGAGACCCGTGGAATGGGTACCATGCAATATGACTTCAAAGGGTCTTCATTTGCTCACCGAACCTCTCCAATCCTATCACTGCTGCATTTATGCCCCTGTACACACGCTTGATTCTCTTTCAGAGACATAGCAATCCATAGGTTTTAAGATACTTACTAGTCAGGTACATTCTTAGGCGTTTAATATGGGGTGTTGAGTCCATTTCGTTGAGCAAGTAGTAGCTCTTGTGTATTCCATATTTGGCTTAAGGAACTTTATCTGTGCTCATTTCAATCTCTGGTTTTATGCAGCACCCCAGCTCACCTTTCCCCTTAAGCAAGCATAAGTGGGTTTTCTAAATTTGAGACCCTGTTCTGTTTTGTAATCCAGTTCCTGTGTAGCCAAGTTTACATTCCATGTATTAGTGATATCTCATGATGTTTCTTTTTCTGTGTGACTTATTTCAGTTAGAATCATCATACCTGAATCCACTCTAGGCTGCTACGGGCCTGATGACATAGATTTCATTGCTGAGTGATATTGCATTGTACGTAAGTACCACAACTTCCTTATCCATTTTTCACTTTCTGCGATATTGAACTTGTACCGTAAACGAGGTTCTTGTAAACAGAGCCGTCCCAAACTTTGGGGTGGCTGTGTCTTTTTGAATTTAATTTCCCTAAGCTATAGGACTATAAGTGGAAGTGCCCTAGGCTCTGTTGCTTTGTTTTTTAGATGTTTCAGGAAACACCATACACTTCTCCCGAGTGGCTGTTGGCAATTTACATCCCGCCCATCAGCATAACAAGGCTACCAGTTCTCCATGGCCTGTCCTGCCTTTCTGGATTTTACAATTTTTTCAGATGGCCCTTTTGACCAGGGGGAAGTGAGACTTCATTGTAGTGCAGATTTCCTTTGCAAGCTTGCTTGGTTGGCCAAAAAGGGCTTATGCGTTTTTTCCTGAATATATTCAGGAAAAAATGCATACGCCCTTTTTGGCCAAGTGCATCATTGTGGACGTTCTGCCTCTTTTCCTATGCTTTAAATGCAATTCCACTCTACCTCCTGAAATTGGTTTCCTGCAATTCTGCCCCGCTTTCAAGTCCTCTTGTCAGGCTTCCTTCAGTATATTTTTGGACGATAGCTGTCATTTATAACTCTGCAGGTTTGTGAGTTACAGTGCCCCTGAGCTCCTTTCTTCAACTCGCTTTCTTGTGAGCTGGCCGCAACACCGCAGGATTGCTTCAGGCCCTAATCTGGTTCCGGCACGGCACGCTGAGCCTTTGGTTAATTCCTCTTCCTGGTGGGAAATGAGAGTTAAATTTGCCCGTCCAGACACCTCCAGCTAGTCTCTCATTGGTCCTCCCTATCCCTGTACATCTTCCGCAGAAATTGCAAACTGGGCCAAACAGGAGGTTAAAGGCAGTGACTCTCCAAGTCGGGAGAGTGGTAGTAAAGCGTCTGGAATTTGCACCCGAGTACCAGCGGACGAAAACTGAGACATATTTGAACATGTCTCCCGATCACACGGTTGATCATACTCTGGGTTCCACATGCATGTTTCAGCTGAAGGAAGAATCCCTTAAAGCTGGAGAGTTGAGACCCATGGAATGGGTACCATGCAATATGACTTCAAAGGGTCTTCATTTGCTCACCGAACCTCTCCAATCCTATCACTGCTGCGTTTATGCCCCTGTCCACACGCTTGATTCTATTTCAGAGACATAGCAATCCATAGGTTTTAAGATACTTGTCAGGTAGATTATTAGGCGTTTAATATGGGGTTTTGAGTCCATTTCGTTGAGCAAGTAGTAGCTCTTGTCTATTCCATATTTGGCTTAAGGAACTTTATCTGTGCTCATTTCAATCTCTGGTTTTATGCAGCACCCCAACTCACCTTTCCCCTTAAGCAAGCATAAGTTGGTTTTCTAAATTTGAGACCCTGTTCTATTTTGTAATTCAGTTCCTGTGTAGCCAAGTTTTCATTCCGTGTATTAGTGATATCTTATGATGTTTCTTTTTTTTTTTTTTTTTTAGCATCTTTTTTGGAGTATAATTGCTTTACAATGGTATGTTAGTTTCAGCTTCACAACAAAATGAATCAGTTATATATACACATACATTCCCATATCTCTTCCCGCTTGCGTCTCCCTCCCTCCCACCCTCCCTATCCCACCCCTCCAGGCGGTCACAAAGCACCGAGCTGATCTCCCTGTGCTATGCGGCTGCTTCCCACCAACTAACTACCTTACTTTTGGTAGTGTATATATGTCCATGCCTCTTTATCGCTTTGTCACCGTTTACCCTTCCCCCTCCCCATAGCCTCAAGTCCATTCTCTAGTAAGTCTGTGTCTTTATTCCTGTTTCACCCCTAGGTTTTTCATGACATTTTTTTTAAATTCCATATATATGTGTTAGCATACGGTATTTGTCTCTCTCTTTCTGACTTACTTCACTCTGTATGACAGACTCTAGGTCTATCCACCTCATTACAAATAGCTCAATTTCGTCTCTTTTTATGGCTGAGTAATATTCCATTGTATATATGTGCCACATCTTCTTTATCCATTCATCCGATGTTGGACACTTAGGTTGTTTCCATCTCTGGGCTATTGTAAATAGAGCTGCAATGAACATTTTGGTACATGACTCTTTTTGAATTATGGTTTTCTCAGGGTATATGCCCAGTAGTGGGATTGCTGGGTCATATGGTAGTTCTATTTGTAGCTTTTTAAGGAACCTCCATACTGTTCTCCACAGTGGCTGTATCAATTTACATTCCCACCAACAGTGTAAGAGGGTTCCCTTTTCTCCACACCCTCTCCAGCATTTATTGTTTCTAGATTTTTTGATGATGGCCATTCTGACTGGTGTGAGATGATATCTCATTGTAGTTTTGATTTGCATTTCTCTAATGATTAGTGATGTTGAGCATTCTTTCATGTGTTTGTTGGCACTCTGTATATCTTCTTTGGAGAAATGTCTATTTAGGTCTTCTGCCCATTTTTGGATTGGGTTGTTTGTTTTTTTGTTATTAAGCTGCATGAGCTGCTTATAAATTTTGGAGATTAATCCTTTGTCCGTTGCTTCATTTGCAAATATTTTCTCCCATTCTGAGGGTTGTCTTTTGGTCTTCTTTATGGTTTCCTTTGCTGCGCAAAAGCTTTTAAGTTTCATTAGGTCCCATTTGTTTACTTTTGTTTTTATTTCCGTTTCTCTAGGAGGTGGGTCAAAAAGGACCTTGCTGTGATTTATGTCATAGAGTGTTCTGCCTATGTTTTCCTCTAAGAGTTTGATAGTTTCTGGCCTTACATTTAGGTCTTTAATCCATTTTGAGCTTATTTTTGTGTATGGTGTTAGGGAGTGATCTAATCTCATACTTTTACATGTAGCTGTCCAGTTTTCCCAGCACCACTTATTGAATAGGCTGTCCTTTCTCCACTGTACATTTCTGCCTCCTTTGTCAAAGATAAGGTGACCATATGTGCGTGGGTTTATCTCTGGGCTTTCTATCCTGTTCCATTGATCTATCTTTCTGTTTTTGTGCCAGTACCATACCATCTTGATAACTGTAGCTTTGTAGTATAGTCTGAAGTCTGGGAGCCTGATTCCTCCAGTTCCTTCTTTCGTTCTCAAGATTGCTTTGGCTATTCGGGGTCTTTTGTGTTTCCATACAAATTGCAAAATTTTTTGTTCTAGTTCTGTGAAAAATGCCAGTGGTAGTTTGATAGGGATTGCATTGAACCTATAGATTGCTTTGGGTAGTAGAGTCATTTTCACAATGTTGATTCTTCCAATCCAAGAACATGGTATATCTCTCCATCTATTTGTATCATCTTTAATTTCTTTCATCAGTGTCTTATAATTTTCTGCATACAGATCTTTTGTCTCCTTAGGTAGGTTTATTCCTAGATATTTTATTCTTTTTGTTGCAATGGTAAATGGGAGTGTTTTCTTGATTTCACTTTCAGATTTTTCATCATTAGTATATAGGAATGCCAGAGATTTCTGTGCATTAATTTTGTATCCTGCCACTTTACCAAATTCATTGATTATCTCTAGTAGTTTTCTGGTAGCATCTTTAGGGTTCTCTATGTATAGGATCATGTCATCTGCAAACAGTGACAGCTTTACTTCTTCTTTTCCGATTTGGATTCCTTTTATTTCCTTTTCTTCTCTGATTGCTGTGGCTAAAACTTCCAAAACTATGTTGAATAAGAGTGGTGAGAGTGGGCAACCTTGTCTTGTTCCTGATCTTAGTGGAAATGCTTTCAGTTTTTCACCATTGAGGATGATGTTTGCTGTGGGCTTGTCATATATGGCCTTTATTATGTTGAGGAAAGTTCCCTCTATGCCTACTTTCTGCAGGGTTTTTATCATAAATGGGTGTTGAATTTTGTCAAAAGCTTTCTCTGCATCTATTGAGATGATCATATGGTTTTTCTCCTTCAGTTTGTTAATATGGTTTATCACATTGATAGATTTGCGTATATTGAAGAATCCTTGCATTCCTGGAATAAACCCCACTTGATCATGGTGTATGATCCTTTTAATGTGCTGTTGGATTCTGTTTGCTAGTATTTTGTTGAGGATTTTTGCATCTATGTTCATCAGTGATATTGGCCTGTAGTTTTCTTTCTTTGTGACATCCTTGTCTGGTTTTGGTATCAAGGTGATGGTGGCCTCGTAGAAGGAGTTTGGGAGTGTTCCTCCCTCTGCTATATTTTGGAAGAGTTTGAGAAGGATAGGTGTTAGCTCTTCTCTAAATGTTTGATAGAATTCGCCTGTGAAGCCATCTGGTCCTGGGCTTTTCTTTGTTGGAAGATTTTTAATCACAGTTTCAATTTCAGTGCTTGTGATTGGTCTCTTCATATTTTTTATTTCTTCCTGATTCAGTCTTGGCAGGTTGTGCATTTCTAAGAATTTGTCCATTTCTTCCAGATTGTCCATTTTATTGGCATAGAGTTGCTTGTAGTAATCTCTCATGATCTCTTTTATTTCTGCAGTGTCAGTTGTTACCTCTCCTTTTTCATTTCTAATTCTATTGATTTGAGTCTTCTCCCTTTTTTTCTTGATGAGTCTGGCTAGTGGTTTATCTATTTTGTTTATCTTCTCAAAGAACCAGCTTTTAGTTTTATTGATCTTTGCTATTGTTTCCTTCATTTCTTTTTCATTTATTTCTGATCTGATTTTTATGATTTCTTTCCTTCTGCTAGCTTTGGGGTTTTTTGGTTCTTCTTTCTCTAATTGCTTGAGGTGCAAGGTTAGGTTGTTTATTCGAGATGTTTCCTGCTTCTTAAGGTGGGCTTGTATTGCTATAAGCTTCCCCCTTAGAACTGCTTTTGCTGCATCCCACAGGTTTTGGGTCGTTGTGTCTCCATTGTCATTTGTTTCTAGGTATTTTTTGATTTCCTCTTTGATTTCTTCAGTGATCACTTCATTATTAAGTAGTGTATTGTTTAACCTCCATGTGTTTGTATTTTTTACAGATCTTTTCCTGTAATTGATATCTAGTCTCATGGCGTTGTGGTCAGAAAAGATACTTGATACAATTTCAATTTTCTTAAATTTACCAAGGCTTGATCTGTGACCCAAGATATGATCTATCCTGGAGAATGTTCCATGAGCACTTGAGAAAAATGTGTATTCTGTTGTTTTTGGATGGAATGTCCTATAAATATCAATTAACTCCATCTCGTTTAATGTATCATTTAAAGCTTGTGTTTCCTTATTTATTTTCATTTTGGATGATCTGTCCATTGGTGAAAGTGGGGTGTTAAAGTCCCCTACTATGAATGTGTTACTGTCGATTTCCCCTTTTATGGTTGTCAGTATTTGCCTTATGTATTGAGGTGCACCTATGTTGGGTGCATAAATATTTACAATTGTTATATCTTCCTCTTGGATCGATCCCTTGATCATTATGTAGTGTCCTTCTTTGTCTCTTCTAATAGTCTTTGTTTTAAAGTCTATTTTGTCTGATATGAGAATTGCTACTCCAGCTTTCTTTTGGTTTCCATTTGCATGAAATACCTTTTTCCATCCCCTTACTTTCAGTCTGTATGTGTCTCTAGGTCTGAAGTGGGTCTCTTGTAGACAGCAAATACATGGGTCTTGTTTTTGTATCCATTCAGCCAATCTGTGTCTTTTGGTGGGAGCATTTAGTCCATTTACATTTAAGGTAATTATCGATATGTGTGTTCCTATTCCCATTTTCTTAATTGTTTTGGGTTCGTTATTGTAGGTCCTTTCCTTCTTTTGTGTTTCTTGCCTAGAGAAGTTCCTTTAGCAGTTGTTGTAGAGCTGGTTTGGTGGTGCTGAACTCTCTCAGCTTTTGCTTGTCTGTAAAGGTTTTAATTTCTCCATCAAATCTGAATGAGATCCTTGCTGGGTAGAGTAGTCTTGGCTGCAGGTTTTTCTCCTTCAACACTTTCAATATGTCCTGCCACTCCCTTCTGGCTTGCAGAGTTTCTGCTGAAAGATCAGCTGTTAACCTTATGGGGATTCCCTTGTGTGTTATTTGTTGTTTTTCCCTTGCTGCTTTTAATATGTTTTCTTTGTATTTAATTTTTGACAGTTTGATTAATATGTGTCTTGGCGTATTTCTCCTTGGATTTATCCTGTATGGGACTCTCTGTGCTTCCTGGACTTGATTAACTATTTCCTTTCCCATATTAGGGAAGTTTTCAACTATAATCTCTTCAAATATTTTCTCAGTCCCTTTCTTTTTCTCTTCTTCTTCTGGAACCCCTATAATTCGAATGTTGGTGCGTTTAATGTTGTCCCAGAGGTCTCTGAGACTGTCCTCAGTTCTTTTCATTCTTTTTTCTTTATTCTGCTCTGCAGTAGTTATTTCCACTATTTTATCTTCCAGGTCACTTATCCGTTCTTCTGCCTCAGTTATTCTGCTATTGATCCCATCTAGAGTACTTTTAATTTCATTTATTGTGTTGTTCATCGTTGCTTGTTTCATCTTTAGTTCTTCTAGGTCCTTGTTAACTGATTCTTGCAATTTGTCCATTCTATTGTCCATTCTATCTCCAAGATTTCGGATCAACCTTACTATCATTATTCTGAATTCTTTTTCAGGTAGACTGCCTATTTCCTCTTCATTTATTAGGTCTGGTGGGTTTTTATCTTGCTCCTTCATCTGCTGTGTGTTTTTCTGTCTTTTCATTTTGCTTATCTTACTGTTTTTGGGGTCTCCTTTTTTGCAGGCTGAAGGTTCGTAGTTCCTGTTGTTTTTTGTGTCTGTCCCCAGTGGCTAAGGTTGGTTCAGTGGGGTGTGTAGGCTTCCTGGTGGAGGGTACTAGTGCCTGTGTTCTGGTGGATGAGGCTGGATCTTGTCTTTCTGGTGGGCAGGTCCACGTCTGGTGGTGTGTTTTGGGGTGTCTGTAGACTTATTATGATTTTGGGCAGCCTCTCTGCTAATGGGTGGGGTTGTGTTCCTGTCTTGCTAGTTGTTTGGCATAGGATGTCCAGCACTGTAGCTTGCTGGTCGTTGAGTGAAGCTGGGTGCTGGCGTTGAGATGGAGATCTCTTGGAGATTTTTGCTGTTTGATATTATGTGCAGCTGGGAGGCCTCTTGTGGACCAGTGTCCTGAAGTTGGCTCTCCCACCTCAGAGGCACAGCACTGACTCCTGGCTGCAGCACCAAGAGCCTTTCATCCACAAGGCTCCTTAATTTGGGATGATTCGTTGTCTATTCAGGTATTCCACAGATGCAGGGTATATCAAGTTGATTGTGGAGCTTTAATCCGCTGCTTCTGAGGCTGCTGGGAGAGATTTCCCTTTCTCTTCTTTGTTCTCACAGTTCCCAGGGGCTCAGCTTTGGATTTGGCCCCGCCTGTGCGTGTAGGTCGCCAGAGGGCGTCTGTTCTTTGCTCAGACAGGACGGGGTTAAAGGAGCCGCTGATTCGGAGGCTCTGGCTCACCCAGGCCGGGGGGTTGGGAGGGTCACGGAGTGCGGGGCGGGCCTGCAGCGGCAGAGGCCGGCGTGACACTGCAGCCTGAGGCGCGCCGAGCGCTCTCCCGGGGGAGCCGTCCCTGGATCCCGGGACCCTGGCAGTGGCGGGCTGCACAGGCTCCCCGGAAGGGCGTGTGGCTAGTGACCTGTGTTCGCACACAGGCCTCCTGGCTGCGGCAGCAGCGGCCTTAGCGTCCCATGTCCGTCTCTGGGCTCCGCACTCTTAGCCGCGGCTCGCGCCCGTCCCTGGAGCTCTCTCAAGCAGCGTTCTTAATCCCCTCTCCTCGTGCACCAGGAAACAAAGAGGGACGTAAAAGTCTCTTGCCTCTTCGGCAGGTCCAGACCCCTCCCCGGACTCTCTCCCGGCCAGCCGCGGTGCACCAACACCCTGCAGGCTGTGTTCACGCCGCCAACCTCAGTCCTCTCCCGGCGCTCCAACAAAAGCCGGAGCCTCAGCTCCCAGTCCCGCCCGCCCCGGCGGGCGAGCAGAAAAGCCTCTCGGCTGGTGAGTTCCGGTCGGCCCGATCCTCTGCGCTGGAATCTGTCCGCTTTGTCCTCCGCACCCCTGTTGCTGTGCTCTCCTCCGCGGCTCCCAAGCTCCCCCACTCCGCCTCCCGAAGTCTCCACCCGCGAAGGGGCTTCCTAGTGTGTGGACACTTTTCCTCCTTCACAGCTCTCTCCCGCTGGTGCAGGACCCGTCCCTATCCTTTTGTCTCTGTTTAGTTTTTTCTTTTGCCCTAACCAGGTACGTGGGGGGTTCCTTGCCTTTTGGGAGGTCTGAGGTCTTCTGCCAGCGTTCAGTAGGTGCTCCATAGGAGTTGTTCCACGCGTAGATGTATTTCTGGTGTATCTGTGGAGAGGAAGGTGATCTCTGCCTCTTACTCTTCCGCCATCTTCCCGGAAGTCCTCTGATGGTACCTATTTAAATCTTTGGTTGGCAATTCAGTCTCACGCCCCCACACCCCCAGAAAGAGTGATCCTTGTGGTAAAGATCAGCTTGGTAAGAATGGTAGGATTTTAATACTCATTTGAACCTCTTTTAGTGGGGTGTTTGCAGCCAAAAGCATTCCACGGATACACTGTGCCCAGTGCGTTTGCTTGGGGTCTGTCCCACCAGCCACAGGCTGCAGGTAGAGGTGTGCACGTCGGCTGAGACTCCAGAGCCATCACCAGCCTTTGCTGTTAGTCCTTTCGAGTCAGGCCCCAACAAAGGTCCCGCTGCCCAGTGTCCTAGGAGCTAGTAGAATGACACTGAGTTCGGTTCAGAAGCAAAGCCAAGCTTCATTCTTCGATCAAAGAATGGAGACGGACGAACTCCCACCTTAGAACACCAGCTCTCCAGACAGGCCCTGGGAGGCTTCTTGACCTGGGGAAGGAGGAAGAAGTCTCCTATGATGTTTCTTTTTCTGTGTGACTTATTTCAGTTAGAATCATCATACCTGAATCCAGTCATTATGCTGCTATGGGCCTGATGACATAGATTTCATTGCTGAGTGATATTGCATTGTACGTAAGTACCACAACATCTTTATCCATTTTTCGCTCTATGCGATATTGAACTTGTACCATAAACGAGGTTCTTGTAAACAGAGCCGTCCCAAACTTTGGGGTGGCTGTGTCTTTTAGATTTTAATTTCCCTAAGCTATAGGACCATAAGTGGAAGTGCCCTAGGCTCTGTTGCTTTGTTTTTTAGATGTTTCAGGAAACACCATACAATTCTCCCAAGTGGCTGTTTGGAATTAACATCCCACACATCAGCATAACAAGGCTCCCAGTTCTCCATGGCCTGTCCTGCCTTTCTGGATTTTACACTTTTTTCAGATGGCCCTTTTGACCGGGGGGATGTGAGACTTCATTGTAGTGCAGATTTCCTTTGCAAGCTTGCTTGTTTGGCCAAAAAGGGCGTATGCGTTTTTTCCTGAATATATTCAGGAAAAAATGCATACGCCCTTTTTGGAGAGTGCATCATTGTCGACGTTCTGCCTCTTTTCCTATGCTTTAAATGCAATTCCAGTCTAACTCCTGAAATCGGTTTCTTGCAATTCTGCCCGGCTTTCAAGTCCTCTTGGCAGCCTTACTTCAGTATATTTTTGGACGATAGCTGTCATTTATAACTCTGCAGGTTTGTGAATTACAGTGCCCCTGGGCTCCTTTCTTCAACTCGCTTTCTTGTGAGCTGGCTGCAACACCGCAGGATTGCTTCAGGCCCTAATCTTGTTCTGGCACGGCCCGCTGAGCCTTTGGTTAATTCCTCTTCCTGGTGGGAAATGAGAGTTAAATTTGCCCGTCCAGACACCTCCAGCTAGTCTCTCATTGGTTCTCCCTATTCCTGTTCATCTTCCGCAGAAATTGCAAACTGGGCCAAACAGGAGGTTAAAGGCACTGACTCTCCAAGTTGGGAGAGTGTTAGTAAAGCGTCTGGAATGATGCATCCGAGGACCAGGGGACGAGAACTGAGACATATTGGTACACGTCTCCCGATCACACGGTTGATCATACTCTGGGTTCCACATGCATGATTTAGCTGAAGGAAGAATCCCTGAAAATTGGAGAGTTGAGACCCGTGGAATGGGTACCATGCAATATGACTTCAAAGGGTTTTCATTTGCTCACCGAAACTCTCCAGTCCTATCATTTCTGCATTTATGCCCCTGTACACACGCTTGATTCTCTTTCGGAGACATAGCAATCCATAGCTTTTAAGATACTTACTAGTCAGGTACATTCTTAGGCGTTTAATATGGGGTTGTGAGTCCATTTCATTCAGCAAGGAGTAGCTCTTGTGTATTACATATTTGGCTTAAGGAAATTTATCTGTGCTCATTTCAATCTCTGGTTTTATGCAGCACCCCAACTCACCTTTCCTCTTAAGCAAGCATAAGTTGGTTTTCTAAATTTGAGACCCTGTTCCATTTTGTAATTCAGTTCCTGTATAGCCAAGTTTACATTCCGTGTATTAGTGATATCTTATGATGTTTCTTTTTCTGTGTGACTTATTTCAGTTAGAATCATCATACCTGAATCCACTCATTTTGCTGCTCCGGGCCTGATGATATAGATTTCATTGCTGAGTGATATTGCATTGTACGTAAGTACCACAACTTCTTTATCCATTTTTCGCTTTATGTGATATTGAACTTGTACCATAAACGACGTTCTTGTAAACAGAGCCGTCCCAAACTTTGGGGTGGCTGTGTCTTCTTGATTTTAATTTCCCTAAGCTATAGGACCAAAAGTGGAAGTGCCCTAGGCTCTGTTGCTTTGTTTTTTAGATGTTTCAGGAAACACCATACACTTCTTCCAAGTGGCTGTTTGGAATTTACATCCCACCCATCAGCATAACAAGGCTCCCAGTTCTCCATGGCTTGTCCTGCCTTTCTGGATTTTACACTTTTTTCAGATGGCCCTTTTGACTGCGGGGAAGTGAGACTTCATTGTAGTGCAGATTTCCTTTGCAAGCTTGCTTGGTTGGCCAAAAAGGGCGTATGCGTTTTTTTCCGAATATATTCAAGAAAAAACGCATACGCCCTTTTTGGCGAAGTGCATCATTATCGACGTTCTGCCTCTTTTCCTATGCTTTAAATGCAATTCCAGTCTACCTCCTGAAATCGGTTTCCTGCAATTCTGCCCGGCTTTCAAGTCCTCTTGGCAGCCTTACTTCAGTATATTTTTGGACGATAGCTGTCATTTATAACTCTGCAGTTTTGTGAATTACAGTGCCCCTGGGCTCCTTTCTTCAACTCGCTTTCTTGTGAGCTGGCCGCAACACCGCAGGATTGCTTTAGGCCCTAATCTGGTTCCAGCACGGCACGCTGAGCCTTTGGTTAATTCCTCTTCCTGGTGGGAAATGAGAGTTAAATTTGCCCGTCCAGACACCTCCAGCTAGTCTCTCATTGGTTCTCCCTATTCCTGTTCATCTTCCGCGGAATTTGCAAACTGAGCCAAACAGGAGGTTAAAGGCACTGACTCCCCAAGTCAGGAGAGTGTTAGTAAAGCGTCTGGAATGTTGCACCCGAGTACCAGGGGACGAGAACTGAGACATATTTCAACACGTCTCCCGATCACACGGTTGATCATACTCTCGGTTCCACATGCATGTTTTAGCTGAAGGATGAATCCCTTAAACCTGGAGAGTTGAGACCCGTGGAATGGGTACCATGCAATATGACTTCAAAGGGTCTTCATTTGCTCACCGAACCTCTCCAATCCTATCACTGCTGCGTTTATGCCCCTGTACTCACGCTTGATTCTCTTTCAGAGACATACCAATCCATAGGTTTTAAGATACTTACTAGTCAGGTACATTATTAGGCGTTTAATATGGGGTTTTGAGTCCATTTCGTTGATCAAGTAGTAGCTCTTGTCTATTCCATATTTGGCTTAAGGAACTTTATCTGTGCTCATTTCAATCTCTGGTTTTATGCAGCACCCCAACTCACCTTTCCCCTTAAGCAAGCATAAGTTGGTTTTCTGAATTTGAGACCCTGTTCTGTTTTGTAATCCAGTTCCTGTGTAGCCAAGTTTACATTCCGTGTATTAGTGATATCTTATGATGTTTCTTTTTCTGTGTGACTTATTTCAGTTAGAATCATCATACCTGAATCCACTCTATGCTGCTACGGGCCTGATGACATAGATTTCATTGCTGAGTGGTATTCCATTATACGTAAGTACCACAACTTCTTTATCCATTTTTCACTTTCTGCGATGTTGAATTTGTACCGTAAACGAGGTTCTTGTAAACAGAGCCGTCCCAAACTTTGGGGTGGCTGTGTGTTTTTGATTTTAATTTCCCTAAGCTATAGGACCATAAGTGGAAGTGCCCTAGGCTCTGTTGCTTTGTTTTTTAGATGTTTCAGGAAACACCATACACTTCTCCCGAGTGGCTGTTGGCAATTTACATCCCGCCCATCAGCATAACAAGGCTCCCAGTTCTCCATGGCCTGTCCTGCCTTTCTGGATTTTACACATTTTTCACATGGCCCTTTTGACCGGGGGGATGTGAGACTTCATTGTAATGCAGATTTCCTTTGCAAGCTTGCTTGGTTGGCCAAAAAGTGCGTATGCGTTTTTCCCTGAATATATTCAGGAAAAAACGCATATGCCCTTTTTGGCCAAGTGCATCATTGTCGACGTTCTGCCTCTTTTCCTATGCTTTAAATGCAATTCCAGTCTACCTCCTGAAATCGGTTTCCTGCAATTCTGCCCCGCTTTCAAGTCCTCTTGGCAGCCTTACTTCAGTATATTTTTGGACGATAGCTGTCATTTATAACTCTGCAGGTTTGTGAATTACAGTGCCCCTGAGCTCCTTTCTTCAACTCGCTTTCTTGTGAGCTGGCCGCAACACCGCAGGATTGTTTCACGCCCTAATCTGGTTCCGGCACGGCACGCTGAGCCTTTGGTTAATTCCTCTTCCTGGTGGGAAATGAGAGTTAAATTTGCCCGTCCAGACACCTCCAGCTAGTCTCTCATTGGTCCTCCCTATCCCTGTACATCTTCCACAGAAATTGCAAACTGGGCCAAACAGGAGGTTAAAGGCACTGACTCTCCAAGTTGGGCGAGTGGTGGTAACGCGTCTGGAATGTTGCACCCGAGTACCAGCGGACGAAAACTGAGACATATTTGAACACGTCTCCCGATCACACGGTTGATCATACTCTGGGTTCCACATGCATGTTTCAGCTGAAGGAAGAATCCCTTAAAGCTGGAGAGTTGAGACCCGTGGAATGGGTACCATGCAATATGACTTCAAAGGGTCTTCATTTGCTCACCGAACCTCTCCAATCCTATCACTCCTGCGTTTATGCCCTGTACTCACGCTTGATTCTCTTTCAGAGACATAGCAATCCATAGGTTTTAAGATACTTACTAGTCAGGTACATTCTTAGGCGTTTAATATGGGGTGTTGAGTCCATTTCGTTGAGCAAGTAGTAGCTCTTGTCTATTCCATATTTGGCTTAAGGAACTTTATCTGTGCTCATTTCAATCTCTGGTTTTATGCAGCACCCCAACTCACCTTTCCCCTTAAGCAAGCATAAGTTGGTTTTCTCAATTTGAGACCCTGTTCTGTTTTGTAATCCAGTTACTGTGTAGCCAAGTTTACATTCCGTGTATTAGTGATATCTTATGATGTTTCTTTTTCTGTGTGACTTATTTCAGTTAGAATCATCATACCTGAATCCACTCTATGCTGCTACGGGCCTGATGACATAGATTTCATTGCTGAGTGATATTGCATTGTACGTAAGTACCACAACTTCTTTATCCATTTTTCACTTTCTGCGATATTGAACTTGTACCGTAAACGAGGTTCTTGTAAACAGAGCCGTCCCAAACTTTGGGGTGGCTGTGTCTTTTTGATTTTAATTTCCCTAAGCTATAGGACCATAAGTGGAAGTGCCCTAGGCTCTGTTGCTTTGTTTTTTAGATGTTTCAGGAAACTCCATACACTTCTCCCTAGTGGCTGTTGGCAATTTACATCCCGCCCATCAGCATAACAAGGCTCCCAGTTCTCCATGGCCTGTCCTGCCTTTCTGGATTTTACACTTTTTTCACATGGCCCTTTTGACCGGGGGGATGTGAGACTTCATTGTAGTGCAGATTTCCTTTGCAAGCTTGCTTGGTTAGCCAAAAAGGGCATATGCTTTTTTTCCAGAATATATTCAGGAAAAGACGCATACGCCCTTTTTGGCCAAGGGCATCATTGTCGACGTTCTGCCTCTTTTCCTATGCTTTAAATGCAATTCCAGTCTACCTCCTGAAATCGGTTTCCTGCAATTCTGCCCCGCTTTCAAGTCCTCTTGGCAGCCTTACTTCAGTATATTTTTGGATGATAGCTGTCATTTATAACTCTGCAGGTTGTGAATTACAGTGCCCCTGAGCTCCTTTCTTCAACTCGCTTTCTTGTGAGCTGGCCGCAACACCGCAGGATTGCTTCAGGCCCTAATCTGGTTCCGGCACGGCACGCTGAGCCTTTGGTTAATTCCTCTTCCTGGTGGGAAATGAGAGTTAAATTTGCCCGTCCAGACACCTCCAGCTAGTGTCTCATTGGTCCTCCCTATTCCTGTTCATCTTCCGCAGAAATTGCAAACTGGGCCAATCAGGAGGTTAAAGGCACTGACTCTCCAAGTCGGGAGAGTGTTAGTAAAGCGTCTGGAATGTTGCACCCGAGTACCAGGGGACGTGAACTGAGACATATTTCAACACGTCTCCCAATCACACGGTTGATCATACTCTGGGTTGCACATGCATGTTTTAGCTGAAGGAAGAATCACTTAAACCTGGAGAGTTGAGACCCGTGGAATGGGTACCATGCAATATGACTTCAAAGGGTCTTCATTTGCTCACCGAACCTCTCCAATCCTATCACTCCTGCGTTTATGCCCCTGTACTCACGCTTGATTCTCTTTCACAGAGATAGCAATCCATAGGTTTTAAGATACTTACTAGTCAGGTAGATTATTCGGCGTTTAATATGGGGTGTTGAGCCCATTTCGTTGAGCAAGGAGTAGCTCTTGTCTATTCCATATTTGGCTTAAGGAACTTTATCTGTGCTCATTTCAATCTCTGGTTTTATGCAGCACCCCAGCTCACCTTTCCCCTTAAGCAAGCATAAGTGGGTTTTCTAAATTTGAGACCCTGTTCTGTTTTGTAATTCAGTTCCTGTGTAGCCAAGTTTACATTCCGTGTATTAGTGTTATCTTATCATGTTTCTTTTTCTGTGTATTTCAGTAGAATCATCATACCTGAATCCACTCATTATGCTGCTACAGGCCTGATGACATAGATTTCATTGCTGAGTGATATTGCATTGTATGTAAGTACCACAACTTCTTTATCCATTTTTCATTTTCTGCGAAATTGAACTTGTACCGTAAATGAGGTTCTTGTATACAGAGCCGTCCCGAACTTTGGGGTTGCTGTGTCTTTTTGATTTTAATTTCCCTAAGCTATAGGACCATAAGCGGAAGTGCCCTAGGCTCTGTTGCTTTGTTTTTTATATGTTTCAGGAAACACCATACACTTCTCCCAAGTGGCTGTTGGCAATTTACATCCCGCCCATCAGCATAACAAGGCTCCCAGTTCTCCATGGCCTGTCCTGCCTTTCTGGATTTTACACGTTGTTCAGATGACCCTTTTGACCGGTGGGAAGTGAGTCTTCACTGTAGTGCAGATTTCCTTTGCAAGCTTGCTTGGTTGGCCAAAAAGGGCGTATGCGTTTTTTCCTGAATATATTCAGGAAAAAACGCATACGCCCTTTTTGGCCAAGTGCATCATTGTGGACGTTCTGCCTCATTTCCTATGCTTTAAATGCAATTCCAGTGTACCTCCTGAAATCGGTTTCCTGCAATTCTGGCCCGCTTTCAAGTCCTCTTGGCAGCCTTACTTCAGTATATTTTTGGACGATAGCTGTCATTTATAACTCTACATGGTTGTGAATTACAGTGCCCCTGAGCTCCTTTCTTCAACTCGCTTTCTTGTGAGCTGGCCGCAACACCGCAGGATTGCTTCAGGCCCTAATCTGGTTCTGGCACGGCACGCTGAGCCTTTGGTTAATTCCTCTTCCTGGTGGGAAATGAGAGTTAAATTTGCCCATCCAGACACCTCCAGCCAGTCTCTCATTGGTTCTCCCTATTCCTGTTCATCTTCCACAGAAATTGCAAACTGGGCCAAACAGGAGGTTAAAGGCACTGACTCTCCAAGTCGGGAGAGTGTTAGTAAAGCGTCTGGAATGTTGCACCCGAGTACCAGGAGACAAGAACTGAGACATATTGGAACACGTCTCCCGATCACACGGTTGATCATACTCTGGGTTCCACATGCATGCTTTAGCTGAAGGAAGAATCCCTTAAACGTGGAGAGTTGAGACCCGTGGAATGGGTACCATGCAATATGACTTCAAAGGGTCTTCATTTGCTCACCGAACCTCTCCAATCCTATCACTGCTGCGTTTATGCCCTTGTACACACGCTTGATTCTCTTTTGGAGACATAGCAATCCATAGGTTTTAAGATACTTACTAGTCAGGTACATTCTTAGGTGTTTAATATGGGGTGTTGAGTCCATTTCGTTGAGCAAGGAGTAGCTCTTGTCTATTACATATTTGGCTTAAGGAACTTTATCTGTGCTCATTTCAATCTCTGGTTTTATGCAGCACCCCAACTCACCTTTCCCCTTAAGCAAGCGTAAGTTGGTTTTGTAAATTTGAGACCCTGTTCTGTTTTGTAATCCAGTTCCTGTGTAGCCAAGTTTACATTCCGTGTATTAATGATATCTTATGATGTTTCTTTTTCTTGTGACTTATTTCAGTTATAATCATCATACCTGAATCCACTCATTATGCTGCTACGGGCCTGATGACATAGATTTCATTGCTGAGTGATATTGCATTGTACGTAAGTACCACAACTTCTTTATCCATTTTTCACTTTCTGCGATATTGAACTTGTACCGTAAACGAGGTTCTTGTAAACAGAGCCGTCCAAAACTTTGCGGTGGCTGTGTCTTTTTGATTTTAATTTCCCTAAGCTATAGGACCATAAGTGGAAGTGCCCTAGGCTCTGTTGCTTTGTTTTTTAGATGTTTCCAGAAACACCATACACTTCTCCGGAGTGGCTGTTGGCAGTTTACATCCCGCCCATCAGCATAACAAGGCTCCCAGTTCTCCATGGCCTGTCCTGCCTTTCTGGATTTTACAATTTTTTCAGATGGCCCTTTTGACCGGGGGGAAGTGAGACTTCATTGTAGTGCAGATTTCCTTTGCAAGCTTGCTTGGTTGGCCAAAAAGGGCGTATGCGTTTTTTCTTGAATATATTCAGGAAAAAACGCATACGCCCTTTTTGGCCAAGTGCATCATTGTCAACGTTCTGCCTCTTTTCCTATGCTTTAAATGCAATTCCACTCTACCTCCTGAAATCGGTTACCTGCAATTCTGCCCCGCTTTCAAGTCCTCTTGGCAGCCTTACTTCAGTATATTTTTGGACGATAGCTGTCATTTATAACTCTGCAGGTTTGTGAATTACAGTGCCCCTGAGCTCCTTTCTTCAACTCGCTTTCTTGTGAGCTGGCCGTAACACCGCAGGATTGCTTCAGGCCCTAATCTGTTTCCGGCATGGCACGCTGAGCCTTTGGTTAATTCCTCTTCCTGGTGGGAAATGAGAGTTAAATTTGCCCGTCCAGACACCTCCAGCTAGTCTCTCATTGGTCCTCCCTATCCCTGTACATCTTCCACAGAAATTGCAAACTGGGCCAAACAGGAGGTTAAAGGCACTGACTCTCCAAGTTGGGCGAGTGGTTGTAACGCGTCTGGAATGTTGCACCCGAGTACCAGCGGACGAAAACTGAGACATATTTGAACACGTCTCCCGATCACACGGTTGATCATACTCTGGGTTCCACATGCATGTTTCAGCTGAAGTAAGAATCCCTTAAAGCTGGAGAGTTGAGACCCGTGGAATGGGTACCATGCAATATGACTTCAAAGGGTCTTCATTTGCTCACCGAACCTCTCCAATCCTATCACTCCTGCGTTTATGCCCTCTACTCACGCTTGATTCTCTTTCAGAGACATAGCAATCCATAGGTTTTAAGATACTTACTAGTCAGGTACATTCTTAGGCGTTTAATATGGGGTGTTGAGTCCATTTCGTTGAGCAAGGAGTAGCTCTTGTCTATTCCATATTTGGCTTAAGGAACATTATCTGTGCTCATTTCAATCTCTGGTTTTATGCAGCACCCCAACTCACCTTTCCCCTTAAGCAAGCATAAGTTGGTTTTCTCAATTTGAGACCCTGTTCTGTTTTGTAATCCAGTTACTGTGTAGCCAAGTTTACATTCCGTGTATTAGTGATATCTTATGATGTTTCTTTTTCTGTGTGACTTATTTCAGTTAGAATCATCATACCTGAATCCACTCTATGCTGCTACGGGCCTGATGACATAGATTTCATTGCTGAGTGATATTGCATTGTACGTAAGTACCACAACTTCTTTATCCATTTTTCACTTTCTGCGATATTGAACTTGTACCGTAAACGAGGTTCTTGTAAACAGAGCCGTCCCAAACTTTGGGGTGGCTGTGTCTTTTTGATTTTAATTTCCCTAAGCTATAGGACCATAAGTGGAAGTGCCCTAGGCTCTGTTGCTTTGTTTTTTAGATGTTTCCGGAAACACCATACACTTCTCCCTAGTGGCTGTTCGCAATTTACATCCCGCCCATCAGCATAACAAGGCTCCGAGTTCTCCATGGCCTGTCCTGCCTTTCTGGATTTTACACTTTTTTCACATGGCCCTTTTGACTGGGGGGAAGTGAGACTTCATTGTAGTGCAGATTTCCTTTGCAAGCTTGCTTGGTTGGCCAAAAAGGGCGTATGCTTTTTTTCCAGAATATATTCAGGAAAAGACGCATACGCCCTTTTTGGCCAAGGGCATCATTGTCGACGTTCTACCTCTTTTCCTATGCTTTAAATGCAATTCCAGTCTACCTCCTGAAATCGGTTTCCTGCAATTCTGCCCAGCTTTTAGGTCCTCTTGGCAGCCTTACTTCAGTATATTTTTGGATGATAGCTGTCATTTATCACTCTGCAGGTTTGTGAATTACAGTGCCCCTGAGCTCCTTTCTTCAACTCGCTTTCTTGTGAGCTGGCCGCAACACCGCAGGATTGCTTCAGGCCCTAATCTGGTTCCGGCACGGCACGCTGAGCCTTTGGTTAATTCCTCTTCCTGGTGGGAAATGAGAGTTAAATTTGCCCGTCCAGACACCTCCAGCTAGTGTCTCATTGGTCCTCCCTATTCCTGTTCATCTTCCGCAGAAATTGCAAACTGGGCCAATCAGGAGGTTAAAGGCACTGACTCTCCAAGTCGGGAGAGTGTTAGTAAAGCGTCTGGAATGTTGCACCCGAGTACCAGGGGACGTGAACTGAGACATATTTCAACACGTCTCCCAATCACACGGTTGATCATACTCTGGGTTGCACATGCATGTTTTAGCTGAAGGAAGAATCACTTAAACCTGGAGAGGTGAGACCCGTGGAATGGGTACCATGCAATATGACTTCAAAGGGTCTTCATTTGCTCACCGAACCTCTCCAATCCTATCACTCCTGCGTTTATGCCCCTGTACTCACGCTTGATTCTCTTTCACAGACATAGCAATCCATAGGTTTTAAGATACTTACTAGTCAGATACATTCTTAGGCGTTTAATATGGGGTGTTGAGCCCATTTCGTTGAGCAAGGAGTAGCTCTTGTCTATTCCATATTTGGCTTAAGGAACTTTATCTGTGCTCATTTCAATCTCTGGTTTTATGCAGCACCCCAGCTCACCTTTCCCCTTAAGCAAGCATAAGTGGGTTTTCTAAATTTGAGACCCTGTTCTGTTTTGTAATTCAGTTCCTGTGTAGCCAAGTTTACATTCCGTGTATTAGTGTTATCTTATCATGTTTCTTTTTCTGTGTATTTCAGTAGAATCATCATACCTGAATCCACTCATTATGCTGCTACAGGCCTGATGACATAGATTTCATTGCTGAGTGATATTGCATTGTATGTAAGTACCACAACTTCTTTATCCATTTTTCACTTTCTGCGAAATTGAACTTGTACCGTAAATGAGGTTCTTGTATACAGAGCCGTCCCGAACTTTGGGGTTGCTGTGTCTTTTTGATTTTAATTTCCCTAAGCTATAGGACCATAAGTGGAAGTGCCCTAGGCTCTGTTGCTTTGTTTTTTATATGTTTCAGGAAACACCATACACTTCTCCCAAGTGGCTGTTGGCAATTTACATCCCGCCCATCAGCATAACAAGGCTCCCAGTTCTCCATGGCCTGTCCTGCCTTTCTGGATTTTACACGTTGTTCAGATGGCCCTTTTGACCGGTGGGAAGTGAGACTTCACTGTAGTGCAGATTTCCTTTGCAAGCTTGCTTGGTTGGCCAAAAAGGGCGTATGCGTTTTTTCCTGAATATATTCAGGAAAAAACGCATACGCCCTTTTTGGCCAAGTGCATCATTGTCGACGTTCTGCCCCTTTTCCGATGATTTAAGTGCAATTCCAGTCTACCTCCTGAAATCGGTTTCCTGCAATTCTGCCCTGCTTTCAAGTCCTCTTGGCAGCCTTACTTCAGTATATTTTTGGACGATAGCTGTCATTTATAACTCTGCAGGTTTGTGAATTACAGTGCCCCAGAGCTCCTTTCTTTAACTCGCTTTCTTGTGAGTGGCCGCAACACCGCAGGATTGCTTCAGGCCCTAATCTGGTTCCGGCACGGAACGCTGAGCCTTTGGTTAATTCCACTTCCTGGTGGGAAATGAGAGTTAAATTTGATGGTCCAGTAACCTTCAGCTAGTCTCTCATTGGTTCTCCCTATTCCTGTCCATTTTCCGCAGAAATTGCAAACTGGGCCAAACAGGAGGTTAAAGGCACTGAGTCTCCAAGTCGGGAGAGTGTTAGTAAAGCGTCTGGAATGTTGCACCCGAGTACCAGGGGACGAAAAGTGAGACATATTGGAACACGTCTCCCGATCACACGGTTGATCACACTCTGGGTTAAACATGCATGTTTTAGCTGAAGGAAGAATCCCTTAAACCTGAAGAGTTGAGACCCGTGGAATGGGTACCATGCAATATGACTTCAAAGGGTCTTCATTTGCTCACCGAACCTCTCCAATCCTATCACTGCTGCCTTTATGCCCCTGTACACATGCTTGTTTCTCTTTCGGTGACACAGCAATCCATAGGTTTTAAGATACTTACTAGTCAGGTACATTCTTAGGCGTTTAATATGGGGTGTTGAGTCCATTTCGTTGAGCAAGAAGTAGCTCTTGTCCATTACATATTTGGCTTAAGGAACATTATCTCTGCTCATTTCAATCTCTGGTTTTATGCAACACCCCAACTCACCTTTCCCCTTAAGCAAGCATAAGTTGGTTTTCTACATTGGAGACCCTCTTCTGATTTGTAATCCAGTTCCTGTGTAGCCAAGTTTACATTCCGTGTATTAGTGATATCTTATGATGTTTCTTTTTCTGTGTGACTTATTTCAGTTAGAATCATCATACCTGAATCCACTCATTATGCTGCTATGGGCCTGATGACGTAGATTACATTGCTGAGTGATATTGCATTGTACGTAAGTACCACAACTTCTTTATCCATTTTTCACTTTCTGCGATATTGAACTTGTACCGTAAACGAGGTTTTTGTAAACAGAGCCGTCCCAAACTTTGGGGTTGCTGTGTTTTTTTTATTTTAATTTCCCTAAGCTATAGGACCATAAGTGATAGTGCCCTAGGCTCTGTTGCTTTGTTTTTTAGATGTTTCAGGAAACACCATACACTTCTCCGGAGTGGCTGTTGGCAATTTACATCCCGCCCAACAGCATAACAAGGCTCCCAGTTCTCCATGGCCTGTCCTGCCTTTCTGGATTTTACACTTTTTTCAGATGGCCCTGTTGACCGGGGGATGTGAGACTTCATTGTAGTGCAGATTTCCTTTGCAAACTTGCTTGGTTGGCCAAAAAGGGCGTATGCGTTTTTTCCTGAATATATTCAGGAAAAAACGCATACGCCGTTTTTGGCCAAGTGCATCATTGTCGACGTTCTGCTTCTTTTCCTATGCTTTAAATGCAATTCCAGTCTACCTCCTGAAATCGGTTTCCTGCAATTCTGCCCCGCTTTCAAGTCCTCTTGGCAGCCTTACTTCAGTATATTTTTGGACGATAGCTGTCATTTATAACTCTGCAGGTTTGTGAATTACAGTGCCCCTGAGCTCCTTTCTTCAACTCGCTCTCTTGTGAGCTGGCTGCAACACCGCAGGATTGCTTCAGTGACTAAAATGGTTTGGCACGGCACGCTGAGCCTTTGGTTATTTCCTCTTCCTGGTGAGAAATGAGAGTTAAATTTGCCCGTCCAGACACCTGCAGCTAGTCTCTCATTGGTTCTCCCTATTCCTGTTCATCTTCCGCAGAAATTGCAAACTGGGCCAAACAGAAGGTTAAAGACTATGACTCTCCAAGTCGGGAGAGTGTTAGTAAAGCATCTGGAATGTTGCACCCGAGCACCAGTGGACGAGAACTGAGACATATTGGAACACGTCTCCCGATCACAAGGTTGATCATACTCTGGGTTCCACATGCATGTTTTAGCTGAAGGAAGAATCCCTTAAACCTGGACAGTTGAGACCCGTGGAATGGGTACCATGCAATATGAATTCAAAGGGTCTTCATTTGCTCACCGAACCTCTCCAATCCTATCACTGCTGCGTTTATGTCCCTGTACACACGCTTGATTCTCTTTCGGAGACATAGCAATCCATAGGTTTTAAGATACTTACTAGTCAGGTACATTCTTAGGCATTTAATATGGGGTGTTGAGTCCATTTCGTTGAGCAAGGAGTAGCTCTTGTCCATTACATATTTGGCTTAAGGAACATTATCTGTGCTCATTTCAATCTCTGGTTTTATGCAGCACCCCAACTCACCTTTCCCCTTAAGCAAGCATAAGTTGGTTTTCTGCATTTGAGACCCTCTTTTGTTTTGTAATCCAGTTCCTGTGTAGCCAAGTTTACATTCCGTGTATTAGTGATATCTTATGATGTTTCTTTTTCTGTGTGACTTATTTCAGTTAGAATCATCATACCTGAATCCACTCATTATGCTGCTATGGGCCTGATGACATAGATTTCATTGCTGAGTGATATTGCATTGTACGTAAGTACCACAACTTCTTTATCCATTTTTCACTTTCTGCGATATTGAACTTGTACCGTAAAGGAGGTTCTTGTAAACAGAGCCGTCCCAAACATTGGGGTGGCTGTGTCTTTTTTATTTTAATTTCCCTAAGCTATAGGACCATAAGTGGAAGTGCCCTAGGCTCTGTTGCTTTGTTTTTTAGATGTTTCAGGAAACACCATACACTTCTCCCGAGTGGCTGTTGGCAATTTACATCCCGCCCATCAGCATAACAAGGCTCCCAGTTCTCCATGGCCTGTCCTGCCTTTCTGGATTTTACACTTTTTTCAGATGGCCCTTTTGACCGGGGGGAAGTGAGACTTCATTGTAGTGCAGATTTCCTTTGCAAGCTTGCTTGGTTGGCCAAAAAGTGCGTATGCGTTTTTTCCTGAATATATTCAGGAAAAAACGCATACGCCCTTTTTGGCCAAGTGCATCATTGTCGACGTTCCGCCTCTTTTTCTATGCTTTCAATGCAATTCCAGTCTACCTCCTGAAATCGGTTTCCTGCAATTCTGCCCCGCTTTCAAGTCCTCTTGGCAGCCTTACTTCAGTATATTTTTGGACGATAGCTCTCATTTATACCTCTGCAGGTTTGTGAATTAGAGTGCCCCTGAGCTCCTTTCTTCAACTCGCTTTCTTGTGAGCTGGCCGCAACACAGCAGGATTGCTTCAGGCCCTAATCTGGTTCCGGCACGGCATGCTGAGCCTTTGGTTAATTCCTCTTCCTGGTGGGAAATGAGAGGTAAATTTCCCCGTCCAGACACCTCCAGTTACTCTCTCATTGGTTCTCCCTATTCCTGTTCATCTTTCGCAGAAATTGCAAACTGAGCCAAACAGGAGGTTAAAGGCACTGACTCTCCAAGTCGGGAGAGTGTTAGTAAAGCATCTGGAATGTTGCACCCGAGTACCAGGGGATGAAAACTGAGACATATTTGAACACGTCTCCCGATCACATGGTTGATCATACTCTGGGTTCCACATGCATGTTTTAGCTGAAGGAAGAATCCCTTAAACCTGGAGAGTTGAGACCCGTGGAATGGGTACCATGCAATATGACTTCAAAGGGTCTTCATTTGCTCACCGAACCTCTCCAATCCTATCACTGCTGCGTTTATGTCCCTGTACACACGCTTGATTCTCTTTCGGAGACATAGCAATCCATAGGTTTTAAGATACTTACTAGTCAGGTACATTCTTAGGCATTTAATATGGGGTGTTTAGTCCATTTCATTGAGCAAGGAGTAGCTCTTGTCTATTCCATATTTGGCTTAAGGAACTTTATCTGTGCTCATTTCAATCTCTGGTTTTATGCAGCACCCCAACTCACCTTTCCCCTTAAGCAAGCATAAGTTGGTTTTCTACATTTGAGACCCTGTTCTGTTTTGTAATCCAGTTCCTGTGTAGCCAAGTTTACATTCCGTGTATTAGTGATGTCTTATGATGTTTCTATTTCTGTGTGACTTATTTCAGTTAGAATCATCATACCTGAATCCACTCATTATGCTGCTACGGGCCTGATGACATAGATTTCATTGCTGAGTGATATTGCGTTGTACGTAAGTACCACAACTTCTTTATCCATTTTTCACTTTCTGCGATATTGAACTTGTACTGTAAACGAGGTTCTTGTAAACAGAGCCGTCCCAAACATTTGGGTGGCTGTGTCTTTTTGATTTTAATTTCCCTAAGCTATAGGACCATAAGTGGAAGTGCCCTAGGCTCTGTTGCTTTGTTTTTTAGATGTTTCAGGAAACACCATACACTTCTCCCGAGTGGCTGTTGGCAATTTACATCCTGCCCATCAGCATAACAAGGCTCCCAGTTCTCCATGGCCTGTCCTGCCTTTCTGGATTTTACACTTTTTTCAGATGGCCCTTTTGACCGGGGGGAAGTGAGACTTCATTGTAGTGCAGATTTCCCTTGCAAGCTTGCTTGGTTGGCCAAAAAGAGCGTATGCGTTTTTTCCTGAATATATTTAGGAAAAATCGCATACGCTCTTTTTGGCCAAGTACATCATTGTGGACGTTCTGCTTCTTTTCCTATGCTTTCAATGCAATTCCAGTCTACCTCCTGAAATCGGTTGCCTGCAATTCTGCCCCGCTTTCAAGTCCTCTTGGCAGCCTTACTTCAGTATATTTTTGGACGATAGCTGTCATTTATAACTCTGCAGGTTTGTGAATTACAGTGCCCCTGAGGTCCTTTCTTCAACTCGCTTTCTTGTGAGCTGGCCGCAACACCACAGGATTGCTTCAGGCCCTAATCTGGTTCCGGCACGGCATGCTGAGCCTTTGGTTAATTCCTCATCCTGGTGGGAAATGAGAGGTAAATTTGCCCGTCCAGACACCTCCACCTAGTCTCTCATTAGTTCTCCCTATTCCTGTTCATCTTCCGCAGAAATTGCAAACTGGGCCAAACAGGAGGTTAAAGGCACTGACTCTCCAAGTCGGGAGAGTATTAGTTAAGCATCTGGAATGTTGCACCCGAGTACCAGGGGACGAAAACTGAGACATATTTGAACACGTCTCCCGATCACACGGTTGATCATACTCTGGGTTCCACATGCATGTTTTAGCTGAAGGAAGAATCCCTTAAACCTGGAGAGTTGAGACCTGTGGAATGGGTACCATGCAACATGACTTCAAAGGGTCTTCATTTGCTCACCGAACCTCTCCAATCCTATCACTGCTGCGTTTATGCCCCTGTACACACGCTTGATTCTCTTTCAGAGACATAGCAATCCATAGGTTTTAAGATACTTACTAGTCAGGTACATTCTTAGGCGTTTAATATGGGGTGTTGAGTCCATTTCGTTGAGCAAGGAGTAGCTCTTGTCTATTCCATATTTGGCTTAAGGAACTTTATCTGTGCTCATTTCAATCTCTGGTTTTATGCAGCACCCCAACTCACCTTTCCCCTTAAGCCAGCATAAGTTGGTTTTCTACATTTGAGACCCTGTTCTGTTTTGTAATCCAGTTCCTGTGTAGCCAAGTTTACATTCCGTGTATTAGTGATATCTTAAGATTTTTTTTTCTGTGTGACTTATTTTAGTTAGAATCATCATACCTGAATCCACTCTTTATGCTGCTACGTGCCTGATGACATAGATTTCATTGCTGAGTGATATTGCATTGTACGTATGTACCACAACTTCTTTATCCATTTTTCACTTTCTGCGATATTGAACTTGTACCGTAAACGTGGTTCTTGCCAACAGAGCCGTCCCAAACTTTGGGGTGGCTGTGTCTTTTTGATTTTAATTTCCCTAAGCTATAGGACCATAAGTGGAAGTGCCCTAGGCTCTGTTGCTTTGTTTTTTAGATGTTTCAGGAAACACCATACACTTCTCCCGAGTGGCTGTTGGCAATTTACATCCTGCCCATCAGCATAACAAGGCTCCCAGTTCTCCATGGCCTGTCCTGCCTTTCTGGATTTTACACTTTTTTCAGATGGCCCTTTTGACCGGGGGGAAGTGAGACTTCATTGTAGTGCAGATTTCCTTTGCAAGCTTGCTTGGTTGGCCAAAAAGGGCGTATGCGTGTTTTCCTGAATATATTCAGGAAAAAACGCATACGCCCTTTTTGGCCAAGTGCATCATTTTCGACGTTCTGCCTCTTTTCCTATGCTTAAAATGTAATTCCAGTCTACCTCCTGAAATCGGTTTCCTGTAATTCTGCCCCGCTTTCAAGTCCTCTTGGCAGCCTTACTTCAGTATATTTTTGGACGATAGCTGTCATTTATAACTCTGCAGGTTTGTGAATTACAGTGCCCCTGAGGTCCTTTCTTCAACTCGCTTTCTTGTGAGCTGGCCGCAACACCGCGGGATTGCTTCAGGCCCTAATCTGTTTCCGGCACGGCACGCTGAGCCTTTGGTTAATTCCTCTTCCTGGTGGGAAATGAGAGTTAAATTTGCCCGTCCACACACCTCCAGCTAGTCTCTCATTGGTTCTCCCTATTCCTGTTCATCTTCCGCAGAAATTGCAAACTGGGCCCAACAGGAGGTTAAAGGCACTGACTCTCAAAGTCGGGAGAGCGTTAGTAAAGTGTCTGGAATGTTGCACCCGAGTACCAGGGGTCGAAAACTGAGACATATTTGAACACATCTCCCGATCACACGGTTGATCATACTCTGGGTTCCACATGCATGTTTTAGCTGAAGGAAGAATCCCTTAAACCTGGAGAGTTGAGACCCGTGGAAGGGGTACCATGCAATATGACTTCAAAGGGTCTTCATTTGCTCACCGAACCTCTCCAATCCTATCACTGCTGCCTTTTTGCCCCTGTACACACGCTTGATTATCTTTCGGAGACATAGCAATCCATAGGTTTTAAGATACTTACTTGTCAGATACATGCTTAGGCGTTTAATATGGGGTGTTGAGTCCATTTCGTTGAGCAAGGAGTAGCTCTTGTCTATTCCATATTTGGCTTAAGGAACTTTATCTGTGCTCATTTCAATCTCTGGTTTTATGCAGCACTCCAACTCACCTTTCCGCTTAAGAAAGCATAAGTTATTTTTCTAAATTTGAGACACTCTTCTGTTTTGTAATCCAGTTCCTGTGTAGCCAAGGTTACATTCCGTGTATTAGTGATATCTTATGATGTTTCTTTTTCTGTGTGACTTATTTCAGTTAGAATCTTCATTCCTGAATCCACTCATTATGCTGCTACGGGCCTGATGACATAGATTTCATTGCTGAGTGATATTGCATTGTACGTAAGTACCACAACTTCTTTATCCATTTTTCACTTTCTGCGATATTGAACTTGTACCGTAAACGAGGTTCTTGTAAACAGAGCCGTCCCAAACTTTGGGGTGGCCGTGTCTTTTTGATTTTAATTTCCCTAAGCTATAGGACCATAAGTGGAAGTGCCCTAGGCTCTGTTGCTTTGTTTTTTAGATGTTTCAGGAAACAGCATACAGTTCTCCCCAGTGGCTGTTGGCAATTTCCATCCCACCCATCAGCATAACAAGGCTCCCAGTTCTCCATGGCCTGTCCTGCCTTTCTGGATTTTACACTTTTTTCAGATGGCCCTTTTGACCGGGGGGAAGTGAGACTTCATTGTAGTGCAGATTTCCTTTGCAAGCTTGCTTGGTTGGCCAAAAAGGGCGTATGCGTTTTTTCCTGAATATATTCAGGAAAAAACGCATACGCCCTTTTTGGCCAAGTGGATCATTGTCGACGTTCTGCCTCTTTTCCTATGCTTTCAATGCAATTCCAGTCTACCTCCTGAAATCGGTTTCCTGCAATTCTGCCCCGCTTTCAAGTCCTCTTGGCAGCCTTACTTCAGTATATTTTTGGACGATAGCTGTCATTTATAACTCTGCAGGTTTGTGAATTACAGTGCCCCTGAGCTCCTTTCTTCAACTCGCTTTCTTGTGAGCTGGCCGTAACACCGCAGGATTGCTTCAGGCCCTAATCTGGTTCCGGCACGGCACGCTGAGCCTTTGGTTAATTCCTCTTCCTGGTGGGAAATGAGAGTTAAATTTGCCGGTCCACACACCTCCAGCTACTCTCTCATTGGTTCTCCGTATTCCTGATCATCTTCCGAAGAAACTGCAAACTGGGCCAAACAGGAGGTTAAAGGCACTGACTCTCCAAGTCGGGAGAGTGTTAGTAAAGCGTCTGGAATGTTGCACCCGAGTACCAGGGGACGAGAACTGAGACATATTGGAACACATCTCCCGATCACACGGTTAATCATACTCAGGGTACCACATGCATGTTTTAGCTGAAGGAAGAATCCCTTAAACCTGGAGAGTTGAGACCCGTGGAATGGGTACCATGCAATATGACTTCAAAGGGTCTTCATTTGCTCACCGAACCTCTCCAATCCTATTACTGCTGACTTTATGCCCCTGTACACACGCTTGATTCTCTTTCGGAGACATAGCAATCCATAGGTTTTAAGATACTTACTAGTCAGGTACATTCTTAGACGTTTAATATGGGGTGTTGAGTCCATTTCGTTGAGCAAGTAGTAGCTCTTGTCTATTCCATATTTGGCTTAAGGAACTTTATCTGTGCTCATTTCAATCTCTGGTTTTATGCAGCACCCCAACTCACCTTTCCCCTTAAGCAAGCATAAGTTGGTTTTCTAAATTTGAGACCCTCTTCTGTTATGTAATCCAGTTCCTGTGTAGCCAAGTTTACATTCCGTGTATTAGTGATATGTTATGTTGTTTCATTTTCTGTGTGACTTATTTCAGTTAGAATCATCATACCTTAATCCACTCATTATGCTGCTACGGGCCTGATGACATAGATTTCATTGCTGAGTGATCTTGCATTGTACGTAAGTACCACAAGTTCTTTATCCATTTTTTGCTTTCTGCGATATTGAACTTGTACCGTAAATGAGGTTCTTGTAAACAGAGCCGTCGCAAAGTTTGGGGTGGCTGTGTCTTTTTGATTTTAATTTCCCTAAGCTATAGGACCATAAGTGGAAGTGCCCTAGGCTCTGTTGCTTTGTTTTTTAGATGTTTCAGGAAACACCATACACTTCTCCCGAGTGGCTGTTGGCAATTTACATCCCGCCCATCAGCATAACAAGGCTCCCAGTTCTCCATGGCCTGTCCTGCCTTTCTGGATTTTACACTTTTTTCAGATGGCCCTTTTGACCGGGGGGAAGTGAGAGTTCATTGTAGTGCAGATTTCCTTTGCAAGCTTGCTTGGTTGGCCAAAAAGGGCGTATGCGTTTTTTCCTGAATATATTCAGGAAAAAACGCATACGCCCTTTTTGGCCAAGTGCATCATTGTCGACGTTCTGCCTCTTTTCCTATGCTTTAAATGCAATTCCAGTCTACCTCCTGAAATCGCTTTCCTGCAATTCTGCCTTGCTTTCTATGCCTCTTCATAGCCTTACCTCAATATATTTTTTGAAAATAGTTGGCCTTTATAACCCTGCAGGTTTTTGAATTGCAGTGGCCCTTAGCTCCATTTTTCAGCTCTTATTTTTGTGATCTTGCCTCATAACCACAGGATTCCTTCAGGCCCTATTCTTCTTCTGGGGCACCTTGCTGTGCCTTTGGTTTATTCTTCTTACTGATGTCAAGTTAGAGTGACATGTGCCCATTGAAACCGCTACAGCTAGTTTCTCACTGGTTCCCCCTATTCCCATTCATCCTCCGCACAAACTGCAGACTGTGCGATACCAGAACTTAAAGGCATTGACTCTCCATGTGGGGATATTGTTAGTAACGTGGCTGGAATGTTGATCCGGAGCCCCAGGAGTGGAAAAATGAGGTGTGTTTTAGAAACCTTTCCCGATCATATGGTATACCAGTCACTGGGTTTCCCAAGCATGGTTTAGCTGCAGGAAGATTCCCTTCAACCTGGGGTGTTGGGACCCTTGGAATGAGTAGCATGAAGTATTGCATTAAACTTTTGGCAGTTGCTCACCAAAGCTCACCAATCCTCTCAGCCCCAAGTGTCCAGTCTTATGTCTTATCCAGCTGTGGGTTTATATGTGTTCAATCCAGGTTGCATCACAGCCCCTGAGCAAATTTTTTAAGAATTTTTCTCTCTTTCATTGTTTCTGCGTTTTGTTTTTAAAATTTATTTCTATAATGGGGTTTAGCTCATTTTCACTGCTGTGTTTGTGCCGCTCTGCACACACTTGATTCCCTTATGGAGATATATCAATACATGGGTTTTAAGATTCTTATTACTCAGATATATTTCTCTGCGGTGTATAGGGTGTGTTGAGGCCAGTTCATTGAGCAAGGTGTAGATCTTGTCTAATATCTATTTGGTTTATTGAACAGTATTTGCGCTAATTTCAAACTCTGGTTTTATGCATCTCCCCACCTCTCCTTTCCCCTTAAGCTGACATAAGTGTGTTTTCTAAATGTGAGACACTGTTCTGTTCTGTAATTCATTTCTTGTGCAGCCATATTTACCCTCCCTCTATAAGTGATATCTTATGATATGTTTCTTTTTCTGTTTGACTTATTTCAAGTAGTATTATCGGACCTAAATCCACTCTGTATCCTTCTACTAACCTTATTACATTGATTTCATGGTGAAGAGATATTCCATTGTACATAAGTACCACATCTTCTTTATCCATTGTTCTCTTTCCTGGGATATTTAAGGTGTACTGAAGTTGAGGTTCTTGTAAACAGAGTAGCCCTAAACTGTGGTGTGCTTGTGTCTTGTTGATTTTTAGACTTCCCTAGATATACTCCCATGATTGGAAGTATCCTATGCTCTGTAGCTCTGTTTTTTAGATGATTTAGGAACCACCATACACTTCTCCAGAGTGGCTCTCGGCAGTTCACACACTGCCCATCAGCGTATAAAGGCTCCCTGTTCTCCATGGCCTGTCCTGCATTTCTGGTTTTTACAATTTTTTAGGATGGCCCTTTTGACCGGTGGGAAATGAGACTTCTTTGTTGTGCACATTTGCATTGCTTGCTTGCTTCATTGCCCATAAAGTGCGTATGCGTTTTTTCCTGGATATAATCAGGAAAAAACGCATACGCCCTTTTGGGCCAACTGCATCATTGTCGAAATTCTGCCGCTTTTCATGTGCTTTAAAGACGAGTCCAATCTATCTCTTGAAATCTGTTTCTTGCAATTCTGTCTTGCATTCAGATCCTCTTCTTTGCCTTACCTCAACATATTTTTGGACATTAGTTTTCATTTATAACTCTGCAGGTTTGTGAATTTCAGTGACCCTGAGCTCCATTTTTTAAGTTGCTCTTTTGTGAGCTGGCCTCAAACCCGCAGGATTGCTTCAGGCCCTATTTTGGCTCCGGCGAGGCGGGCTGAGCCTTTTTTCAATTCTTATTCTTAATGGGAAATTAGAGTGATATGTGCCCGTCCAAACCCCTACAACTATTCTCTCATTGGTTCCCCCTCTTCCCGTTCATCCTCCTCACAATTTGCAAAATGTGTGAAACAGAAGTTGAAATGTGCTGATTCTCCAAGTGGGGAGATTCTAAGTAACGTGGCTGGAATGGTGAACAGGAGCACCAGGAGAGGATAAATGAGCTGCATTTTAGACACATCTCCCGATCACATGGTGTACAGTCCTCTGGGTTTTCCATGCATGTTTTAGCTGTAGGAAGATCCCTTGAACCTGCAGATTTGGGACCCATTGAATGGGTACCAGGTAGTATTACTTTAAAGGGTGTGCATTTCCTCACCCAACCTCACATTTCTCTTAGTGCAAACAGTTTCCAGCCTTATGTCTCATCCTGCTGTGGGTCTAGATGTGTTCAATCCATGTTGCATCACCGTCCCTGAGGAAAAGTTGTAAGAGGTTTTCTCTGTCTCTCTGTCGTTTATTTTTTTCAATTTATTACTATATTGGTTACAGCTGATTTTCAAAGCTCTGTTTCTTGCTGCTGTACATCCACTTGATTCACGTACAGAGAGACATCAGTAAATTCTTTTTCAGATTCTTACCAGTCGTATATATTCTTTTCCGGTGACTTGAGTGTGCTGAGTGCAGTTCTTTTAGTTACCGTGTAGGCCTTGTTGATTATCAGTTTGGTATTTGGAATGGTATCTTTGCTAATTTCAATCTCCTGGATGATGCCTCACCCCTCCCCACCTTTCCCGTTTAGCAGCCTTATGCGTGTTTTCTACATATTTGACTATGTTTTTGTTTTGTAATTTATTTCATGTGTAGCCATTTTGGATTCCACCTTTAAGTGATATCTTATGATATGTGTCTTTTTCTTTTTGAATTATGTCACTTAGAAAGATCATACGTAACTCCTCCGGAGTTGTTACAACTGGCCATATTTCATTGATTTCCAGGCTGAATAATATTCCACTCTACCTAAGTACCACATCTCTATCCATTTTTTCCCTCCAGAGACATTTAAGTTATATCCTAGTCGAGGATCTTTTAAACAGAGAGGGGGTAAATATTGGGGTGCCTGTGTCCTCTCGATTTTTGTTTTTCCCAAGATATACGCCCATGAGTGCAAGTGCCCTATGCTCTGTAGCTCATTTTTTAGATGCTTTAGTAAACACAATACACTTCTCCAGAATGGCCGTTGGCAATATACATTTCCACTATAAGTCTCACAGGGCTCCCTCTTCTCCTTGCCCTGTCCTGCATTTCTGTTATTTACGCTTTATGAGGATGGCTCTTCTGACTGATGCGAAGTGATATCTTTTGTAGTATTGACTTCCAGTGCCCACCTGTTTGGTTGGCTAAAAAAGTGTATGCCCTTTTCTTGAATATATACAGAAAAAAACGCATACACCCTTTTTGGCCAACTGCAATGTTGGCAATGTTCAGCTCCTTTTCTTGTGCTTAATGGTGAGTCCTTTCTACCTCCTCAAATCCCTTTCCTGCCATTCTCCCTTGCTTACAAGTCCTTTTCTCTGACTTTCCTCAAGACATTTTTCAGTGATGGATATTTTCAACTCTGCAGTTTCGTGAATTTTACTGCCCCTGAGTTCCATTGTTCAACTTGTGTTTATGGGAACTGGCCACAAAGCAGCGGGATTTCCTCAAGCCCTATACTGTTTCCATGGGCAACCCTAGCCTTTGGTCAGTTCGTCTTCCTGATTGGAAATTAGAGTGACATGTGCCTGTCTGAACATCTAGGACTTGTCTCTCATTGTTCCTCATCCTTCCGCTTCATCCTCTGGACAAATTCCAAACTGTACGCAACAGGATGTTGACAGTGCTGACATCTCCAAGTGGGGAGACTGTTAGTAAAGACGCTGGAGGGGTGAACCCGAGCACCAGGAGATGAGGAGATGAGATGCCTTTTCCAAACTCTTCCCGATCACACGGTATACCATCCTCTGGGTGTGACAGACATGTTTTAGCAGTAGGAAGAGTCCCATTATGTAAGGAGAACACCAGGGCTTTTTCAAAATCAGTGTCTCCCCGAAACCCAAACTGGGGAATTTTTTAAGCTACGGCTACACATATGTTCATTAAGGGCCTTGGGAAGTAGGCAGAGTCCAAACTTTAGATGATTGAAGTCTTCAGGGTCAGAAGCACTCACCACCAGCTTCCCTTAGGTTACACTTTAACTGTCATTGATAGATGATGTCAATAAAAATATCTATTCTTTTTCAGATTATTTCCCCTTATAGGTTATTGCAAAATGTTGAGTGTAGTTCTCTGTGCTATACAGTAGTTCCTTGTTGATGATCTATTTTATACATAGCAGTGTGTATGTGTTAATCCCAAACTGTTAATTTATCCCTCCTCCCACCTTTCCCCTTTGGTAATAATAAATTATAAGATTTTATCCTTCTCAGAAATGGGGGAGCTGAAAGAGAGGTATCATTTTCAATGGAAAAGCATTTAAAACAAGATTGAAGCTTTAACCAAGATTATTAGATGTACATCCTTGGAAAGAAATCACTTCGTTTCTCTAATATTGACCTGACAAATAAGACAAACCTTTTCACTGAACTTGCTTATAATAAAGTGATGGAAATATCAAATGGAAGTGTTAGAAACATCTTATTTTACCCGAGCCTTATACACTGTTCTATGTTAACTACAGTTTGGCTCACACCTCTGTTCATTGAGGTTACAATAGTCTCAATTTCTGTTACTGATCCTCCAGAGTGGACCCCAACAAGTGTCCCCCTGCCCAGTGTCATTGGGGCCAACAGATCGAGACTGAGTTTGGTTCACAAGCAAAGGAAACTTTATATTTTGATCAGAGAATGGAGAGGTGAGAGCATGCACTACCCTGTGGGCTGTGGGCTGGGCTGCTCTGTAGAGATCCTGTCAGAGTTAGTGGGAGGGAGGGGGCGGAGCTCTCGAGGGCCGGGTTGGCTGCAGCTCAGGCTCTATATCGCAGAGTCTGCACTGGGACCCAGGAGCTGAGGTGTCGACCCAGCCATTCTGCACTAGGAAATCTGGTCTGAAGTGCCGGGTGTGGAACCTCTGCATGTGGGACCCTAGGAGCACATGAAATTAGACAAAGCACAAAGGATAAAAAAGGTTAGACTTGACTTTATTGCCCAGATTCTATTTTTATCTCCCAGGGATTTTTAATGGGCTTTGCTGGGGACAAACCCCTCCTCTGCCTTTTGTCCTGTTCCTCATTTTTGGAGTGCTGAGGGTGCAGACCCTTCTTCTGTAACTGCTGAGTGCTGAGTTGGGAGCCCTCATACCCGGGGGCGAGTGTCAGAGCTTCTCCCCAGCATCCTCCAGGTGACGTTGATTGTCCCCAGGCCCCCTGCCTCCCTGCTCGTCCACCTGAGCACCAGCATTAGAAGTGTTATAGATTCTAATGACCTTTAAGGGTCCAGGAAAGAGATGTGCAGAGACGCTGTGGGGGCCGGTTTCACCCTGCCCCACATTTGTTCAGCCACCTTAGGCTGACCGTTTCTGCCAGCCTAGATGCTCTGACCAGTAGTCTGCGCTTTCTTCAATTAGGCCCCTGAATTAACGTACAAACAGCACCAGGTGTCAGAGCCCTGCCCGCTCAACTCCCAGGCAGTCCAGGGTCAGTGGTGATCAAGGACCATGATGGCCACTGAGTCAACAGCCTTTTGACGTAAACAGGAGTCCAGCCAGTCTTATTGGCCACCATCATCACGGTGTCTGTAGGTTTTTCTATGGTGACAGTGTGATATATGGTTCCCCCGCCAAGATTATTAGCTCCCCTCTGGGTGCAGTAAGTCCTGCAAGCAGTAGTCTACTCTTTTGAGACACACTCTTGTTGTTTTATGAGAGAAACTCCAGGTCAAGTGATGTTTACACGAGTCGTCATGGTGCCCTGTTGCCCCCGGTTATCTCTCTGGATGTTGGAGTTGGAGGGCCTCCTCACTCGAGGTTGGTGTGCCCACGGAGCGAACCCTGCAACTTCAGGGCATGGTTGGTGGTTAGGATCACCACGTGGGGTCCTTTTCCCTTAGGAGGGAGGTGGCCTTTGGGGCTGCTGATTTCCAGGTTTTTAGATACCGTCAGTATCTTGGCCAGATGTGGCAGTGGGCCAAGCCCCTTGGTGACCGTAGTTTATCCTACCTGGATGGCATTCTTGCATTGTTCCATTTCAAGTGGTCCCAGTTTTTGCACTAATTCTCCAGTGGCGATTCACCTTTCACCGGGAATGTAAAGGTCAAAGGGTTTAGCTAAATTAGGGAGTTCCAGGACAAGGGTCTGAATTGACTGCTCTTTCCATTCTTGAAAGGCCACTTCTGGATTCTATTCAAAAGGATCATCATCTTTTCCTTTCAGTGTTTCATATAGAGGCCCAGCTAGTAGACTGTAGTTAGGGATCCAGAAGCAGCAAACCCTGGCCTCCCCAGGAACCCCTAAGCTGTCTTCTAGTTTTAGAAAGGGGTAAGGCTGAAAATGGTTTCTTCCCTTTCCTGGGATGGGCTTCTCCGACCTTCTGTGAGAATGAAGCCCAGGCAGGTCACCGCAGTCTGTGATATTTGAGCTTTTTCTTGGACAACTTCTATCCTTTATTGGCTTGGTAGTTCAGAGGCCTCCTTAGTAGGGCTGGCGATCAGAATGTCGTCTGCGTACTGAAGGAGGATTTCCTTTTCCAGAGGTAGAACTTTTAGGTCTTTAGCTAAGCTTTCCCCAAAGATGGTGTGGGAATTTTTGCACCCTTGGGGCAAGACGGCCCGGAAGTATTGTTTTAGTTGTATGTTGAGTCCTGCCACTCACAAGCCAAAATTTCTTGTGACTCTGGGACTAATGGAATACAAAAGAAGGCATCATTGAAGACTAATATGGAATACCATATCCTGGTGGTTGGTAGAATGACCAGCAGGGTGTAGGAATTAGGAACAGCTGGAGGTATATCCTCGGTGGCTTCACTGACTGTCCTGACATCCTTTACCAGGTCCCCAGCAGCCCATGGGGCTCTCGTGGTCAGACCAATCCCAGAATATGGAGCTCACCTGGGCAGGTACCCCACCCCCACCCCAGCCCACGGGGCTCTCATGGTCAGGCCCCTCCCAGGATACAGAGCTACCCTTGCAGGTACCGTGGCAGGGCTGGGCACACAGGAACTGTGCACATAGCCCTCATTGCAGAGCACCCCCAGCTCACCTGTCGCTCAGAGCTGACACAGAGCACCTCAGAGCAGGACTTGAACTAACAAACAGGAGCTGTGACAGGTCTGTGACCCTGGGCATCACTCTGTGCGGCCTCCCTCCACCTGGTCTTCCAGAGATTTCCACTGCACCCGGGACACCAGGCCTCTGTCTCCAACCACCACCCACCCCTCCTCTCCCTGACTCCTGGGTTCCTCTCATTAGGAGAGGGTTTTCTTGAAGTTGTCTCCCACTCATGGGCCAGATAAAATGATTAGAAAACAAGCCAAAGCTGCAGCCCCTTGTCTATCCTGACTCTCAGGAGCCCACACCTGTTCCTTGGACCTGGCCGGTTCAGCAAGTTCCATTTTCTGCAACTGTGAGCCCCTGAGGGGTGATGATTGGCTGATCTGGGCAGCCTTACCGTGCCGGCCAGCCCTCCCCAGGTGTGCCTGGGTTGAGATCAATATAAATACCACTCCAGGCAGCAAGAGGCCCTGCAGCCGTGCCTGACGCCATTTTCTCTGCCCTGTCAGCAGTCTCGGGGCTGGGCTGGTGGGAGGGAGTGAGAGGCCACGGCTTTGTGGGTGGCCCAGTGTGAGTGGGGCTCTGCTGGACTTTCTGCAGCAGTTGCCAGGCTGCCACCTGCTAAAGAAGAGGATGTGTCACCCATACCTGCTGCTGGAATTTCTCCCTGGGCAGAGGTGAGGAAGGAAAAAAGCAGTGGGGGCAGGGACAGGACGGGTATCTCAGGCAGGGAAATGGAAATCTTCCAGAAGAGCACCCAGGGCCAGGACCATCCTGGCTGGCCTGCAGGCACTAAGTCGGCCGGCATGCTGTCACTCGTGTGGCTCTATGGCCCTTCCTCTAGGCCTTCAAGTCCTTGTATATATTCAGGTGTTTTACCTGGGACGGGTGGGAATAGTTCAGCAGCAACTGGCCTGGGGCTCAGCTCACGTTTACTCACAGATGCCTCGGCAGGGTGCCCCAGCTTTGCAATGAGGACGCTTGTTGCGTGGGGGCTGCTGGCTGAATGGGAGACGATTCCCCACCACTGACCAACTTCAGCATTGTTTACAACTGGAGCAAGTGCCCTGATACGGTTTTCCTCTGTGGAACTGGTGGGTTCTGTGTTTTTTTTCTCTTTTTCGTTTTTGGTTCAAGGTAGATTTTATTCCTCTTTTTTGTATTTACAGATATAAACATGGAAATAATTTATTCATATAAATACATGTATGTGAAGGGAATAATTGTTTTTTCTGTTTTATTTTTTAAATTTTATTTCTTTTTAATTTTGAATTTTATATTTTTATACAGCAGGTTCTTATTGGTTATCTATTTTATACATATAAATGTATACATGCCAATCCCAGTCTCTCAACTCCTCCCACCACCACCCCCCCAACAGCTTTCCCCCCTTGTTGTCCATACGTTTGTTGTCTACATCTGTTGCTCTATTTATGCCTTGCAAAATGGCTAATCTGTACAGTTTTACTAGGTTCCACATATATGCATGAATATTCAAGATTTGTTTTTCTCTTTCTGACTTACTTCACTCTGTATGACAGTCTCTAGATCCATCGACGTCTCTACAAAACCCAATTTCATTCCTTTTCATGGCTTAGTAATATTCCATTTTATATATGTACCACAGTTTTATGCATTCATCTGTCTGTGGGCATTTAGGTTGCTTCCATTACCTCGATATTGTAAAGAGTGAGGCAATGAACATTGCGGTGAATGTCTCTTTTTGATTTATGGTTTTGTCTGGGTATATGTCCAGAACTGGGATTGCTGTATCCTATGGTAATTCTACTGTTAGTTTCTTAAGAAACTCCATATTGTTCTCCATAGTGAATGTATCAATTTATATTCCCAACAATAGTGGAAGAGGGTTCCTTTTCTCCACACCCTTTCCAGCATTTTTTGTTTGTATATTTTCTGATGATGCCCATTCTACCAGGTGTGAGGTGATACCTCATTGTTGAGTCCATTTCCTTGAGCAAGGGGTAGGTCTTGTCTATTACATGTTTAGCTTATGGAACGCTATCTGTGCTAATTTCAAACTCTGGTTTTATGCAGCACCCCAACTCACCTTCCCCCTTAAGCAAGCATAAGTTGGTTTTCTAAACATGAGACCCTGTTCTGTTTTGTAATTCAGTTCATGTGTAGCCAAGTTCACATTCCATGCATTAGTGATACCTTATGATGTTTCTTTTTCTGTGTGACTTTTTTCACTTAGAATCACCGTGCCTCAATCCACTCATTATGCTGGTACAGGCCTGGTGACATAGTTTTCATTGCTGAGAGGTATTCTGTTGTACGTAAGTACCGCAACTTCTTTATCCATTATTTGTTCTCTGGCATATTTATCTTGTGCTACAGAAGAGGTTCCTGTAAACAGAGCCATCCCAAACTTTGGGGTGGCTGTGTCTTTCTGATTTTAATTTCCCTAAGCTATAGGACCATAAGTGGAAGTGCCCTAGGCTCTGTTGCTTTGTTTCTTAGATGTTTCAGGAAGCACCATACACTTCTCCCAAGTGGCTGTTGGCAATTTACATCCCGCCCATCAGCATAACAAGGCTCCCAGTTCTCCATGGCCTGTCCTGCCTCTCTGGATTTTACACTTTTTTCAGATGGCCCTTTTGACCGGGGGGAAGTGAGACTTCATTGTAGTGCAGATTTCCTTTGGAAGCTTGCTTGGTTGGCCAAAAAGGGCGTATGCGTTTTTTCCTGAATATATTCAGGAAAAAACGCATACGCCCTTTTCGGCCAAGTGCATCATTGTCGACGTTCTGCCTCTTTTCCTATGCTTTAAATGCAATTCCAGTCTACCTCCTGAAATCGGTTTCCTGCAATTCTGCCCCGCTTTCAAGTCCTCTTGGCAGCCCTACTTCAGTATATTTTTGGACGATAGCTGTCATTTATTACTCTGCAGGTTTGTGAATTACAGTGCCCCTGAGCTCCTTTCTTCAACTCGCTTTCTTGTGAGCTGGCCGCAACACCGCAGGATTGCTTCAGGCCCTAATCTGGTTCTGGCACGGCACGCTGAGCCTTTGGTTAATTCCTCTTCCTGGTGGGAAATGAGAGTTAAATTTGCCCGTCCAGACACCTCCAGCTAGTCTCTCATTGGTTCTCCCTATTCCTGTTCATCTTCCGCAGAAATTGCAAACTGGGCCAAACAGGAGGTTAAAGGCACTGACTCTCCAAGTCGGGAGAGTGTTAGTAAAGCATCTGGAATGTTGCACCCGAGTACCAGGGGACGAGAACTGAGACATATTGGAACATGTCTCCCGATCACATGGTTGATCATACTCTGGGTTCCACATGCATGTTTTAGCTGAAGGAAGAATCCCTTAAACCTGGAGAGTTGAGACCCGTGGAATGGGTACCATGCAATATGACTTCAAAGGGTCTTCATTTGCTCATCGAACCTCTCCAATCCTATCACTGCTGCGTTTATGCCCCTGTACACACGCTTGATTCTCTTTCGGAGACATAGCGATCCATAGGTTTTAAGATACTTACTAGTCAGGTACATTCTTAGGCATTTACTATGGGGTGTTGAGTGCATTTCGTTGAGCAAGGAGTAGCTCTTGTCTATTACATATTTGGCTTAAGGAACTTTATCTGTGCTCATTTCAATCTCTGCTTTTATGCAGCACCCCAACTCACCTTTCCCATTAAGCAAGCATAAGTTGGTTTTCTAAATTTGAGACCCTGTTCTCTTTTGTAATCCAGTTCCTGTGTAGCCAAGTTTACATTCCGTGTATTAGTGATATCTTATGATGTTTCTTTTTCTGTGTGACTTATTTCAGTTAGAATCATCATACCTGAATCCACTCATTATGCTGCTATGGGCCTGATGACATAGATTTCATTGCTGAGTGATATTGCATTGTACGTAAGTACCACAACTTCTTTATCCATTTTTCACTTTCTGCGATATTGAACTTGTCCCATAAACGAGTTTCTTGTAAACAGAGCTGTCCCAAACTTAGCGGTGGCTGTGTCTTTTTGATTTTAATTTCCCTAAGCTATAGGACCATAAGTGGAAGTGCCCTAGGCTCTGTTGCTTTGTTTTTTAGATGTTTCAGGATACACCATACACTTCTCCCGAGTGGCTGTTGGCAATATACATCCTGCCCATCAGCATAACAAGGCTCCCAGTTCTCCATGGCCTGTCCTGCCTTTCTGGATTTTACACTTTTTTCAGATGGCCCTTTTGACCGGGGGCAAGTGAGACTTCATTGTAGTGCAGATTTCCTTTGCAAGCTTGCTTGGTTGGCCAAAAAGGGCGTATGTGTTTTTTCCTGAATATATTCAGGAATAAACGCATACGCCCTTTTTGGCCAAGTGCATCATTGTCGACCTTCTGCCTCTTTTCCTATGCTTTAAATGGAATTCCAGTCTACCTCCTGAAATCGGTTTCCTGCAATTCTGCCCCGCTTTCAAGTCCTCTTGGCAGCCTTACTTCAGTATATTTTTGGACGATAGCTGTCATTTATAACTCTGCAGGTTTGTGAATTACAGTGCCCCTGAGCTCCTTTCTTCAACTCGCTTTCTTGTGAGCTGGCTGCAACACCGCAGGATTGCTTCAGGCCCTAATCTTTTTCCGGTACGGCACGCTGAGCCTTTGGTTAATTCCTCATCCTGGTGGGAAATGAGAGTTAAATTTGCCCGTCCAGACACCTCCAGCTAGTCTCTCATTGGTTCTCCCTATTCCTGTTCATCTTCCGCAGAAATTGCAAACTGGGCCAAACAGGAGGTTAAAGGCATTGACTCTCCAAGTCGGGAGAGTGATAGTAAAGCGTCTGGAATGTTGCACCCGAGTACCAGGGGACGAGAACTGAGACATATTGGAACACGTCTCCCGATCACATGGTTGATCATACTCTGGGTTCCACATGCATGATTTAGCTTAAACCTGGAGAGTTGAGACCCGTGGAATGGGTACCATGCAATATGACTTCAAAGGGTCTTCATTTGCTCACCGAACCTCTCCAATCCTATCACTGCTGCGTTTATGCCCCTGTACACACGCTTGATTCTCTTCGGAGACAATGTGATCCATAGGTTTTAAGATACTTACTAGTCAGGTACATTCTTAGGCTTTTAATATGGGGTGTTGAGTCCATTTCGTTGAGCAAGGAGTAGCTCTTGTCTATTCCATATTTGGCTTAAGGAACTTTATCTGTGCTGATTTCAATCTCTGGTTTTATGCAGCACCCCAACTCACCTTTCCCCTTAAGCAAGCATAAGTTGGTTTTCTAAATTTGAGACCCTGTTCTCTTTTGTAATCCAGTTCCTGTGTAGCCAAGTTTACATTCCGTGTATTAGTGATATCTTATGATGTTTCTTTTTCTGTGTGACTTATTTCAGTTAGAATCATCATACCTGAATCCACTCATTATGCTGCTCTGGGCCTGATGACATAGATTTCATTGCTGAGTGATATTGCATTGTACATAAGTACCACAACTTCTTTATCCATTTTTCACTTTCTGCGATATTGAACTAGTCCCGTAAACGAGTTTCTTGTAAACAGAGCTGTCCCAAGCTTTGGGGTGGCTGTGTCTTTTTGATTTTAATTTCCCTAAGCTATAGGGCCATAAGTGGCAGTGCCCTAGGCTCTGTTGCTTTGATTTTAGATGTTTCAGGAAACACCATCCACTTCTCCCGAGTGGCTGTTGGCAATATACATCCCGCCCATCAGCATAACAAGTCTCCCAGTTCTCCATGGCCTGTCCTGCCTTTCTGGATTTTACACTTTTTTCAGTTGGCCCTTTTTCCCGGGGGGAAGTGAGACTTCATTGTAGTGCAGATTTCCTTTGCAAGCTTGCTTGGTTGGCCAAAAAGGGCGTATGCGTTTTTTCCTGAATATATTCAGGAAAAAATGCATACGCTCTTTTTGGCCAAGTGCATCATTGTCGACGTTCTGCCTCTTTTCCTATGCTTTAAATGCAATTCCAGTGTACCTCCTGAAATTGGTTTCCTGCAATTCTGCCCCGCTTTCAAGTCCTCTTGGCAGCCTTACTTCAGTATATTTTTGGACGATAGCTGTCATTTATAACTCTGCAGGTTTGTGAATTCAGTGCCACTGAGTTCCTTTCTTTAACTCGCTTTCTTGTCAGCTGGCCGCAACACCGCAGGATTGCTTCAGGCCCTAATCTGGTTCCGGCACGGCACGCTGAGCCTTTGGTTAATTCCTCTTCCTGGTGGGAAATGAGAGTTAAATTTGCCCATCCAGACACCTCCAGCTAGTCTCTCATTGGTCCTCCCTATCCCTGTACATCTTCCACAGAAATTGCAAACTGGGCCAAACAGGAGGTTAAAGGCACTGACTCTCCAAGTCGGGAGAGTGTTAGTAAAGCGTCTGGAATGTTGCACCCGAGTACCAGGGGACGAGAACTGAGACATATTGGAACACGTCTCCCGATCACACGGTTGATCATACTCTGGGTTCCACATGCATGATTTAGCTGAAGGAAGAATCCCTTAAACCTGGAGAGTTGAGACCCGTGGAATGGGTACCATGCAATATGACTTCAAAGGGTCTTCATTTGCTCACCGAACCTCTCCAATCCTATCACTGCTGTGTTTATGCCCCTGTACACACGCTTGATTCTCTTTCGGGGACATAGTGATCCATAGATTTTAAGATACTTACTAGTCAGGTACATTCTTAGGCGTTTAATATGGGGTGTTGAGTCCATTTCGTTGAGCAAGGAGTAGCTCTTGTCTATTACATATTTGGCTTAAGGAAATTTATCTGTGCTCATTTCAATCTCTGGTTTTATGCAGCACCCCAACTCACCTTTCCCCTTAAGCAAGAATAAGTTGGTTTTCTAAATTTGAGACCCTGTTCTGTTTTGTAATCCAGTTCCTGTGTAGCCAAGTTTACATTCCGTGTATTAGTGATATCTTATGATGTTTCTTTTTCTCTGTGACTTATTTCAGTTAGAATCATCATACCTGAATCCACTCATTATGCTGCTATGGGCCTGATGACATAGATTTCATTGCTGAGTGATACTGCATTGTACGTAAGTACCACAACTTCTTTATCCATTTTTCACTTTCTGTGATATTGAACTTGTCCCGTAAACGAGTTTCTTGTAAACAGAGCCGTCCCAAACTTTGGGGTGGCTGTGTCTTTTTGATTTTAAATTCCTAAGCTATAGGGCCATAAGTGGAAGTGCCCTAGGCTCTGTTGCTTTGTTTGTTAGATGTTTCAGGAAAGACCATACACTTCTCCCGAGTGGCTGTTGGCAATATACATCCCGCCCCTCAGCATAACAAGGCTCCCAGTTCTCCATGGCCTGTCCTGCCTTTCTGGATTTTACACTTTATTCAGATGGCCCTTTTGACCGGGGGGAAGTGAGACTTCATTGTAGTGCAGATTTCCTTTGCAAGCTTGCTTGGTTGGCCAAAAAGTGCGTATGCGTTTTTTCCTGAATATATTCAGGAAAAAACGCGTACGCACTTTTTGGCCAAGTGCATCATTGTCGACGTTCTGCCTCTTTTCCTATGCTTTAAATGCAATTCCAGTCTACCTCCTGAAATCGGTTTCCTGCAATTCTGCCCCGCTTTCAAGTCCTCTTGGCAGCCTTACTTCAGTATATTTTTGGACGATAGCTGTCATTTATAACTCTGCAGGTTTGTGAATTACAGTGCCCCTGAGCTCCTTTCTTCAACTCGCATTCTTGTGAGCTGGCCGCAACACCGCAGGATTGTTTCAGGCCCTAATTTGTTCTGGCACGGCCCGCTGAGCCTTCGGTGAATTCCTCTTCCTGTTGGGAAATGAGAGTTAAATTTACCCATCCAGACACCTCCAGCTAGTCTCTCATTGGTTCTCCCTATTCCTGTTCATCTTCCGCAGAAATTGCAAACTGGGCCAAACAGGAGGTTAAAGACACTGACTCTCCAAGTCGGGAGAGTGTTAGTAAAGCGTCTGGAATGTTGCACCCGAGTACCAGGGAATGAGAACTGAGACATATTGGAACACGTCTCCCGATCACACGGTTGATCATACTCTGGGTTCCACATGCATGCTTTAGCTGAAGGAAGAATCCCTTAAACGTGGAGAGTTGAGACCTGTGGAATGGGTACCATGCAATATGACTTCAAAGGGTCTTCATTTGCTCACCGAACCTCTCCAATCCTATCACTGCTGCGTTTATGCCCCTGTACACACGCTTGATTCTCTTTTGGAGACATAGCAATCCATAGGTTTTAAGATACTTACTAGTCAGGTACATTCTTAGGCGTTTAATATGGGGTGTTGAGTCCATTTCGTTGAGCAAGGAGTAGCTCTTGTCTATTCCATATTTGGCTTAAGGAACTTTATCTGTGCTCATTTCAATCTCTGGTTTTATGCAGCACCCCAACTCACCTTTCCCCTTAAGCAAGCATAAGTTGGTTTTCTATATTTGAGACCCTGTTCTCTTTTGTAATCCAGTTTCTGTGTAGCCAAGTTTACATTCCATGTATTAGTGATATCTTCTGATGTTTCTTTTTCTGTGTGACTTATTTCAGTTAGAATCATCATACCTGAATCCACTCATTATGCTGCTACGTGCCTGATGACATAGATTTCATTGCTGAGTGATATTGCATTGTACGTAAGTACCACAACTTCTTTATCCATTTTCCACTATCTGCGATATTGAACTTGTACCATAAATGCGGTTCTTGTAAAGAGAGACGTCCCAAACTTTGGGGTGGCTGTGTCTTTTTGATTTTAATTTCCCTAAGCTATAGGACCATAAGTGGAAGTGCCCTAGGCTCTGTTGCTTTGTTTTTTAGATGTTTCAGGAAACACCATACACTTCTCTCCAGTGGCTGTTGGCAATTTACATCCCGCCCATCAGCATAACAAGGCTCCCAGTTCTCCATGGCCTGTCCTGCCTTTCTGGATTTTACACTTTTTTCAGATGGCCCTTTTGACCGGGGGGAAGTGAGACTTCATTGTAGTGCAGATTTCCTTTGCAAGCTTGCTTGGTTGGCCAAAAAGGGCATATGCGTTTTTTCCTGAATATATTCAGGAAAAAACGCATACGCCCTTTTTGGCCAAGTTTATCATTGTCCACGTTCTGCCTCTTTTCCTATGCTTTAAATGCAATTGCAGTCTACTTCCTGAAATCGGTTTCCTGCAATTCTGCCCCGCTTTCAAGTCCTCTTGGCAGCCTTACTTCAGTATATTTTTGGACGATAGCTGTCATTTATAATTCTGCAGGTTTGTGAATTGCAGTGCCCCTGAGCTCCTTTCTTCAACTCGCTTTCTTGTGAGCTGGCCACAACACCGCAGGATTGCTTCAGGCCCTAATCTTGTTCCGGCATGGCATGCTGAGCCTTTGGTTAATTCCTCTTCCTGGTGGGAAATGAGAGTTAACTTTGCCCGTCCAGACACCTTCAGCTAGTCTCTCATTGGTTCTCCCTATTCCTGTTCATCTTCCACAGAAATTGCAAACTGGGCCAAACAGGAGGTTAAAGGCACTGACTCTCCAAGTCGGGAGAGTGTTAGTAAAGCGTCTGGAATGTTGCACCCGAGTACCAGGGGACAAAAACAGACATATTTGAACACGTCTCCCGATCACACGGTTGATCATACTCTGGGTTCCACATGCATGTTTCAGCTGAAGGAAGAATCCCTTACCTGGAGAGTTGAGACCCGTGGAATGGGTACCATGCAATATGACTTCAACAGGTCTTCATTTGCTCACCGAACCTCCCCAATCTTATCACTGCTGCGTTTATGCCCCTTTACTCACGCTAGATTCTCTTTTGGAGACATAGCAATCCATAAGTTTTAAGATACTTACTAGTCAGGTACATTCTTAGGCGTTTAATATGGGGTTTTGAGTCCATTTCGTTGAGCAAGGAGTAGCTCTTGTCTACTACATATTTGGCTTAAGGAACATTATCTGTGCTCATTTCAATTTCTGGTTTTATGCAGCACCCCAACTCACCTTTCCCCTTAAGCAAGCATAAGTTGGTTTTCTAAATTTGAGACCCTGTTCTCTTTTGTAATCCAGTTCCTGTGTAGCCAAGTTTACATTCCGTGTATTAGTGATATCTTATGATGTTTCTTTTTCTGTGTGACTTATTTCAGTTAGAATCATCTTACCTGAATCCACTCATTATGCTGCTACGTGCCTGATGACATAGATTTCATTGCTGAGTGATATTGCATTGTACGTAAGTACCACAACTTCTTTATCCATTTGTCACTTTCTGTGATATTGAACTTGTACCGTAAACGAGGTTCCTGTAAACAGAGCCTTCCCAAACTTTGGGGTAGCTGTGTCTTTTTGATTTTAATTTCCCTAAGCTATAGGACCATAAGTGGAAGTGCCCTAAGCTCTGTTGCTTTGCTTTTTAGATGTTTCAGGAAACACCATACACTTCTCCCAGTGGCTGTTGGCAATTTACATCCCGCCCATCAGCATAACAAGGCTCCCAGTTCTCCATGGCCTGTCCTGCCTTTCTGGATTTTACACTTTTTTCAGATGGCCCTTTTGACCGGGGGGAAGTGAGACTTCATTGTAGTGCAGATTTCCTTTGCAAGCTTGCTTGGTTGGTCAAAAAGGGCGTATGCGTTTTTTCCTGAATATATTCAGGAAAAAACGCATACGCCCTTTTTGGCCAAGTGCATCATTGTCCACGTTCTGCCTCTTTTCCTATGCTTCAAATGCAATTCCAGTCTACCTCCTGCAATCGGTTGCCTGCAATTCTGCCCTGCTTTCAAGTCCTCTTGGCAGCCTTACTTCAGTATATTTTTAGACGATAGCTATCATTTATAACTCTGCAGGTTTGTGAATTACAGTGCCCCTGAGCTCCTTTCTTCAACTCGATTTCTTGTGAGCTGGCCGCAACACCGTAGGATTGCTTCAGGCCCTAATCTGGTTCTGGCACGGCACGCTGAGCTTTTGGTTAATTCCTCTTCCTGGTGGGAAATGAGAGTTAAATTTGCCCGTCCAGACACCTCCAGCTGGTCTCTCATTGGTCCTCCCTATTCCTGTTCATCTTCCGCAGAAATTTCAAACTGGGCCAAACAGGAGGTTAAAGGCACTGACTCTCCAAGTCGGGAGATTGTTAGTAAAGCGTCTGAAATATTGCACCCGAGTACCAGGGGACGAAAAGTGAGACATATTGGAACACGTCTCCCAATCACACGGTTGATCATACTCTGGGTTTCACATGCATGTTTAGCTGAAGGAAGAATCCCTTAAACCTGGAGAGTTGAGACCCGTGGAATGGGTACCATGCAATATGACTTCAAAGGGTCTTCATTTGCTCAACGAACCTCTCCAATCCTATCACTGCTGCTTTTATTCCCCTGTACACATGCTTGATTCTCTTTCGGAGACATAGCAATCCATAGGTTTTAAGATACTTACTAGTCAGGCACATTCTTAGGCGTTTAATATGGGGTGTTGAGTCCATTTCTTTGAACAAATAGTAGCTCTTGTCTATTACATATTTGGCTTAAGGAACTTTATCTGTGCTCATTTCAATCTCTGGTTTTATGCAGCACCCCAACTCACCTTTCCCCTTAAGCAAGCATAAGTTGGTTTTCTAAATTTGAGACACTGTTCTGTTTTGGAATTCAGTTCCTGTGTAGCCAAGTTTACATTCCGTGTATTAGTGATATCTTATGATGTTTCTTTTTCTGTGTGACTTATTTCAGTTAGAATCATCATACCTGAATCCACTCATTATGCTGCTCTGGGCCTGATGACATAGATTTCTTTGCTGAGTGATATTGAATTGTATGTAAGTACCACAACTTCTTTATCCATTTTTCCCTTTCTGCACTATTGAACTTGTACCGTAAACGAGGTTCTTGTAAACAGAGCCGTCCCAAACTTTGGGGTGGCTGTGTCTTTTTGATTTTAATTTCCCTAAGCTATAGGACCATAAGTAGAAGTGCCCTAGGCTCTGTTGCTTTGTTTTTTAGATGTTTCAGGAAACACCATACACTTCACCCCAGTGGCTGTTGTCAATTTACATCCCGCCCATCAGCATAAATAGGCTCCCAGTTCTCCATGCCTGTCCTGCCTTTCTGGATTTTACACTTTTTCAGATGGCCCATTTGACCCCGGGGGAAGTGAAACTTCATTGTAGTGCAGATTTCCTTTGCAAGCTTGCTTGGTTGGCCAAAAAGGGCATATCCGTTTTTTCCTGAATATATTCAGGAAAAAACGCATATGCCCTTTTTGGCGAAGTGCATCATTGTCGACGTTCTGCCTCTTTTCCTATGCTTTAAATGCAATTCCAGTCTACCTCCTGAAATCGGTTTCCTGCATTTCTGCCCCACATTCAAGACCTCTTGGCAGCCTTACTTCAGTATATTTTTGGACGATAGCTGTCATTTATAACTCTGCAGGTTTGTGAATTACAGTGCCCCTGAGCTCCTTTCTTCAACTCGCTTTCCTGTGAGCTGGCCGCAACACCGCAGTATTGCTTCAGGCCCTAATCTGGTTCCGGCACGGCATGATGACCCTTTGGTTAATTCCTCTTCCTGGTGGGAAATGAGAATTAAATTTGCCTGTCCAGACACCTCCAGCTAGTCTCTGATTGGTCCTCCTGATTCCTGTTCATCTTCCGCAGAAATTGCAAACTGGGCCAAAAAGGAGGTTAAAGGCACTGACTCTCCAAGTCAGGAGAGTGTTAGTAAAGCGTCTGGAATGTTGCACCCGGGTACCAGGGGACGAAAAGTGAGACATATTGGAACACGTCTCCCGATCACACGGTTGATCATACTCTGGGTTCCACATGCATGTTTTAGCTGAAGGAAGAATCCCTTAAACCTGGAGAGTTGAGACCCGTGGAGTGGGTTCCATGCAATATGACTTCAAAGGGTCTTCATTTGCTCACCGAACCTCTCCAATCCTATCACTGCTGCGTTATGCCCCTGTACACATGCTTGATTCTCTTTCGGAGACATAGCAATCCATAGGTTTTAAGATACTTACTAGTCAGGTACATTCTTAGGCGTTTAATATGGGGTGTTGTGTCCATTTCGTTGAGCAAGGAGTATCTCTTGTCTATTCCATATTTGGCTTAAGGAACTTTATCTGTGCTCATTTCAATCTCTGGTTTTATGCAACACCCCAATTCACCTTTCCCCTTAAGCAAGCATAAGTTGGTTTTCTAAATTTGAGACCCTGTTCTGTTTTATAATCCAGTTCCTGTGTAGCCAAGTTTACATTCCGTGTATTAGTGATATCTTCTGAAGTTTCTTTTTCTGTGTGACTTATTTCAGATAGAATCATCATACCTGAATCCACTCATTATGCTGCTACGGGCCTGATGACATAGATTTCATTGCTGAGTGATATTGCATTGTACGTAAGTACCACAACTGCTTCATCCATTTTTCACTTTCTGCGATATTGAACTTGTCCCATAAACGAGTTTCTTGTAAACAGTGCCTTCCAAAACTTAGGGGTGGCTGTGTCTTTTTCATTTTAATTTCCGTAAGCTATAGGACCATACGTGGAAGTGCCCTAGGCTCTGTTGCTTTGTTTTTTAGATGTTTCAGGAAACACCATACACTTCTCCAGAGTGGCTGTTGGCAATTTACATCCCGCCCATCAGCATAACAAGGCTCCCAGTTCTCCATGGCCTGTCCTACCTTTCTGGATTTTACACTTTTTTCAGATGGCCCTTTTTACCGGGGGGAAGTGAGACTTCATTGTAGTGCAGATTTCCTTTGGAAGCTTGCTTGGTTGGCCAAAAAGTGCGTATGCGTTTTTTCCTGAATATATTCAGGAAAAAACGCATACGCCCTTTTTGGCCAAGTGCATCATTGTGGACCTTCTGCCTCTTTTCCTATGCTTTAAATGCATTTCCAGTCTACCTCCTGAAATCGGTTTCCTGCAATTCTGCCCCGCTTTCAAGTCCTCTTGGCAGTCTTACTTCATTATATTTTTGGATGATAGCTTTCATTTATAACTCTGCAGGTGTGTGAATTACAGTGCCCCTGAGCTCCTTTCTTCAACTCGCTTTCTTGTGAGCTGGCCGTAACACCGCAGGATTGTTTCAGGCCCTAATCTGGTTCCGGAACGGCACGCTGAGCCTTTGGTTAATTCCTCTTCCTGGTGGGAAATGAGAGTTAAATTTGCCCGTCCAGACACCTTCAGGTAGTCTCTCATTGGTTCTCCCTATTCCTGTTCATCTTCCGCAGAAATTGCAAACTGGGCCAAACAGGAAGTTAAAGGCACTGACTCTCCAAGTCTGGAGAGTGTTAGTAGAGCGTCTGGAATGTTGCACCCGAGTACCAGGGGACGAGAACTGAGACATATTTGAACACGTCTCCGGATCACACGGTTGATCATACTCTGGGTTCCACAGGCGTGTTTCAGCTGAAGGAAGAATCCCTTAAACCTGGAGAGTTGAGACCCATGGAATGGGTACCATGCAATATGACTTCAAAGGGTCTTCATTTGCTCACCGAACCTCTCCTATCCTATCACTGCTGCGTTTATGCCCCTGTACACACGCTTGATTATCTTTCGGAGACATAGCAATCCATAGGTTTTAAGATACTTACTAGTCATGTACATTCTTACGCGTTTAATATATGGTGTTGAGTCCATTTCGTTGAGCAAGGAGTAGCTCTTGCCTATTCCATATTTGGCTTAAGGAACTTTATCTGTGCTCATTTCAATCTCTGGTTTTATGCAGCACCCCAACTAACCTTTCCCCTTAAGCAAGCATAAGTTGGTTTTCTAAATTTGAGATCCTGTTCTGTTTTGTAATTCAGTTTCTGTGTAGCCAAGTTTACATTCCATGTATTAGTGATATCTTATGATGTTTCTTTTTCTGTGTGACTTATTTCAGTTAGAATCGTCATACCTGAATCCACTCACTATGCTGCTACGGGCCTGATGACATAGATTTCATTGCTGTGTGATATTGCATTGTACGTAAGTACCACAACTTCTTTATCCATTTTTCACTTTCTGCGATATTGAACTTGTACCATAAAGAAGCTTCTTGTAAAGAGAGAAGTCCCAAACTTTGGGGTGGCTGTGTCTTTTTGATTTTAATTTCCCTAAGCTATAGGACCATAAGTGGAAGTGCCCTAGGCTCTGTTGCTTTTTTTTTTAGATGTTTCAGGAAACACCATACACTTCTCCCCAGTGGCTGTTGGCAATTTACATCCCGCCCATCAGCATAACAAGGCTCCCAGTTCTCCATGGCCTGTCCTGCCTTTCTGGATTTTACACTTTTTTCAGATGGCCCTTTTGACCAGGAGGAAGTGAGACTTCATTGTAGTGCAGATTTCCTTTGCAAGCTTGCTTGGTTGGCCAAAATGTGCGTATGCGTTTTTTCCTGAATATATTCAGGAAAAAACGCATATGCCCTTTTTGGCCAAGTGCATCATTGTCGACGTTCTGACTCTTTTCCTATGCTTTAAATGCAAATCCAGTCTACCTCCTGAAATCGGTTTCCTGCAATTCTGCCCCGCTTTCAAGTCCTCTTGGCAGCCTTACTTCAGTATATTTTTGGACGATAGCTGTCATTTATAACTCTGCAGGTTTGTGAATTACAGTGCCCCTGAGCTCCTTTCTTCAACTCGCTTTATTGTGAGCTGGCCGCAACACGGCAGGATTGCTTCAGGCACTAATCTGGTTCCGGCACGGCACGCTGAACCTTTGGTTAATTCCTCTTCCTGGTGGGAAATGAGAGATAAATTCGCCCGTCCAGACACCTCCAGCTAGTCTCTCATTGGTTCTCCCTATTCCTGTTCATCTTCCGCGGAATTTGCAAACTGGGCCAAACAGGAGGTTAAAGGCACTGACTCTCCAAGTCAGGAGAGTGTTAGTAAAGCGTCTGGAATGTTGCACCCGAGTACCAGGGGATGAGAAATGAAACATATTGGAACACGTCTCCCGATCACAAGGTTGATCATACTCTGTGTTTCACATGCATGTTTAGCTGAAGGAAGAATCCCTTAAACCTTGAGAGTTGAGACCCGTGGAATGGGTACCATGCAATATGACTTCAAAGGGTCTTCATTTGCTCAATGAACCTCTCCAATCCTTTCACTGCTGCGTTTATTCCCCTGTACACATGGTTGATTCTCTTTCGGAGACATAGCAATCCATAGGTTTTAAGACACTTACTAGTCAGGTACATTCTTAGGCGTTTAATATGGGGTGTTGAGTCCATTTCGTTGAACAAGGAGTAGCTCTTGTGTATTACACATTTGGCTTAAGGAACTTTATCTGTGCTCATTTCAATCTCTGGTTTTATGCAGCACCCCAACTCACCTTTCCCCTTAAGCAAGCATAAGTTTTTTTTCTAAATTTGAGACACTGTTCTGTTTTGGAATTCAGTTCCTGTGTAGCCAAGTTTACATTCCGTGTATTAGTGATATCTTATGATGTTTCTTTTTCTGTGTGACTTATTTCAGTTAGAATCATCATACCTGAATCCACTCATTATCGTGCTCTGGGCCTGATGACATAGATTTCTTTGCTGAGTGATATTGCATTGTATGTAAGTACCACAACTTCTTTATCCATTTTTCACTTTCTGCGCTATTGAACTTGTACCGTAAACAAGGTTCTTGTAAAAAGAGCCGTCCCAAACTTTGGGGTGGCTGTGTCTTTTTGATTTTAATTTCCCTAAGCTATAGGACCATAAGTGGAAGGGCCCTAGGCTGTGTTGCTTTGTTTTTTAGATGTTTCAGGAAACACCATACACTTCACCCGAGTGGCTGTTGTCAATTTACATCCCGCTCATCAGCATAAATAGGCTCCCAGTTCTCCATGCCTGTCCTGCCTTTCTGGATTTTACACTTTTTTCAGATGGCCCTTTTGTCCCCGGGGGAAGTGAGACTTCATTGTAGTGCAGATTACCTTTGCAAGCTTCCTTGGTTGGCCAAAAAGTACGTATGCGTGTTTTACTTAATATATTCAGGAAAAAACGCATACGCCCTTTTTGGCCAAGTGCATCATTGTCGACGTTCTGCCTCTTTTCCTATGCTTTAAATGCAATTCCAGTCTACCTCCTGAAATCGGTTTCCTGCATTTCTGCCCCACATTCAAGACCTCTTGGCAGCCTTACTTCAGTATATTTTTGGATGATAGCTGTCATTTATAACTCTGCAGGTTTGTGAATTACAGTGTCCCTGAGCTCCTTTCTTGAACTCGCTTTCTTGTGAGCTGGCCGCAACACCGCAGGATTGCTTCAGGCCCTAATCTGGTTCCGGCACGGCATGGTGAGCGTTTGGTTAATTCCTCTTCCTGGTGGGAAATGAGAGTTAAATTTGCCCGTCCAGACACCTCCAGCTAGTCTCTCATTGGTTCTCCCGATTCCTGTTCATCTTCCACAGAAATTGCAAACTGGGCCAAACAGGAGGTTAAAGGCACTGACTCTCCAAGTCGGGAGAGTGTTAGTAAAGCGTCTGGAATGTTGCACCCGAGTACCAGGCGACGAGTACTGAGACATATTGGAACACGTCTACCGATCACACGGTTGATCATACTCCGGGTTCCGCATGCATGTTTTAGCTGAAGGAAGAATCCCTTAAACCTGGAGAGTTGAGACCCGTGGAATGGGTACCATGCAATATGATTTCAAAGGGTCTTCATTTGCTCACCGAACCTCTCCAATCCTATCACTGCTGCGTTTATGCCCCTGTACACATGCTTGATTCTCTTTCGGAGACATAGCGATCCATAGGTTTTAAGATACTTCCTAGTCAGGTACATTCTTAGGCGTTTAATATGGGGTGTTGAGTCCATTACGCTGAGCAAGGAGTAGCATTTGTCTATTACATATTTGGCTTAAGGAACTTTATCTGTGCTCATTTCAATCTCTGGTTTTATGCAGCACCGCAACTCACCTTTCCCCTTAAGCAAGAATAAATTGGTTTTCTAAATTTGAGACCCTGTTCTGTTTTGTAATTCAGTGCCTGTGTAGCCAAGTTTAAATTCCATGTATTAGAGATATCTTATGATGTTTCTTTTTCTGCATGACTTATTTCAGTTAGAATCATCATACCTGAATCCACTCTTTAGGCTGCTACGGGCCTGATGACATAGATTTCATTGCTGAGTGATATTGCATTGTACGTAAGTACTACAACTTCTTTATCCATTTTTCACTTTCTGCGATATTGAACTTGTATCCTAAATGAGGTTCTTGTAAACAGAGCCGTCCCAAACTTTGGGGTGGCTGTGTCTTTTTGATTTTAATTTCCCTAAGCTCTAGGACCATAAGTGGAAGTGCCCTAGGCTGTGTTGCTTTGTGTTTTTTATGTTTCAGGAAACAACATACACTTCTCCCGAGGGGCTGTTGGCAATTTACATCCCAACCATCCGCATAACAGGGCTCCCAGTTCTCCATGGACTGTCCTGCCTTTCTGGATTTTACACTTTATTCAGATGGCCCTTTTGACCGGGGGGAAGTGAGACTTTATTGTAGTGCAGATTTCCTTTGCAAGCTTGCTTGGGTGACCAAAAAGGGCGTATGCGTTTTGTCCTGAATATATTCAGGAAAAAACTCATACGCCCTTTTTGGCCAAGTGCATCATTGTCGACGTTCTGCCTCTTTTCCTATGCTTTAAATGCAATTCCAGTCCTCCTCCTGAAATCGGTTTCCTGCAATTCTGCCCCGCTTTCAAGTCCTCTTGGCAGCCTTCCTTCAGTATATTTTTGGACGATAGCTGTCATTTATAACTCTGCAGGTTTGTGAATTACAGTGCCCCTGAGCTCCTTTCTTCAACTCGCTTTCTTGTGAGCTGGCCGCAACACCGCAGGATTGCTTCAGGCCTAATCTGGTTCCGGCACGGCACGCTGAGCCTTTGGTTAATTCCTCTTCCTTGTGGGAAATGAGAGTTAAATTTGCCCATCCAGACACCTCCAGCTAGTCTCTCATTGGTTCTCCTTATTCCTGTTCACCTTCCGCAGATATTGCAAACTGGGCCAAGCAGGAGGTTAAAGGCACTGACTCTCCAAGTCGGGAGAGTGTTAGTAAAGCGTCTGGAACGTTGCACCCGAGTACCAGGGACGAGAACTGAGACATATTGGAACACGTCTCCCGATCACACGGTTGATCATCCTCTGGGTTCCACATGCATGATTTAGCTGAAGGAAGAATCCCTTAAACCTGGATAGTTGAGACCCGTGGAATGGGTACCATGCAATATGACTTCAAAGGGTCTTCATTTGCTCACCGAACTTCTCCAATCCTATCACTGCTGCGTTTATGCCCCTGTACACACGCTTGATTCTCTTTCAGAGACAGAGCGATCCATAGGTTTTAAGATACTTACTAGTCAGGTACATTCTTATGCGTTTAATATGGGGTTTCAGTCCATTTCGTTGAGCAAGGAGTAGCTCTTGTGTATTACGTATTTGTCTTAAGGAACTTTATCTGTGCTTATTTCAATCTCTGGTTTTATGCAGCACCCCAATTCACCTTTCCCCTTAAGCAAGCATAAGTTGGTTTTCTAAGTTTGAGACCCTGTTGTGTTTTGTAATCCAGTTCCTGTGTAGCCAAGTTTACATTCCGTGTATTAGTGATATCTTATGATGTTTCTTTTTCTGTGTGACTTATTTCAGTTAGAATCATCATACCTGAATCCACTCATTATGCTGCTACGGGCCTGATGACATAGATTTCATTGCTGAGTGATATTGCATTGTACGTAAGTACCACAACTTCTTTATCCATTTTTCACTTTCCGCGATATTGAACTTGTCCCGTAAACGAGTTTCTTGTAAACAGAGCCGCCCCAAACTTTGGGGTGGCTGTGTCTTTTTGATTTTAATTTCCCTAAACTATAGGACCATAAGTGGAAGTGCCCTAGGCTCTGTTGCTTTGTTTTTTAGATGTTTCAGGAAACACCATACACTTCTCCCGAGTGGCTGTTGGCAATTTACATCCCGCCCATCAGCATAACAAGTCTCACAGTTCTCCATGGCCTGTCCTGCCTTTCTGGATTTTACACTTTTTTCAGATGGCCCTTTTGACCGGGGGGAAGTGAGACTTCATTGTAGTGAAGATTTCCTTTGCAAGCTTGCTTGGTTGGCCAAAAAGGGCGTATGCGTTTTTTCCTGAATATATTCAGGAAAAAACGCATACGCCCTTTTTGGCCAAGTGCATCATTGTCGACGTTCTGCCTCTTTTCCTATGCTTTAAATGCAATTCCAGTCTACCTCCTGAAATCGGTTTCCTGCAATTCTGCCCCGCTTTCAAGTCCTCTTGGCAGCCTTACTTCAGTATATTTTTGGAAGATAGCTGTCATTTATAACTCTGCAGGTTTGTGAATTACAGTGCCCCTGAGGTCCTTTCTTCAACTCGATTTCTTGTGAGCTGGCCGCAACACCGCAGGATTGCTTCAGGCCCTAATCTGGTTCCGGCATGGCACGCTGAGCCTTTCGTTAATTCCTCTAACTGGTGGGAAATGAGAGTTAAATTTGCCCATCCAGACACCTCCAGCTAGTCTCTCGTTGGTTCTCCCTATTCCTGTTCATCTTCCGCAGAAATTGCAAACTGGGCCAAACAGGAGGTTAAAGGCACTGACTCTCCAAGTCGGGAGAGTGTTAATAAAGTGTCTGGAATGTTGCACCCGAGTACCAGGGGACGAGAACTGAGACATATTGGAACACGTCTCCCGATCACACAGTTGATCATACTCTGGGTCCCACATGCATGATTTAGCTGAAGGAGGAATCCCTTAAACCTGGAGAGTTGAGACCCGTGGAATGGGTACCATGCAATACGACTTCAAAGGGTCTTCATTTGCTCACCGAACCTCTCCAGTCCTATCACTGCTGCGTTTATGCCCCTGTACACATGCTTGATTCTCTTTCGGAGACATAGCAATTCATAGCTTTTAAGATACTTTCTAGTCAGGTACATTCTTAGGCGTTTAATATGGGGTGTTGTGTCCATTTCGTTGAGCAAGGAGTAGCTCTTGTCTATTACATATTTGGCTTAAGGAACTTTATCTGTGCTCATTTCAATCTCTGGTTTTATGCAGCACCCCAACTCACCTTTCCCCTTAAGCAAGCATAAGTTGGTTTTCTAAATTTGAGACCCTGTTCTCTTTTGTAATCCAGTTCCTGTGTAGCCAAGTTTACATTCCGTGTATTTGTGATATCTTATGATGTTTTTTTTCTGTGTGACTTATTTCAGTTAGAATCATCATACCTGAATCCACTCATTATGCTGCTACAGGCCTGATGACATAGATTTCATTGCTGAGTGATATTGCATTGTACGTAAGTACCACAACTTCTTTATCCATTTTGCACTTTCTGCGATATTGAACTAGTCCCTTAACGAGTTTCTTCTAAACAGAGCCGTCCCAAACATAGGGGTGGCTGTGTCTTTTTGATTTTAATTTCCATAAGCTATAGGACTATAAGTGGAAGTGCCCTAGGCTCAGTTGCTTTGTTTCTTAGATGTTTCAGGAAACACCATACACTTCTCCCGAGTGGCTGTTGGCAATTTACATCTTGCCCATCAGCATAACAAGGCTCCCAGTTCTCCATGGCCTGTCCTGCCTTTCTGGATTTTACACTTTTTTCACATGACCCTTTTGACTGGGGGGAAGTGAGACTTCATTGTAGTGCAGATTTCCTTTGCAAGCTTGCTTGGTTGGCCAAAAAGGGCGTATGCGTTTTTTCCTGAATATATTCAGGAAAAAACACATACGCCCTTTGTGGCCAAGTGCATCATTGTTGACGTTCTGCCTCTTTTCTAATGCTTTAAATGCAATTCCAGTCTACCTCCTGAAATCGGTTTACTGCAATTCTGCCCCGCTTTCAAGTCCTCTTGGCAGCCTTACTTCAGTATATTTTTGGACGATAGCTGTCATTTATAACTCTGCAGGTTTGTGAATTACAGTGCCCCTGAGCTCCTTTCTTCAACTCGATTTCTTGTGAGCTGGCCGCAACACCGCAGGATTGCTTCAGGCCCTAATCTGGTTCCGGCACCGCATGCTGAGCCTTTGGTTAATTCCTCTTCCTGGTGGGAAATGAGAGTTAAATTTGCCCGTCCAGACACCTCCAGCTAACCTCTCATTGGTCCACCCTATTCCTGTTCATCTTCCGCAGAAATTGCAAACTGGACCAAACAGGAGGTTAAAGGCAGTGACTCTCCAAGTCGGGAGAGTGTTAGTAAAGCGTCTGGAATGTTGCACCCGAGTACCAGGGGACGAGAACTGAGACATATTGGAACACGTCTCCCAATCACATGGTTGATCATAGTCTGGGTTCCACATGCTTATTTTAGCTGAAGGAAGAATCCCTTAAACCTGGAGAGTTGAGACCCGTGGAATGGGTACCATGCAATATGACTTCAAAGGGTCCTCATTTGCTCACCGAACCTCTCCAATCCTATCACTGCTGCGTTTATGCCCCTGTACACACGCTGGATTCTCTTTCGGAGACATAGCAATCCATAGGTTTTAAGATACTTACTAGTCAGGTACATTCTTAGGCGTTTAATATGGGGTGTTGAGTCCATTTCGTTGAGCAAGGAGAAGCTCTTGTGTATTACATATTTGGCTTAAGGAACTTTATCTGTGCTCATTTCAATCTCTGCTTTTATGCAGCACCCCAACTCACCTTTCCCCTTAAGCAAGCATAAGTTGGTTTTCTAAATTTGAGACCCTGTTCTGTTTTGTAATCCAGTTCCTGTGTAGCCAAGTTTACATTCCGTGTATTAGTGATATCTTATGATGTTTCTTTTTCTTGTGACTTATTTCAGTTAGAATCATCATACCTGAATCCACTCATTATGCTGCTACGGGCCTGATGACATAGATTTCATTGCTGAGTGATATTGCATTGTACGTAAGTACCACAACTTCTTTATCCATTTTGCACTTTCTGCGATATTGAACTTGTACCGTAAACGAGGTTCTTGTAAACAGAGCCGTCCCAAACTTTGGGGTTGCTGTGTCTTTTTGATTTTAATTTCCCTAAACTATAGGACCATAAGTGGAAGTGCCCTAGGCTCTATTGCTTTGTTTCTTAGATGTTTCAGGAAACAGCATAAACTTCTCGCAAGTGGCTGTTGGCAATTTACATCCCGCCCATCAGCATAACAAGGCTCCAAGTTCTCCATGCCCTGTCTTGCCTTTCTGGATTTTACACTTTTTTCAGATGGCCCTTTTGACCGGGGGGAAGTGGGAGTTCATTGTAGTGCAGATTTCCTTTGCAAGCTTGCTTGGTTGGCCAAAAAGTGCGTATGCGTTTTTCCGGAAATAACTCATACGCACTTTTTGGCCAAGTGCATCATTGTCAACGTTCTGCCTCTTTTCCTATGCTTTAAATGCAATTCCAGTCTACCTCCTGAAATCGGTTTCCTGCAATTCTGCCCCGCTTTCAAGTCCTCTTGGCAGCCTTACTTCAGTATATTTTTGGACGATAGCTGTCATTTATAACTCTGCAGGTTTGTGAATTACAGTGCCCCTGAGCTCCTTTCTTCAACTCGCTTTCTTGTGAGCTGGCCGCAACACCGCAGGATTGCTTCAGGCCCTAATCTGGTTCCGGCACGGCAGGCTGAGCCTTTGGTTAATTCCTCTTCCTGGTGGGAAATGAGAGTTAAATTTGCCCGTCCAGACACCTCCAGCTAGTCTCTCATTGGTTCTCCCTATTCCTGTTCATCTTCCGCAGAAATTGCAAACTGGGCCAAACAGGAGGTTAAAGGCACTGACTCTCCAAGTCGGGAGAGTGTTAGTAAAGTGTCTGGAATGTTGCACCCGAGTACCAGGGGATGAGAACTGAGACATATTGGAACACGTCTCCCGATCACACGGTTGATCATACTCTGGGTCCCACATGCATGTTTTAGCTGAAGGAAGAATCCATTAAACCTGGAGAGTTGAGACCCGTGGAATGGGTACCATGCAATATGACTTCAAAAGGTCTTCATTTGCTCACCGAACCTCTCCAATCCTATCACTGCTGCGTTTATGCCCCTGTACTCAATCTTGATTCTCTTTTGGAGACATAGCAATCCATAGGTTTTAAGATACTTACTAGTCAGGTACATTCTTAGGCGTTTAATATGGGGTGTTGAGTCCATTTCGTTGAGCAAGGAGTAGCTCTTGTCTATTACATATTTGGCTTAAGGAACTTTATCTGTGCTCATTTCAATCTCTGCTTTTATGCAGCACCCAAACTCACGTTTCCCCTTAAGCAAGCATAAGTTGGTTTTCTACATTTGAGACCCTGTTCTGTTTTGTAATCCAGTTCCTGTGTAGCCAAGTTTACATTCCGTGTATTAGTGATATCTTATGATGTTTCTTTTGCTGTGTGACTTATTTCAGTTAGAATCATCATACCTGAATCCACTCATTATGCTGCTACGGGCCTGATGACATAGATTTGATTGCTGAGTGATATTGCAATGTACGTAAGTACCACAACTTCTTTATCCATTTTTCACTCTCTGTGATATTGAACTTGTACTGTAAACGAGTTTCTTGTAAACAGAGCCGTCCCAAACTTTGGGGTGGCTGTGTCTTTTTGATTTTAATTTCCCTAAGCTATAGGACTATAAGTGGAAGTGCCCTAGGCTCAGTTGCTTTGTTTTTTAGATGTTTCAGGAAACACCATACACTTCTCCTGAGTGGCTGTTGGCAATTTACATCCCGCCCATCAGCATAACAAGGCTCCCAGTTCTCCATGGCCTGTCCTGCCTTTCTGGATTTTACACTTTTTTCACATGGCCCTTTTGACTGGGGGGAAAAGAGACTTCATTGTAGTGCAGATTTCCTTTGCAAGCTTGCTTGGTTGGCCAAAAAGGGCGTATGCGTTTTTTCCTGAATATATTCAGGAAAAAACGCATACGCCCTTTTTGGCCAAGTGCATCATTGTCGACGTTCTGCCTCTTTTCTAATGCTTTAAATGCAATTCCAGTCTACCTCCTGAAATCGGTTTCCTGCAATTCTGCCCCGCTTTCAAGTCCTCTTGGCAGCCTTACTTCAGTATATTTTTGGACGATAGGTGTCATTTATAACTCTGCAGGTTTGTGAATTACAGTGCCCCTGAGGTCCTTTCTTCAACTCCCTTTCTTGTGAGCAGGCCGCAACACCGCAGGATTGCTTCAGGCCCTAATCTGGTTCCGGCACGGCACGCTGAGCCTTTGGTTAATTCCTCTTCCTGGTGGGAAATGAGAGGTAATTTGCCCGTCCAGACACCTCCAGCTAATCTCTCATTGGTCCACCCTATTCCTGTTCATCTTCCGCAGAAATTGCAAACTGGGCCAAACAGGAGGTTAAAGGCACTGACTCTCCAAGTCGGGAGAGTGTTAGTAAAGCGTCTGGAATGTTGCACCCGAGTACCAGGGGACGAGAACTGAGACATATTGGAACACGTCTCCCGATCACACGGTTGATCATAGTCTGGGTTCCACATGCATGTTTTAGCTGAAGGAAGAATCCCTTAAACCTGGAGAGTTGAGACCCGTGGAATGGGTACCATGCAATATGACTTCAAAGGGTCCTCATTTGCTCACCGAACCTCTCCAATCCTATCACTGCTGCGTTTATGCCCCTGTACACACGCTGGATTCTCTTTCAGAGACATAGCAATCCATAGGTTTTAAGATACTTACTAGCCAGGTACATTCTTAGGCGTTTAATATGGGGTGTTGAGTCCATTTCATTGAGCAAGGAGTAGCTCTTGTGTATTATATATTTGGCTTAAGGAACTTTATCTGTGCTCATTTCAATCTCTGGTTTTATGCAGCACCCCAACTCACCTTTCCCCTTAAGCAAGCATAAGTTGGTTTTCTAAATTTGAGACCCTGTTCTGTTTTGTAATCCAGTTCCTGTGTAGCCAAGTTTACATTCCGTGTATTAGTGATATCTTATGATGTTTCTTTTTCTTGTGACTTATTTCAGTTACAATCATCATACCTGAATCCACTCTATGCTGCTATGGGTCTGATGACATAGATTTCATTGCTGAGTGATATTGCATTGTACGTAAGTACCACAACTTCTTTATCCATTTTTCACTCTCTGCGATATTGAACTTGTCCCTTAAACGAGGTTCTTGTAAACAGAGCCGTCCCAAACTTTGGGGTGGCTGTGTCTTTTTGATTTTAATTTCCCTAAGCTATAGGACTATAAGTGGAAGTGCCCTAGGCTCTGTTGCTTTGTTTTTTAGATGTTTCAGGAAACACCATACACTTCTCCTGAGTGGCTGTTGGCAATTTACATCCCGCCCATCAGCATAACAGGGCTCCCAGTTCTCCATGGCCTGTCCTGCCTTTCTGGATTTTACACTTTTTTCACATGGCCCTTTTGACCGGGGGGAAGTGAGACTTCATTGTAGTGCAGATTTCCTTTGCAAGCTTGCTTGGTTGGCCAAAAAGGGCGTATGCGTTTTTTCCTGAATATATTCAGGAAAAAACGCATACGCCCTTTTTGGCCAAGTGCATCATTGTCGACGTTCTGCCTCTTTTCCTATGCTTTAAATGCAATTCCAGTCTACCTCCTGAAATCGGTTTCCTGCATTTCTGTCCCGCTTTCAAGTCCTCTTGGCAGCCTTACTTCAGTATATTTTTGGACGATAGCTGTCATTTATAACTCTGCAGGTTTGTGAATTACAGTGCCCCTGAGCTCCTTTCTTCAACTCGCTTTCTTGTGAGCTGGCCGCAACACCGCAGGATTGCTTCAGGCCCTAATCTGGTTCTGGCATGGCATGCTGATCCTTTGGTTAATTCCTCTTCCTCGTGGCAACTGAGAGTTAAATTTGCCCGTCCAGACACCTCCAGCTAGTCTCTCATTGGTTCTCCCTATTCCTGTTCATCTTCCGCGGAATTTGCAAACTGGGCCAAACAGGAGGTTAAAGGCACTGACTCTCCAAGTCAGGAGAGTGTTAGTAAAGCGTCTGGAATGTTGCACCCGAGTACCAGGGGATGAGAAGTGAGACATATTGGAACACGGCTCCCGATCACAAGCTTGATCATACTCTGGGTTTCACATGCATGTTTAGGTGAAGGAAGAATCCCTTAAACCTTGAGAGTTGAGACCCGTGGAATGGGTACCATGCAATATGACTTCAAAGGGTCCTCATTTGCTCACCGAACCTCTCCAATCCTATCACTGCTGCATTTATGCCCCTGTACACACGCTGGATTCTCTTTCGGAGACATAGCAATCCATAGGTTTTAAGATACTTACTAGTCAGGTACATTCTTAGGCGTTTAATATAGGGTGTTGAGTCCATCTCGTTGAGCAAGGAGTAGCTCTTGTCTATTCCATATTTGGCTTAAGGAACTTTATCTGTGCTCATTTCAATCTCTGGTTTTATGCAGCACCCCAACTCACCTTTCCCCTTAATCAAGCATAAGCTGGTTTTCTAAATTTGAGACCCTGTTCTGTTTTGGAATTCAGTTCCTGTGTAGCCAAGTTTACATTCCGTGTATTAATGATATCTTATGATGTTTCTTTTTCTGTGTGACTTATTTCAGTTAGAATCATCATACCTGAATCCACTCATTATGCTGCTCTGGGCCTGATGACATAGATTTCATTGCTGAGTGATATTGCATTGTATGTAAGTACCACAACTTCTTTATTCATTTTTCGCTTTCTGCGCTATTGAACTTGTACCGTAAACGAGGTTCTTGTAAACAGAGCCGTCCCAAACTTTGGGGTGGCTGTGTCTTTTTGATTTTAATTTCCCTAAGCTATAGGACCATATGTGGAAGTGCCCTAGGCTCTGTTGCTTTGTTTTTTAGATGTTTCAGGAAACACCATACACTTCTCCCAAGTGGCTGTTGGCAATTTACATCCCGCCCATCAGCATAACAAGGCTCCCAGTTCTCCATGGCCTGTCCTGTCTTTCTGGATTTTACACTTTTTTCAGACGGCCCTTTGGACCGGGGGGAAGTGAGACTTCATTGTAGTGCAGATTTCCTTTGTAAGCTTGCTTGGTTGGCCAAAAAGGACGTATGCGTTTTTTCCTGAATATATTCAGGAAAAAACGCATACGTCCTTTTTGGCCATGTGCATCATTGTCGACGTTCTGCCTCTTTTCCTATGCTTTAAATGCAATTCCAATCTACCTCCTGAAATCGGTTGCCTGCAATTCTGCCCCGCTTTCAAGTCCTCTTGGCAGCCTTACTTCAGTATATTTTTGGACGATGGCTGTTATTTATAACTCTGCAGGTTTGTGAATTACAGTGCCCCTGAGCTCCTTTCTTCAACTCGCATTCTTGTGAGCTGGCCGCAACACCGCAGGATTGCTTCAGGCCCTAAACTTGTTCTGGCACGGCAGGCTGAGCCTTTGGTTAATACCCCTTCCTGGTGGGAAATGAGAGTAAAATTTACCCGTCCAGACACCTCCAGCTAGTCTCTCATTGGTTCTCCCTATTCCTGTTCATCTTCCGCAGAAATTGGAAACTGGGCCAAACAGGAGGTTAAAGGCACTGACTCTCCAAGTCGGGAGAGTGTTAGTAAAGCGTCTGGAATGTTGCACCCGAGTACCAGGGGACGAGAACTGAGACATATTGGAACACGTCTCCCGATCACACGGTTGATCATACTCTGGGTTCCACATGCATGCTTTAGCTGAAGGAAGAATCCCTTAAACCTGGAGAGTTGAGACCCGTGGAATGGGTACCATGCAATATGACTTCAAAGGGTCTTCATTTGCTCACCGAACCTCTCCAATCCTATCACTGCTGCGTTTATGCCCCTGTACACACGCTTGATTGTCTGTCGGAGACATAGCGATCCATAGGTTTTAAGATACTTACTAGTCAGGTACATTCTTATGCGTTTAATAAGGGGTGTTGAGTCCATTTCGTTGAAGAAGGAGTAGCTCTTGTCTATTCCATATTTGGCTTAAGGAACTTTATCTGTGCTCATTTCAATCTCTGGTTTTATGCAGCACCCCAACTCACCTTTCCTCTAATGCAAGCATAAGTTGGTTTTCTAAATTTGAGACCCTGTTCTCTTTTGTAATCCAGTTCCTGTGTAGCCAAGTTTACATTCCGTGTATTAGTGATATCTTATGATGTTTCTTTTTCTTGTGACTTATTTCAGTTAGAATCATCATACCTGAATCCACTCATTATGCTGCTACGGGCCTGATGACATAGATTTCATTGCTGAGTGATATTGCATTGTACGTAAGTACCACAACTTCTTTATACATTTTTCAATTTCTGTGATATTGAACTTGTCCCGTAAACGAGGTTCTTGTAAACAGAGCCGTCCCAAACTTTGGGGGGCTGTGTCTTTTTGATTTTAATTTCCCTAAGCTATAGGACCATAAGTGGAAGTGCCCTAGGCTCTGTTGCTTTGTTTCTTAGATGTTTCAGGAAACACCATACACTTCTCCCGAGTGGCTGTTGGCAATTTACATCCCGCCCATCAGCATAACAAGGCTCCCAGTTCTACATGGCCTGTCCTGCCTTTCTGGATTTTACACTTTTTTCAGACGGCCCTTTTGACCGGGGGGAAGTGAGACTTCATTGTAGTGCAGATTTCCTTTGCAAGCTTGCTTGGTTGGCCAAAAAGGGCGTATGCGTTTTTTCCTGAATATATTCAGGAAAAAACGCATACGCCCTTTTTGGCCAAGTGCATCATTGTCGACGTTCTGCCTCTTTTCCTATGCTTTAAATGCAATTCCAGTCTACCTCCTGAAATCGGTTTCCTGCAATTCTGCCCCGCTTTCAAGTCCTCTTGGCAGCCTTACTTCAGTATATTTTTGGATGATAGCTGTCATTTATAACTCTGCAGGTTTGTGAATTACAGTGCCCCTGAGCTCCTTTCTTCAACTCGCTTTCTTGTGAGCTGGCCGCAACACCGCAGGACTGCTTCAGGCCCTAATCTGGTTCCGGCACGGCATGCTGAGCCTTTGGTTAATTCCACTTCCTGGTGGGAAATGAGAGTTAAATTTGCCCTTCCAGGCACCTCCAGCTAGTCTCTCATTGGTCCTCCCTATTCCTGTTCATCTTCCGCAGAAATTGCAAACTGGGCCAAACAGGAGGTTAAAGGCACTGACTCTCCAAGTCGGGAGAGTGTTAGTAAGGCGTCTGGAATGTTGCACCCGAGTACGAGGGGACAAGAACTGAGACATATTGGAACACGTCTCCCAATCACATGGTTGATCATACTCTGGGTTCCACATGTATGCTTTAGCTGAAGGAAGAATCCCTTAAACCTGGAGAGTTGAGACCCGTGGAATGGGTACCATGCAATATGACTTCTAAGGGTCTTCGTTTGCTCACCGAACCTCTCCAATCCTATCACTGCTGCGTTTATGCCCCTGTACACACGCTTGATGCTCTTTCGTAGACATAGCAATCCATAGGTTTTAAGATACTTACTAGTCAGGTACATTCTTAGGCGTTTAATATGGGGTGTTGGGTGCATTTCATTGAGCAAGGAGTAGCTCATGTCTATTACATATTTGGCTTAAGGAACTTTATCTGTGCTCATTTCAATCTCTGGTTTTATGCAGCACCCCAACTCACCTTTCCCCTTAAGCAAGCATAAGTTGGTTTTCTACATTTGAGACCCTGTTCTGTTTTGTAATCCAGTTCCTGTGTAGCCAAATTTACATTCCGTGTATTAGTGATATCTTATGATGTTTCTTTTTCTGTGTGACTTATTTCAGTTAGAATCATCATACCTGAATCCACTCATTATGCTGCTACGGGCCTGATGACATAGATTTCATTGCTGAGTGATATTGCATTGTACGTAAGTACCACAAATTCTTTATCCATTTTTCACTTTCTGCGATATTGAACTTGTCCGGAAAACGAGGTTCTTGTAAACAGAGCCGTCCCAAACTTTGGGGTGGCTGTGTCTTTTTGAATTTAATTTCCCTAAGCTATAGGACCATAAGTGGAAGTGCCCTAGGCTCTGTTGCTTTGTTTTTTAGATGTTTCAGGAAACACCATACACTTCTCCCGAGTGGCTGTTGGCAATTTACATCCCGCCCATCAGCATAACAAGGCTCCCAGTTCTCCATGGCCTGTCCTGCCTTTCTGGATTTTACACTTTTTTCAGATGGCCCTTTTGACCGTGGGGAAGTGAGACTTCATTGTAGTGCAGATTTCCTTTGCAAGCTTGCTTGGTTGGCCAAAAAGGGCGTATGCGTTTTTTCCTCAATATATTCAGGAAAAAACGCATACGCCCTTTTTGGCCAAGTGCATCATTGTCCACGTTCTGCCTCTTTTCCTATGCTTTAAATGCAATTCCAGTCTACCTCCTGAAATCGGTGTCCTGCAATTCTGCCCCGCTTTCAAGTCCTCTTGGCAGCCTTACTTCAGTATATTTTTGGACGATAGCTGTCATTTATAACTTTGCATCTTTGTGAATTACAGTGCCCCTGAGCTCCTTTCTTCAACTCGCTTTCTTGTGAGCTGGCCGCAACACCGCAGGATTGCTTCAGGCCCTAATGTTGTTCTGGCACGGCCCGCTGAGCCTTTGGTTAATTCCTCTTCCTGGTGGGAAATGAGAGTTAAATTTGCCCGTCCAGACACCTCCAGCTAGTCTCACATTGGTTCTCCCTATTCCTGTTCATCTTCTGCAGAAATTGCAAACTGGGCCAAACTGGGTCAAACAGGAGGTTAAAGGCACTGAGTCTCCAAGTCAGGAGAATGTTAGTAAAGCATCTGGAATGTTGCACCCAAGTATCAGGGGACGAGAACTGAGACATTAGAACACGTCTCCCAATCACACGGTTGATCATACTGTGGGTTCCACATGCATGTTTTAGCTGAAGGAAGAATCCCTTAAACCTGGAGAGTTGAGACCCGTGGAAAGGGTACCATGCAATATGACTTCAAAGGGTCTTCATTTGCTCACCGAACTTCTCCAACCCTATCACTGCTGCGTTTATGCCCCTGTACACACGCTTGATTCTCGTTCGGAGACATAGCAAGCCATAGCTTTTAAGATGCTTACTAGTCACGTACATTCTTAGACGTTTAATATGGGGTGTTGAGTCCATTTCATTGAGCAAGGAGTAGCTCTTGTCTGTTACATATTTGGCTTAAGGAACTTTATCTGTGCTCATTTCAATCTCTGGTTTTATGCAGCACCCCAACTCACCTTTCCCCTTAAGCAAGCATAAGTTGGTTTTCTAAATTTGAGACCCTCTTCTGTTTTGTAATTCAGTTCCTGTGTAGCCAAGTTTACATTCCGTGTATTAGTGATATCTTATGATGTTTCTTTTTCTGTGTGACTTATTTCAGTTAGAATCATCATACCTGAATCCACTCATTATGCTGCTACGGGCCTGATGACATAGATTTCATTGCTGAGTGATACTGCATTGTACGTAAGTACCACAACTTCTTTATCCATTTTTTGCTTTCTGCGATATTGAACTTGTACTGTAAACGAGGTTCTTGTAAAGAGAGCCATCACAAACTTTGGGGTGGCTGTGTCTTTTTGATTTTAATTTCCCTAAGCTATAGGACCATAAGTGGAAGTGCCCTAGGCTCTGTAACTCTGTTTTTTAGATGTTTCAGGAAGCACCATACACTTCTCTCCAGTGACTGTTGGCAATTTACATCCCGCCCATCAGCATAACAAGGCTCCCTGTTCTCCATGTCCTGTCCTGCCATTCTGGATTTTACACTTTTTTCAGATGGCCCTTTTTCCCCGGGGGAAGTGAGACTTCATTGTAGTGCAGATTTCCTTTGCAAGCTTGCTTGGTTGGCCAAAAAGTGCGTATGCGTTTTTTCCTGAATATATTCAGGAAAAAACGCATACGCCCTTTTGGCCAAGTACATCATTGTGGACGTTCTGCCTCTTTTCCTATGCTTTAAATGCAATTCCAGTCTACCTCCTGAAATCGGTTTCCTGTAATTCGGCCCCGCTTTCAAGTCCTCTTGGCAGCCTTACTTCAGTATATTTTTGGACGATAGCTGTCATTTATAACTCTGCAGGTTTGTGAATTACAGTGCCCCTGAGCTCCTTTCTTCAACTCGCTTTCTTGTGAGCTGGCCGCAACACCGCAGGATTGCTTCAGGCCCTAATCTGTTTCCGGCACGGCATGCTGAGCCTTTGGTTTATTCCTCTTCCTGGTGGGAAATGAGAGTTAAATTTGCCCGTCCAGACACCTCCAGCTAGTCTCTCATTGGTTCTCCCTATTCCTGTTCATCTTCCGCAGAAATTGCAAACTGGGCCAAACAGGAGGTTAAAGGTACTTACTCTCCAAGTCGGCAGAGTGTTAGTAAACCGTCTGGAATGTTGCACCCGAGTACCAGGGGACGAAAACTGAGACATATTTGAACCCGTCTCCCGATCACACGGTTGATCATACTGTGGGTTCCACATGAATATTTTAGCTGAAGGAAGAATCCCTTAAACCTGGAGAGTTGAGACCCGTGGAATGGGTACCATGCAATATGACTTCAAAGGGTCTTCATTTGCTCACCGAACTTCTCCAATCCTATCACTGCTGCATTTATGCCCCTGTACACACGCTTGATTCTCTTTTGGAGACATAGCAATCCATAAGCTTTAAGATACTTACTAGTCAGCCACATTGTTAGGCATTTAATATGGGGTGTTGAGCCCATTTCGTTGAGCAAGGAGTAGCTCTTGTCTATTACATATTTGGCTTAAGGAACTTTATCTGTGCTCATTTCAATCTCTGGTTTTATGTAGCACCCCAACTCACCTTTACCCTTAAGCAAGCATAAGTTGGTTTTCTAAATTTGAGACCCTGTTCTGTTTTGTAATTCAGTTCCTGTGTAGCCAAGTTTACATTCCATGTATTAGTGATATCTTATTATGTTTCTTTTTCTGTGTAGCTTATTTCAGTTAGAATCATCATACCTGAATCCACTCAGTATGCTGCTACGGGCCTGATGACATAGATTTCATTGCTGAGTGATATTGTATTGTACGTAAGTACCACAACTTCTTTATCCATTTTTCACTTTCTGCAATATTGAACTTGTACCATAAACGAGGTTCTTGTAAACAGAGCCAACGGAAACTTTTGGGTGGCTGTGTCTTTTTGATTTTAATTTCCCTAAGCTATAGGACCATAAGTGGAAGTGCCCTAGGCTCTGTTCATCTGTTTTTTAGATGTTTCAGGAAGCACCATACACTTCTCCCGAGTGGCTCTTGGCAATTTACATCCCGCCCATCAGCATAACAAGGCTCCCAGTTCTCCATGGCCTGTCCTGCCTTTCTGGATTTTACACATTTTTCAGATGGCCCTTTTGACCGGGGAGAAGTGAGACTTCATTGTAGTGCAGATTTCCTTTGCAAGCTTGCTTGGTTGACCAAAAAGGACGTATGCCTGTTTTCCTGAATATATTCAGGAAAAAACGCATACGCCCTTTTTGGCCAAGTGCATCATTGTCGACGTTCTGCCTCTTTTCCTATGCTTTCAATGCAATTCCAGTCTACCTCCTGAAATCGGTTTCCCTGCAATTCTGCCCCGCTTTCAAGTCCTCTTGGCAGCCTTACTTCAGTATATTTTTGGACGATAGGTGTCATTTATAACTCTGCAGGTTTGTGAATTACAGTGCCCCTGAGGTCCTTTCTTCAACTCCCTTTCTTGTGAGCAGGCCGCAACACCGCAGGATTGCTTCAGGCCCTAATCTGGTTCCGGCACGGCACGCTGAGCCTTTGGTTAATTCCTCTTCCTGGTGGGAAATGAGAGGTAATTTGCCCGTCCAGACACCTCCAGCTAATCTCTCATTGGTCCACCCTATTCCTGTTCATCTTCCGCAGAAATTGCAAACTGGGCCAAACAGGAGGTTAAAGGCACTGACTCTCCAAGTCGGGAGAGTGTTAGTAAAGCGTCTGGAATGTTGCACCCGAGTACCAGGGGACGAGAACTGAGACATATTGGAACACGTCTCCCGATCACACGGTTGATCATAGTCTGGGTTCCACATGCATGTTTTAGCTGAAGGAAGAATCCCTTAAACCTGGAGAGTTGAGACCCGTGGAATGGGTACCATGCAATATGACTTCAAAGGGTCCTCATTTGCTCACCGAACCTCTCCAATCCTATCACTGCTGCGTTTATGCCCCTGTACACACGCTGGATTCTCTTTCAGAGACATAGCAATCCATAGGTTTTAAGATACTTACTAGCCAGGTACATTCTTAGGCGTTTAATATGGGGTGTTGAGTCCATTTCATTGAGCAAGGAGTAGCTCTTGTGTATTATATATTTGGCTTAAGGAACTTTATCTGTGCTCATTTCAATCTCTGGTTTTATGCAGCACCCCAACTCACCTTTCCCCTTAAGCAAGCATAAGTTGGTTTTCTAAATTTGAGACCCTGTTCTGTTTTGTAATCCAGTTCCTGTGTAGCCAAGTTTACATTCCGTGTATTAGTGATATCTTATGATGTTTCTTTTTCTTGTGACTTATTTCAGTTACAATCATCATACCTGAATCCACTCTATGCTGCTATGGGTCTGATGACATAGATTTCATTGCTGAGTGATATTGCATTGTACGTAAGTACCACAACTTCTTTATCCATTTTTCACTCTCTGCGATATTGAACTTGTCCCTTAAACGAGGTTCTTGTAAACAGAGCCGTCCCAAACTTTGGGGTGGCTGTGTCTTTTTGATTTTAATTTCCCTAAGCTATAGGACTATAAGTGGAAGTGCCCTAGGCTCTGTTGCTTTGTTTTTTAGATGTTTCAGGAAACACCATACACTTCTCCTGAGTGGCTGTTGGCAATTTACATCCCGCCCATCAGCATAACAGGGCTCCCAGTTCTCCATGGCCTGTCCTGCCTTTCTGGATTTTACACTTTTTTCACATGGCCCTTTTGACCGGGGGGAAGTGAGACTTCATTGTAGTGCAGATTTCCTTTGCAAGCTTGCTTGGTTGGCCAAAAAGGGCGTATGCGTTTTTTCCTGAATATATTCAGGAAAAAACGCATACGCCCTTTTTGGCCAAGTGCATCATTGTCGACGTTCTGCCTCTTTTCCTATGCTTTAAATGCAATTCCAGTCTACCTCCTGAAATCGGTTTCCTGCATTTCTGTCCCGCTTTCAAGTCCTCTTGGCAGCCTTACTTCAGTATATTTTTGGACGATAGCTGTCATTTATAACTCTGCAGGTTTGTGAATTACAGTGCCCCTGAGCTCCTTTCTTCAACTCGCTTTCTTGTGAGCTGGCCGCAACACCGCAGGATTGCTTCAGGCCCTAATCTGGTTCTGGCATGGCATGCTGATCCTTTGGTTAATTCCTCTTCCTCGTGGCAACTGAGAGTTAAATTTGCCCGTCCAGACACCTCCAGCTAGTCTCTCATTGGTTCTCCCTATTCCTGTTCATCTTCCGCGGAATTTGCAAACTGGGCCAAACAGGAGGTTAAAGGCACTGACTCTCCAAGTCAGGAGAGTGTTAGTAAAGCGTCTGGAATGTTGCACCCGAGTACCAGGGGATGAGAAGTGAGACATATTGGAACACGGCTCCCGATCACAAGCTTGATCATACTCTGGGTTTCACATGCATGTTTAGGTGAAGGAAGAATCCCTTAAACCTGGAGAGTTGAGACCCGTGGAATGGGTACCATGCAATATGACTTCAAAGGGTCCTCATTTGCTCACCGAACCTCTCCAATCCTATCACTGCTGCATTTATGCCCCTGTACACACGCTGGATTCTCTTTCGGAGACATAGCAATCCATAGGTTTTAAGATACTTACTAGTCAGGTACATTCTTAGGCGTTTAATATAGGGTGTTGAGTCCATCTCGTTGAGCAAGGAGTAGCTCTTGTCTATTCCATATTTGGCTTAAGGAACTTTATCTGTGCTCATTTCAATCTCTGGTTTTATGCAGCACCCCAACTCACCTTTCCCCTTAATCAAGCATAAGCTGGTTTTCTAAATTTGAGACCCTGTTCTGTTTTGGAATTCAGTTCCTGTGTAGCCAAGTTTACATTCCGTGTATTAATGATATCTTATGATGTTTCTTTTTCTGTGTGACTTATTTCAGTTAGAATCATCATACCTGAATCCACTCATTATGCTGCTCTGGGCCTGATGACATAGATTTCATTGCTGAGTGATATTGCATTGTATGTAAGTACCACAACTTCTTTATTCATTTTTCGCTTTCTGCGCTATTGAACTTGTACCGTAAACGAGGTTCTTGTAAACAGAGCCGTCCCAAACTTTGGGGTGGCTGTGTCTTTTTGATTTTAATTTCCCTAAGCTATAGGACCATATGTGGAAGTGCCCTAGGCTCTGTTGCTTTGTTTTTTAGATGTTTCAGGAAACACCATACACTTCTCCCAAGTGGCTGTTGGCAATTTACATCCCGCCCATCAGCATAACAAGGCTCCCAGTTCTCCATGGCCTGTCCTGTCTTTCTGGATTTTACACTTTTTTCAGACGGCCCTTTGGACCGGGGGGAAGTGAGACTTCATTGTAGTGCAGATTTCCTTTGTAAGCTTGCTTGGTTGGCCAAAAAGGACGTATGCGTTTTTTCCTGAATATATTCAGGAAAAAACGCATACGTCCTTTTTGGCCATGTGCATCATTGTCGACGTTCTGCCTCTTTTCCTATGCTTTAAATGCAATTCCAATCTACCTCCTGAAATCGGTTGCCTGCAATTCTGCCCCGCTTTCAAGTCCTCTTGGCAGCCTTACTTCAGTATATTTTTGGACGATGGCTGTTATTTATAACTCTGCAGGTTTGTGAATTACAGTGCCCCTGAGCTCCTTTCTTCAACTCGCTTTCTTGTGAGCTGGCCGCAACACCGCAGGATTGCTTCAGGCCCTAAACTTGTTCTGGCACGGCAGGCTGAGCCTTTGGTTAATACCCCTTCCTGGTGGGAAATGAGAGTAAAATTTACCCGTCCAGACACCTCCAGCTAGTCTCTCATTGGTTCTCCCTATTCCTGTTCATCTTCCGCAGAAATTGGAAACTGGGCCAAACAGGAGGTTAAAGGCACTGACTCTCCAAGTCGGGAGAGTGTTAGTAAAGCGTCTGGAATGTTGCACCCGAGTACCAGGGGACGAGAACTGAGACATATTGGAACACGTCTCCCGATCACACGGTTGATCATACTCTGGGTTCCACATGCATGCTTTAGCTGAAGGAAGAATCCCTTAAACCTGGAGAGTTGAGACCCGTGGAATGGGTACCATGCAATATGACTTCAAAGGGTCTTCATTTGCTCACCGAACCTCTCCAATCCTATCACTGCTGCGTTTATGCCCCTGTACACACGCTTGATTGTCTGTCGGAGACATAGCGATCCATAGGTTTTAAGATACTTACTAGTCAGGTACATTCTTATGCGTTTAATAAGGGGTGTTGAGTCCATTTCGTTGAAGAAGGAGTAGCTCTTGTCTATTCCATATTTGGCTTAAGGAACTTTATCTGTGCTCATTTCAATCTCTGGTTTTATGCAGCACCCCAACTCACCTTTCCTCTAATGCAAGCATAAGTTGGTTTTCTAAATTTGAGACCCTGTTCTCTTTTGTAATCCAGTTCCTGTGTAGCCAAGTTTACATTCCGTGTATTAGTGATATCTTATGATGTTTCTTTTTCTTGTGACTTATTTCAGTTAGAATCATCATACCTGAATCCACTCATTATGCTGCTACGGGCCTGATGACATAGATTTCATTGCTGAGTGATATTGCATTGTACGTAAGTACCACAACTTCTTTATACATTTTTCAATTTCTGTGATATTGAACTTGTCCCGTAAACGAGGTTCTTGTAAACAGAGCCGTCCCAAACTTTGGGGGGCTGTGTCTTTTTGATTTTAATTTCCCTAAGCTATAGGACCATAAGTGGAAGTGCCCTAGGCTCTGTTGCTTTGTTTCTTAGATGTTTCAGGAAACACCATACACTTCTCCCGAGTGGCTGTTGGCAATTTACATCCCGCCCATCAGCATAACAAGGCTCCCAGTTCTACATGGCCTGTCCTGCCTTTCTGGATTTTACACTTTTTTCAGACGGCCCTTTTGACCGGGGGGAAGTGAGACTTCATTGTAGTGCAGATTTCCTTTGCAAGCTTGCTTGGTTGGCCAAAAAGGGCGTATGCGTTTTTTCCTGAATATATTCAGGAAAAAACGCATACGCCCTTTTTGGCCAAGTGCATCATTGTCGACGTTCTGCCTCTTTTCCTATGCTTTAAATGCAATTCCAGTCTACCTCCTGAAATCGGTTTCCTGCAATTCTGCCCCGCTTTCAAGTCCTCTTGGCAGCCTTACTTCAGTATATTTTTGGATGATAGCTGTCATTTATAACTCTGCAGGTTTGTGAATTACAGTGCCCCTGAGCTCCTTTCTTCAACTCGCTTTCTTGTGAGCTGGCCGCAACACCGCAGGACTGCTTCAGGCCCTAATCTGGTTCCGGCACGGCATGCTGAGCCTTTGGTTAATTCCACTTCCTGGTGGGAAATGAGAGTTAAATTTGCCCTTCCAGGCACCTCCAGCTAGTCTCTCATTGGTCCTCCCTATTCCTGTTCATCTTCCGCAGAAATTGCAAACTGGGCCAAACAGGAGGTTAAAGGCACTGACTCTCCAAGTCGGGAGAGTGTTAGTAAGGCGTCTGGAATGTTGCACCCGAGTACGAGGGGACAAGAACTGAGACATATTGGAACACGTCTCCCAATCACATGGTTGATCATACTCTGGGTTCCACATGTATGCTTTAGCTGAAGGAAGAATCCCTTAAACCTGGAGAGTTGAGACCCGTGGAATGGGTACCATGCAATATGACTTCTAAGGGTCTTCGTTTGCTCACCGAACCTCTCCAATCCTATCACTGCTGCGTTTATGCCCCTGTACACACGCTTGATGCTCTTTCGTAGACATAGCAATCCATAGGTTTTAAGATACTTACTAGTCAGGTACATTCTTAGGCGTTTAATATGGGGTGTTGGGTGCATTTCATTGAGCAAGGAGTAGCTCATGTCTATTACATATTTGGCTTAAGGAACTTTATCTGTGCTCATTTCAATCTCTGGTTTTATGCAGCACCCCAACTCACCTTTCCCCTTAAGCAAGCATAAGTTGGTTTTCTACATTTGAGACCCTGTTCTGTTTTGTAATCCAGTTCCTGTGTAGCCAAATTTACATTCCGTGTATTAGTGATATCTTATGATGTTTCTTTTTCTGTGTGACTTATTTCAGTTAGAATCATCATACCTGAATCCACTCATTATGCTGCTACGGGCCTGATGACATAGATTTCATTGCTGAGTGATATTGCATTGTACGTAAGTACCACAAATTCTTTATCCATTTTTCACTTTCTGCGATATTGAACTTGTCCGGAAAACGAGGTTCTTGTAAACAGAGCCGTCCCAAACTTTGGGGTGGCTGTGTCTTTTTGAATTTAATTTCCCTAAGCTATAGGACCATAAGTGGAAGTGCCCTAGGCTCTGTTGCTTTGTTTTTTAGATGTTTCAGGAAACACCATACACTTCTCCCGAGTGGCTGTTGGCAATTTACATCCCGCCCATCAGCATAACAAGGCTCCCAGTTCTCCATGGCCTGTCCTGCCTTTCTGGATTTTACACTTTTTTCAGATGGCCCTTTTGACCGTGGGGAAGTGAGACTTCATTGTAGTGCAGATTTCCTTTGCAAGCTTGCTTGGTTGGCCAAAAAGGGCGTATGCGTTTTTTCCTCAATATATTCAGGAAAAAACGCATACGCCCTTTTTGGCCAAGTGCATCATTGTCCACGTTCTGCCTCTTTTCCTATGCTTTAAATGCAATTCCAGTCTACCTCCTGAAATCGGTGTCCTGCAATTCTGCCCCGCTTTCAAGTCCTCTTGGCAGCCTTACTTCAGTATATTTTTGGACGATAGCTGTCATTTATAACTTTGCATCTTTGTGAATTACAGTGCCCCTGAGCTCCTTTCTTCAACTCGCTTTCTTGTGAGCTGGCCGCAACACCGCAGGATTGCTTCAGGCCCTAATGTTGTTCTGGCACGGCCCGCTGAGCCTTTGGTTAATTCCTCTTCCTGGTGGGAAATGAGAGTTAAATTTGCCCGTCCAGACACCTCCAGCTAGTCTCACATTGGTTCTCCCTATTCCTGTTCATCTTCTGCAGAAATTGCAAACTGGGCCAAACTGGGTCAAACAGGAGGTTAAAGGCACTGAGTCTCCAAGTCAGGAGAATGTTAGTAAAGCATCTGGAATGTTGCACCCAAGTATCAGGGGACGAGAACTGAGACATTAGAACACGTCTCCCAATCACACGGTTGATCATACTGTGGGTTCCACATGCATGTTTTAGCTGAAGGAAGAATCCCTTAAACCTGGAGAGTTGAGACCCGTGGAAAGGGTACCATGCAATATGACTTCAAAGGGTCTTCATTTGCTCACCGAACTTCTCCAACCCTATCACTGCTGCGTTTATGCCCCTGTACACACGCTTGATTCTCGTTCGGAGACATAGCAAGCCATAGCTTTTAAGATGCTTACTAGTCACGTACATTCTTAGACGTTTAATATGGGGTGTTGAGTCCATTTCATTGAGCAAGGAGTAGCTCTTGTCTGTTACATATTTGGCTTAAGGAACTTTATCTGTGCTCATTTCAATCTCTGGTTTTATGCAGCACCCCAACTCACCTTTCCCCTTAAGCAAGCATAAGTTGGTTTTCTAAATTTGAGACCCTCTTCTGTTTTGTAATTCAGTTCCTGTGTAGCCAAGTTTACATTCCGTGTATTAGTGATATCTTATGATGTTTCTTTTTCTGTGTGACTTATTTCAGTTAGAATCATCATACCTGAATCCACTCATTATGCTGCTACGGGCCTGATGACATAGATTTCATTGCTGAGTGATACTGCATTGTACGTAAGTACCACAACTTCTTTATCCATTTTTTGCTTTCTGCGATATTGAACTTGTACTGTAAACGAGGTTCTTGTAAAGAGAGCCATCACAAACTTTGGGGTGGCTGTGTCTTTTTGATTTTAATTTCCCTAAGCTATAGGACCATAAGTGGAAGTGCCCTAGGCTCTGTAACTCTGTTTTTTAGATGTTTCAGGAAGCACCATACACTTCTCTCCAGTGACTGTTGGCAATTTACATCCCGCCCATCAGCATAACAAGGCTCCCTGTTCTCCATGTCCTGTCCTGCCATTCTGGATTTTACACTTTTTTCAGATGGCCCTTTTTCCCCGGGGGAAGTGAGACTTCATTGTAGTGCAGATTTCCTTTGCAAGCTTGCTTGGTTGGCCAAAAAGTGCGTATGCGTTTTTTCCTGAATATATTCAGGAAAAAACGCATACGCCCTTTTGGCCAAGTACATCATTGTGGACGTTCTGCCTCTTTTCCTATGCTTTAAATGCAATTCCAGTCTACCTCCTGAAATCGGTTTCCTGTAATTCGGCCCCGCTTTCAAGTCCTCTTGGCAGCCTTACTTCAGTATATTTTTGGACGATAGCTGTCATTTATAACTCTGCAGGTTTGTGAATTACAGTGCCCCTGAGCTCCTTTCTTCAACTCGCTTTCTTGTGAGCTGGCCGCAACACCGCAGGATTGCTTCAGGCCCTAATCTGTTTCCGGCACGGCATGCTGAGCCTTTGGTTTATTCCTCTTCCTGGTGGGAAATGAGAGTTAAATTTGCCCGTCCAGACACCTCCAGCTAGTCTCTCATTGGTTCTCCCTATTCCTGTTCATCTTCCGCAGAAATTGCAAACTGGGCCAAACAGGAGGTTAAAGGTACTTACTCTCCAAGTCGGCAGAGTGTTAGTAAACCGTCTGGAATGTTGCACCCGAGTACCAGGGGACGAAAACTGAGACATATTTGAACCCGTCTCCCGATCACACGGTTGATCATACTGTGGGTTCCACATGAATATTTTAGCTGAAGGAAGAATCCCTTAAACCTGGAGAGTTGAGACCCGTGGAATGGGTACCATGCAATATGACTTCAAAGGGTCTTCATTTGCTCACCGAACTTCTCCAATCCTATCACTGCTGCATTTATGCCCCTGTACACACGCTTGATTCTCTTTTGGAGACATAGCAATCCATAAGCTTTAAGATACTTACTAGTCAGCCACATTGTTAGGCATTTAATATGGGGTGTTGAGCCCATTTCGTTGAGCAAGGAGTAGCTCTTGTCTATTACATATTTGGCTTAAGGAACTTTATCTGTGCTCATTTCAATCTCTGGTTTTATGTAGCACCCCAACTCACCTTTACCCTTAAGCAAGCATAAGTTGGTTTTCTAAATTTGAGACCCTGTTCTGTTTTGTAATTCAGTTCCTGTGTAGCCAAGTTTACATTCCATGTATTAGTGATATCTTATTATGTTTCTTTTTCTGTGTAGCTTATTTCAGTTAGAATCATCATACCTGAATCCACTCAGTATGCTGCTACGGGCCTGATGACATAGATTTCATTGCTGAGTGATATTGTATTGTACGTAAGTACCACAACTTCTTTATCCATTTTTCACTTTCTGCAATATTGAACTTGTACCATAAACGAGGTTCTTGTAAACAGAGCCAACCGAAACTTTTGGGTGGCTGTGTCTTTTTGATTTTAATTTCCCTAAGCTATAGGACCATAAGTGGAAGTGCCCTAGGCTCTGTTCATCTGTTTTTTAGATGTTTCAGGAAGCACCATACACTTCTCCCGAGTGGCTCTTGGCAATTTACATCCCGCCCATCAGCATAACAAGGCTCCCAGTTCTCCATGGCCTGTCCTGCCTTTCTGGATTTTACACATTTTTCAGATGGCCCTTTTGACCGGGGAGAAGTGAGACTTCATTGTAGTGCAGATTTCCTTTGCAAGCTTGCTTGGTTGACCAAAAAGGACGTATGCCTGTTTTCCTGAATATATTCAGGAAAAAACGCATACGCCCTTTTTGGCCAAGTGCATCATTGTCGACGTTCTGCCTCTTTTCCTATGCTTTCAATGCAATTCCAGTCTACCTCCTGAAATCGGTTTCCCTGCAATTCTGCCCCGCTTTCAAGTCCTCTTGGCAGCCTTACTTCAGTATATTTTTGGACGATAGGTGTCATTTATAACTCTGCAGGTTTGTGAATTACAGTGCCCCTGAGGTCCTTTCTTCAACTCCCTTTCTTGTGAGCAGGCCGCAACACCGCAGGATTGCTTCAGGCCCTAATCTGGTTCCGGCACGGCACGCTGAGCCTTTGGTTAATTCCTCTTCCTGGTGGGAAATGAGAGGTAATTTGCCCGTCCAGACACCTCCAGCTAATCTCTCATTGGTCCACCCTATTCCTGTTCATCTTCCGCAGAAATTGCAAACTGGGCCAAACAGGAGGTTAAAGGCACTGACTCTCCAAGTCGGGAGAGTGTTAGTAAAGCGTCTGGAATGTTGCACCCGAGTACCAGGGGACGAGAACTGAGACATATTGGAACACGTCTCCCGATCACACGGTTGATCATAGTCTGGGTTCCACATGCATGTTTTAGCTGAAGGAAGAATCCCTTAAACCTGGAGAGTTGAGACCCGTGGAATGGGTACCATGCAATATGACTTCAAAGGGTCCTCATTTGCTCACCGAACCTCTCCAATCCTATCACTGCTGCGTTTATGCCCCTGTACACACGCTGGATTCTCTTTCAGAGACATAGCAATCCATAGGTTTTAAGATACTTACTAGCCAGGTACATTCTTAGGCGTTTAATATGGGGTGTTGAGTCCATTTCATTGAGCAAGGAGTAGCTCTTGTGTATTATATATTTGGCTTAAGGAACTTTATCTGTGCTCATTTCAATCTCTGGTTTTATGCAGCACCCCAACTCACCTTTCCCCTTAAGCAAGCATAAGTTGGTTTTCTAAATTTGAGACCCTGTTCTGTTTTGTAATCCAGTTCCTGTGTAGCCAAGTTTACATTCCGTGTATTAGTGATATCTTATGATGTTTCTTTTTCTTGTGACTTATTTCAGTTACAATCATCATACCTGAATCCACTCTATGCTGCTATGGGTCTGATGACATAGATTTCATTGCTGAGTGATATTGCATTGTACGTAAGTACCACAACTTCTTTATCCATTTTTCACTCTCTGCGATATTGAACTTGTCCCTTAAACGAGGTTCTTGTAAACAGAGCCGTCCCAAACTTTGGGGTGGCTGTGTCTTTTTGATTTTAATTTCCCTAAGCTATAGGACTATAAGTGGAAGTGCCCTAGGCTCTGTTGCTTTGTTTTTTAGATGTTTCAGGAAACACCATACACTTCTCCTGAGTGGCTGTTGGCAATTTACATCCCGCCCATCAGCATAACAGGGCTCCCAGTTCTCCATGGCCTGTCCTGCCTTTCTGGATTTTACACTTTTTTCACATGGCCCTTTTGACCGGGGGGAAGTGAGACTTCATTGTAGTGCAGATTTCCTTTGCAAGCTTGCTTGGTTGGCCAAAAAGGGCGTATGCGTTTTTTCCTGAATATATTCAGGAAAAAACGCATACGCCCTTTTTGGCCAAGTGCATCATTGTCGACGTTCTGCCTCTTTTCCTATGCTTTAAATGCAATTCCAGTCTACCTCCTGAAATCGGTTTCCTGCATTTCTGTCCCGCTTTCAAGTCCTCTTGGCAGCCTTACTTCAGTATATTTTTGGACGATAGCTGTCATTTATAACTCTGCAGGTTTGTGAATTACAGTGCCCCTGAGCTCCTTTCTTCAACTCGCTTTCTTGTGAGCTGGCCGCAACACCGCAGGATTGCTTCAGGCCCTAATCTGGTTCTGGCATGGCATGCTGATCCTTTGGTTAATTCCTCTTCCTCGTGGCAACTGAGAGTTAAATTTGCCCGTCCAGACACCTCCAGCTAGTCTCTCATTGGTTCTCCCTATTCCTGTTCATCTTCCGCGGAATTTGCAAACTGGGCCAAACAGGAGGTTAAAGGCACTGACTCTCCAAGTCAGGAGAGTGTTAGTAAAGCGTCTGGAATGTTGCACCCGAGTACCAGGGGATGAGAAGTGAGACATATTGGAACACGGCTCCCGATCACAAGCTTGATCATACTCTGGGTTTCACATGCATGTTTAGGTGAAGGAAGAATCCCTTAAACCTGGAGAGTTGAGACCCGTGGAATGGGTACCATGCAATATGACTTCAAAGGGTCCTCATTTGCTCACCGAACCTCTCCAATCCTATCACTGCTGCATTTATGCCCCTGTACACACGCTGGATTCTCTTTCGGAGACATAGCAATCCATAGGTTTTAAGATACTTACTAGTCAGGTACATTCTTAGGCGTTTAATATAGGGTGTTGAGTCCATCTCGTTGAGCAAGGAGTAGCTCTTGTCTATTCCATATTTGGCTTAAGGAACTTTATCTGTGCTCATTTCAATCTCTGGTTTTATGCAGCACCCCAACTCACCTTTCCCCTTAATCAAGCATAAGCTGGTTTTCTAAATTTGAGACCCTGTTCTGTTTTGGAATTCAGTTCCTGTGTAGCCAAGTTTACATTCCGTGTATTAATGATATCTTATGATGTTTCTTTTTCTGTGTGACTTATTTCAGTTAGAATCATCATACCTGAATCCACTCATTATGCTGCTCTGGGCCTGATGACATAGATTTCATTGCTGAGTGATATTGCATTGTATGTAAGTACCACAACTTCTTTATTCATTTTTCGCTTTCTGCGCTATTGAACTTGTACCGTAAACGAGGTTCTTGTAAACAGAGCCGTCCCAAACTTTGGGGTGGCTGTGTCTTTTTGATTTTAATTTCCCTAAGCTATAGGACCATATGTGGAAGTGCCCTAGGCTCTGTTGCTTTGTTTTTTAGATGTTTCAGGAAACACCATACACTTCTCCCAAGTGGCTGTTGGCAATTTACATCCCGCCCATCAGCATAACAAGGCTCCCAGTTCTCCATGGCCTGTCCTGTCTTTCTGGATTTTACACTTTTTTCAGACGGCCCTTTGGACCGGGGGGAAGTGAGACTTCATTGTAGTGCAGATTTCCTTTGTAAGCTTGCTTGGTTGGCCAAAAAGGACGTATGCGTTTTTTCCTGAATATATTCAGGAAAAAACGCATACGTCCTTTTTGGCCATGTGCATCATTGTCGACGTTCTGCCTCTTTTCCTATGCTTTAAATGCAATTCCAATCTACCTCCTGAAATCGGTTGCCTGCAATTCTGCCCCGCTTTCAAGTCCTCTTGGCAGCCTTACTTCAGTATATTTTTGGACGATGGCTGTTATTTATAACTCTGCAGGTTTGTGAATTACAGTGCCCCTGAGCTCCTTTCTTCAACTCGCTTTCTTGTGAGCTGGCCGCAACACCGCAGGATTGCTTCAGGCCCTAAACTTGTTCTGGCACGGCAGGCTGAGCCTTTGGTTAATACCCCTTCCTGGTGGGAAATGAGAGTAAAATTTACCCGTCCAGACACCTCCAGCTAGTCTCTCATTGGTTCTCCCTATTCCTGTTCATCTTCCGCAGAAATTGGAAACTGGGCCAAACAGGAGGTTAAAGGCACTGACTCTCCAAGTCGGGAGAGTGTTAGTAAAGCGTCTGGAATGTTGCACCCGAGTACCAGGGGACGAGAACTGAGACATATTGGAACACGTCTCCCGATCACACGGTTGATCATACTCTGGGTTCCACATGCATGCTTTAGCTGAAGGAAGAATCCCTTAAACCTGGAGAGTTGAGACCCGTGGAATGGGTACCATGCAATATGACTTCAAAGGGTCTTCATTTGCTCACCGAACCTCTCCAATCCTATCACTGCTGCGTTTATGCCCCTGTACACACGCTTGATTGTCTGTCGGAGACATAGCGATCCATAGGTTTTAAGATACTTACTAGTCAGGTACATTCTTATGCGTTTAATAAGGGGTGTTGAGTCCATTTCGTTGAAGAAGGAGTAGCTCTTGTCTATTCCATATTTGGCTTAAGGAACTTTATCTGTGCTCATTTCAATCTCTGGTTTTATGCAGCACCCCAACTCACCTTTCCTCTAATGCAAGCATAAGTTGGTTTTCTAAATTTGAGACCCTGTTCTCTTTTGTAATCCAGTTCCTGTGTAGCCAAGTTTACATTCCGTGTATTAGTGATATCTTATGATGTTTCTTTTTCTTGTGACTTATTTCAGTTAGAATCATCATACCTGAATCCACTCATTATGCTGCTACGGGCCTGATGACATAGATTTCATTGCTGAGTGATATTGCATTGTACGTAAGTACCACAACTTCTTTATACATTTTTCAATTTCTGTGATATTGAACTTGTCCCGTAAACGAGGTTCTTGTAAACAGAGCCGTCCCAAACTTTGGGGGGCTGTGTCTTTTTGATTTTAATTTCCCTAAGCTATAGGACCATAAGTGGAAGTGCCCTAGGCTCTGTTGCTTTGTTTCTTAGATGTTTCAGGAAACACCATACACTTCTCCCGAGTGGCTGTTGGCAATTTACATCCCGCCCATCAGCATAACAAGGCTCCCAGTTCTACATGGCCTGTCCTGCCTTTCTGGATTTTACACTTTTTTCAGACGGCCCTTTTGACCGGGGGGAAGTGAGACTTCATTGTAGTGCAGATTTCCTTTGCAAGCTTGCTTGGTTGGCCAAAAAGGGCGTATGCGTTTTTTCCTGAATATATTCAGGAAAAAACGCATACGCCCTTTTTGGCCAAGTGCATCATTGTCGACGTTCTGCCTCTTTTCCTATGCTTTAAATGCAATTCCAGTCTACCTCCTGAAATCGGTTTCCTGCAATTCTGCCCCGCTTTCAAGTCCTCTTGGCAGCCTTACTTCAGTATATTTTTGGATGATAGCTGTCATTTATAACTCTGCAGGTTTGTGAATTACAGTGCCCCTGAGCTCCTTTCTTCAACTCGCTTTCTTGTGAGCTGGCCGCAACACCGCAGGACTGCTTCAGGCCCTAATCTGGTTCCGGCACGGCATGCTGAGCCTTTGGTTAATTCCACTTCCTGGTGGGAAATGAGAGTTAAATTTGCCCTTCCAGGCACCTCCAGCTAGTCTCTCATTGGTCCTCCCTATTCCTGTTCATCTTCCGCAGAAATTGCAAACTGGGCCAAACAGGAGGTTAAAGGCACTGACTCTCCAAGTCGGGAGAGTGTTAGTAAGGCGTCTGGAATGTTGCACCCGAGTACGAGGGGACAAGAACTGAGACATATTGGAACACGTCTCCCAATCACATGGTTGATCATACTCTGGGTTCCACATGTATGCTTTAGCTGAAGGAAGAATCCCTTAAACCTGGAGAGTTGAGACCCGTGGAATGGGTACCATGCAATATGACTTCTAAGGGTCTTCGTTTGCTCACCGAACCTCTCCAATCCTATCACTGCTGCGTTTATGCCCCTGTACACACGCTTGATGCTCTTTCGTAGACATAGCAATCCATAGGTTTTAAGATACTTACTAGTCAGGTACATTCTTAGGCGTTTAATATGGGGTGTTGGGTGCATTTCATTGAGCAAGGAGTAGCTCATGTCTATTACATATTTGGCTTAAGGAACTTTATCTGTGCTCATTTCAATCTCTGGTTTTATGCAGCACCCCAACTCACCTTTCCCCTTAAGCAAGCATAAGTTGGTTTTCTACATTTGAGACCCTGTTCTGTTTTGTAATCCAGTTCCTGTGTAGCCAAATTTACATTCCGTGTATTAGTGATATCTTATGATGTTTCTTTTTCTGTGTGACTTATTTCAGTTAGAATCATCATACCTGAATCCACTCATTATGCTGCTACGGGCCTGATGACATAGATTTCATTGCTGAGTGATATTGCATTGTACGTAAGTACCACAAATTCTTTATCCATTTTTCACTTTCTGCGATATTGAACTTGTCCGGAAAACGAGGTTCTTGTAAACAGAGCCGTCCCAAACTTTGGGGTGGCTGTGTCTTTTTGAATTTAATTTCCCTAAGCTATAGGACCATAAGTGGAAGTGCCCTAGGCTCTGTTGCTTTGTTTTTTAGATGTTTCAGGAAACACCATACACTTCTCCCGAGTGGCTGTTGGCAATTTACATCCCGCCCATCAGCATAACAAGGCTCCCAGTTCTCCATGGCCTGTCCTGCCTTTCTGGATTTTACACTTTTTTCAGATGGCCCTTTTGACCGTGGGGAAGTGAGACTTCATTGTAGTGCAGATTTCCTTTGCAAGCTTGCTTGGTTGGCCAAAAAGGGCGTATGCGTTTTTTCCTCAATATATTCAGGAAAAAACGCATACGCCCTTTTTGGCCAAGTGCATCATTGTCCACGTTCTGCCTCTTTTCCTATGCTTTAAATGCAATTCCAGTCTACCTCCTGAAATCGGTGTCCTGCAATTCTGCCCCGCTTTCAAGTCCTCTTGGCAGCCTTACTTCAGTATATTTTTGGACGATAGCTGTCATTTATAACTTTGCATCTTTGTGAATTACAGTGCCCCTGAGCTCCTTTCTTCAACTCGCTTTCTTGTGAGCTGGCCGCAACACCGCAGGATTGCTTCAGGCCCTAATGTTGTTCTGGCACGGCCCGCTGAGCCTTTGGTTAATTCCTCTTCCTGGTGGGAAATGAGAGTTAAATTTGCCCGTCCAGACACCTCCAGCTAGTCTCACATTGGTTCTCCCTATTCCTGTTCATCTTCTGCAGAAATTGCAAACTGGGCCAAACTGGGTCAAACAGGAGGTTAAAGGCACTGAGTCTCCAAGTCAGGAGAATGTTAGTAAAGCATCTGGAATGTTGCACCCAAGTATCAGGGGACGAGAACTGAGACATTAGAACACGTCTCCCAATCACACGGTTGATCATACTGTGGGTTCCACATGCATGTTTTAGCTGAAGGAAGAATCCCTTAAACCTGGAGAGTTGAGACCCGTGGAAAGGGTACCATGCAATATGACTTCAAAGGGTCTTCATTTGCTCACCGAACTTCTCCAACCCTATCACTGCTGCGTTTATGCCCCTGTACACACGCTTGATTCTCGTTCGGAGACATAGCAAGCCATAGCTTTTAAGATGCTTACTAGTCACGTACATTCTTAGACGTTTAATATGGGGTGTTGAGTCCATTTCATTGAGCAAGGAGTAGCTCTTGTCTGTTACATATTTGGCTTAAGGAACTTTATCTGTGCTCATTTCAATCTCTGGTTTTATGCAGCACCCCAACTCACCTTTCCCCTTAAGCAAGCATAAGTTGGTTTTCTAAATTTGAGACCCTCTTCTGTTTTGTAATTCAGTTCCTGTGTAGCCAAGTTTACATTCCGTGTATTAGTGATATCTTATGATGTTTCTTTTTCTGTGTGACTTATTTCAGTTAGAATCATCATACCTGAATCCACTCATTATGCTGCTACGGGCCTGATGACATAGATTTCATTGCTGAGTGATACTGCATTGTACGTAAGTACCACAACTTCTTTATCCATTTTTTGCTTTCTGCGATATTGAACTTGTACTGTAAACGAGGTTCTTGTAAAGAGAGCCATCACAAACTTTGGGGTGGCTGTGTCTTTTTGATTTTAATTTCCCTAAGCTATAGGACCATAAGTGGAAGTGCCCTAGGCTCTGTAACTCTGTTTTTTAGATGTTTCAGGAAGCACCATACACTTCTCTCCAGTGACTGTTGGCAATTTACATCCCGCCCATCAGCATAACAAGGCTCCCTGTTCTCCATGTCCTGTCCTGCCATTCTGGATTTTACACTTTTTTCAGATGGCCCTTTTTCCCCGGGGGAAGTGAGACTTCATTGTAGTGCAGATTTCCTTTGCAAGCTTGCTTGGTTGGCCAAAAAGTGCGTATGCGTTTTTTCCTGAATATATTCAGGAAAAAACGCATACGCCCTTTTGGCCAAGTACATCATTGTGGACGTTCTGCCTCTTTTCCTATGCTTTAAATGCAATTCCAGTCTACCTCCTGAAATCGGTTTCCTGTAATTCGGCCCCGCTTTCAAGTCCTCTTGGCAGCCTTACTTCAGTATATTTTTGGACGATAGCTGTCATTTATAACTCTGCAGGTTTGTGAATTACAGTGCCCCTGAGCTCCTTTCTTCAACTCGCTTTCTTGTGAGCTGGCCGCAACACCGCAGGATTGCTTCAGGCCCTAATCTGTTTCCGGCACGGCACGCTGAGCCTTTGGTTTATTCCTCTTCCTGGTGGGAAATGAGAGTTAAATTTGCCCGTCCAGACACCTCCAGCTAGTCTCTCATTGGTTCTCCCTATTCCTGTTCATCTTCCGCAGAAATTGCAAACTGGGCCAAACAGGAGGTTAAAGGTACTTACTCTCCAAGTCGGCAGAGTGTTAGTAAACCGTCTGGAATGTTGCACCCGAGTACCAGGGGACGAAAACTGAGACATATTTGAACCCGTCTCCCGATCACACGGTTGATCATACTGTGGGTTCCACATGAATATTTTAGCTGAAGGAAGAATCCCTTAAACCTGGAGAGTTGAGACCCGTGGAATGGGTACCATGCAATATGACTTCAAAGGGTCTTCATTTGCTCACCGAACTTCTCCAATCCTATCACTGCTGCATTTATGCCCCTGTACACACGCTTGATTCTCTTTTGGAGACATAGCAATCCATAAGCTTTAAGATACTTACTAGTCAGCCACATTGTTAGGCATTTAATATGGGGTGTTGAGCCCATTTCGTTGAGCAAGGAGTAGCTCTTGTCTATTACATATTTGGCTTAAGGAACTTTATCTGTGCTCATTTCAATCTCTGGTTTTATGTAGCACCCCAACTCACCTTTACCCTTAAGCAAGCATAAGTTGGTTTTCTAAATTTGAGACCCTGTTCTGTTTTGTAATTCAGTTCCTGTGTAGCCAAGTTTACATTCCATGTATTAGTGATATCTTATTATGTTTCTTTTTCTGTGTAGCTTATTTCAGTTAGAATCATCATACCTGAATCCACTCAGTATGCTGCTACGGGCCTGATGACATAGATTTCATTGCTGAGTGATATTGTATTGTACGTAAGTACCACAACTTCTTTATCCATTTTTCACTTTCTGCAATATTGAACTTGTACCATAAACGAGGTTCTTGTAAACAGAGCCAACGGAAACTTTTGGGTGGCTGTGTCTTTTTGATTTTAATTTCCCTAAGCTATAGGACCATAAGTGGAAGTGCCCTAGGCTCTGTTCATCTGTTTTTTAGATGTTTCAGGAAGCACCATACACTTCTCCCGAGTGGCTCTTGGCAATTTACATCCCGCCCATCAGCATAACAAGGCTCCCAGTTCTCCATGGCCTGTCCTGCCTTTCTGGATTTTACACATTTTTCAGATGGCCCTTTTGACCGGGGAGAAGTGAGACTTCATTGTAGTGCAGATTTCCTTTGCAAGCTTGCTTGGTTGACCAAAAAGGACGTATGCCTGTTTTCCTGAATATATTCAGGAAAAAACGCATACGCCCTTTTTGGCCAAGTGCATCATTGTCGACGTTCTGCCTCTTTTCCTATGCTTTCAATGCAATTCCAGTCTACCTCCTGAAATCGGTTTCCCTGCAATTCTGCCCCGCTTTCAAGTCCTCTTGGCAGCCTTACTTCAGTATATTTTTGGACGATAGCTGTCATTTATAACTCTGCAGGTTTGTGAATTACAGTGCCCCTGAGCTCCTTTCTTCAACTCGCTTTCTTGTGAGCTGGCTGCAACACCGCAGGATTGTTTCAGGCCCTAATCTGGTTCCAGCACGGCACGCTGAGCCTTTGGTTAATTCCTCTTCCTGGTGGGAAATGAGAGTTAAATTTGCCCGTCCAGACACCTCCAGCTAGTCTCTCATTGGTCCTCCCTATTCCTGTTCATCTTCCGCAGAAATTGCAAACTGGGCCAAACAGGAGTTTAAAGGCACTGACTCTCCAAGTCGGGAGAGTGTTAGTTAAGCGTCTGGAATGTTGCACCCGAGTACCAGGGGACGAGAACTGAGACATTTTGGAACACATCTCCTGATCACATGGTTGATCATACTCTGGGTTACACATGCATGTTTTAGCTGAGGGAAGAATCCCTTAAACCTGGAGAGTTGAGACCCGTGGAATGGGTACTATGCAATATGACTTCAAAGGGTCTTCGTTTGCTCAGTGAACCTCTCCAGTCCTATCACTGCTGCATTTATGCCCCTGTACACACGCTTGATTCTCTTTTGGAGACATAGCAATCCATAGCTTTTAAGATAATTACTAGTCAGGTACATTCTTAGGCTTTTAATATGGGGTGTTGAGTCCATTTCGTTGAGCAAGGAGTAGCTCTTGTCTGTTACATATTTGGCTTAAGGAACTTTATCTGTGCTCATTTCAATCTCTGGTTTTATGCAGCACCCCAACTCACCTTTCCCCTTAAGCAAGCATAAGTTGGTTTTCTAAATTTGAGACACTGTTCTGTTTTGGAATTCAGTTCCTGTGTAGCCAAGTTTACATTCCGTGTATTAGTGATATCTTATGATGTTTCTTTTTCTGTGTGACTTATTTCAGTTAGAATCATCATACCTGAATCCACTCATTATGCTGCTACGGGCCTGATGACATAGATTTCATTGCTGAGTGATATTGCATTGTACGTAAGTACCACAACTTCTTTATCCGTTTTTCACTTTCTGCGATATTGAACTTGCACCGAAAACGAGGTTCTTGTAAACAGAGCCGTCCCAAACATTGGGGTGGCTGTGTCTTTTTGATTTCAATTTCCCTAAGCTATAGGACCATAAGTGGAAGTGCTCTAGGCTCTGTTGCTTTGTTTTTTAGATGTTTCAGGAAACACCATACACTTCTCCCGAGTGGCTGTTGGCAATTTACATCCCGCCCATCAGCATAACAAGGTTCCCAGTTCTCCATGGCCTGTCCTGCCTTTCTGGATTTTACACTTTTTTCAGATGTCCCTTTTGTCCGGGGGGATGTGAGACTTCATTGTAGTGAAGATTTCCTTTGCAAGCTTGCTTGGTTTGCCAAAAAGGGCGTATGCGTTTTTTCCTGAATATATTCAGGAAAAAACGCATACGCCCTTTTTGGCCAAGTGCATCATTGTCGACGTTCTGCCTCTTTTCCTATGCTTTAAATGCAATTCCAGTCTACCTCCTGAAATCAGTTTCCTGCAATTCTGCCCCACTTTCAAGTCCTCTTGGCAGCCTTAGTTCAGTATATTTTTGGACGATAGCTGTCATTTATAACTCTTCAGGTTTGTGAATTACAGTGCCCCTGAGCTCCTTTCTTCAACTCGCTTTCTTGTGAGCTGGCCGCAACACTGCATGATTGCTTCAGGCCCTAATCTGGTTCCGGCACAGCACGCTGAGCCTTTGGTTAATTCCTCTTCCTGGTGGGAAATGAGAGTTAAATTTGCCCTTCCAGACACCTCCAGCTAGTCTCTCATTGGTTCTCCCTATTCCTGTTTATCTTCCACAGAAATTGCAAACTGTGCCAAACCGGAGGTTAAAGGCACTGAATCTCCAAGTCGGGAGAGTGTTAGTAAAGCGTCTGGAATGTTGCACCCGAGTACCAGGGGACGAGAACTGAGACATATTTGAACACGTCTCCCAATCACACGGTTGATCATACTCTGAGTTTCACATGCATGTTTCAGCTGAACGAAGAATCCCTTAAACCTAGAGAGTTGAGACCCGTGGAAAGGGTACCATGCAATATGACTTCAAAGGGTCTTCATTTGCTCACCGAACCTCTCCAATCCTATCACTGCTGCGTTTATGCCCCTGTACTCACGCTTGATTCTCTTTCGGAGACATAGCAATCCATAGGTTTTAAGATACTTACTACTCAGGTACATTCTTAGGCGTTTAATATGGGGTGTTGAGTCCATTTCGTTGAGCAAGGAGTAGCTCTTGTCTATTACATATTTGGCTTAAGGAACTTTATCTGTGCTCATTTCAATCTCTCGTTTTATGCAGCACCCCAACTCACCTTTCCCCTTACGCAAGCATAAGTTGGTTTTCTAAATTTGAGACCCTGTTCTGTTTTGTAATCCAGTTCCTGTGTAGCCAAGTTTACATTCTGTGTATTAGTGATATCTTATGATGTTTCTTTTTCTGTGTGACTTATTTCAGTTAGAATCATCATACCTGAATCCACTCATTATGCTGCTACGGGCCTGATGACATAGATTTCATTGCTGAGTGATATTGCATTGTACGTAAGTACCAGAACTTCTTTATCCATTTTTCGCTTTCTGCGATATTGAACTTGTACCGTAAACGAGGTTCTTGTAAACTGAGCCGACCCAAAGTTTGGGGTGGCTGTGTCTTTTTGATTTTAATTTCCCTAAGCTATAGGACCATAAGTGGAAGTGCCCTAGGCTCTGTTGCTTTGTTTTTTAGATGTTTCAGGAAACACCATACACTTCTCCAGAGTGGCTGTTGGCAATTTACATCCTGTCCATCAGCATAACAAGGCTTCCAGTTCTCCATGGCCTGTCCTGCCTTTCTGGATTTTACAATTTTTTCAGATGGCCCTTTTGACTGGGGGGAAGTGAGACTTCATTGTAGTGCAGATTTCCATTGCAAGCTTGCTTGGTTGGCCAAAAATCGCGTATGGGTTTTTTCCTGAATATATTCAGGAAAAAACGCATACGCCCTTTTTGGCCAAGTGCATCATTGTCGACGTTCTGCCTCTTTTCCTATGCTTTAAATGCAAGTCCAGTCTACCTCCTGAAATCGGTTTCCAGCTATTCTGACCCGCTTTCAAGTCCTCTTGGTAGCCTTACTTCAGTATATTTTTGGACGATAGCTGTCATTTATAACTCTCCAGGTTTGTGAATTACAGTGCCCCTGAGCTCCTTTCTTCAACTCGCTTTCTTGTGAGCTGGCCGTAACACCGCAGGATTGCTTAAGGCCCTAATCTGGTTCCGGCATGGCACGCTGAGCCTTTGGTTAATTCCTGTTCCTGGTGGGAAATGAGAGTCAAATTTGCCTGTCCAGACACCTCCAGCTAGTCTCTCATTGGTTCTCCCTATTCCTGTTCATCTTCCGCAGAAATTGCAAACTGGGCCAAACAGGAGGTTGAAGGCACTGACTCTCCAAGTCGGGAGAGTGTTAGTAAAGCGTCTGGAATGTTGCACCAGAGTACCAGGGGATGAGAACTGAGACATATTTGAACACGTCTCCCTATTACGCGGTTGATCATACTCTGGGTTCCACATGCATGTTTTAGCTGAAGGAAGAATCCCTTAAACCTGGAGAGTTGAGACCCGTGGAATGGGTACCATGCAATATGAGTTCAAAGGGTCTTCAATTGATCTCTGAACCTCTCCAATCCTATCACTGCTGCGTTTATGCCCCTGTACACACGCTTGATTTTCTTTCGGAGACATAGCGATCCATAGGTTTTAAGATACTTACTAGTCACGTACATTGTTTGGCGTTTAATATGGGGTGTTGAGTCCATTTCGTTCAGCAAGGAGTAGCTCTTGTCTATTCCATATTTGGCTTAAGGAACTTTATCTGTGCTCATTTCAATCTCTGGTTTTATGCAGCACCCCAACTCATCTTTTCCCTTGAGCAAGCATAAGTTGGTTTTCTAAATTTGAGACCCTGTTCTGTTTTGTAATCCAGTTCCTGTATAGCCAAGTTTACATTCCGTGTATTAGTGATATCTTATGATGTTTCTTTTTCTGTGTGACTTATTTCAGTTAGAATCGTCATACCTAAATCCACTCATTATGCTGCTACGGGCCTCATGACATAGATTTCATTGCTGAGTGATATTGCATTGTACGTAAGTACCACAACTTCTTTATCCATTTTTCGCTTTCTGCGATATTGAACTTGTATCATAAACGAGGTTCTTGTAAACAGAGCCGTCCCAAACTTTGGGGTGGCTGTGTCTTTTTGATTTTAATTTCCGTAAGCTATAGGACCATAAGTGGAAGTGCCCTAGGCTATGTTGCTTTGTTTTTTAGATGTTTCAGGAAACACCATACACTTCTCCCCAGTGGCTGTTTGCAATTTACATCCCGCCCATCAGCATAACAAGGCTCCCAGTTCTCCATGGCCTGTCCTCCCTTTGTGGATTTTACACTTTTTTCAGATGGCCCTTTTGACCGTGGGGAAGTGAGACTTCATTGTAGTGCAGATTTCCTTTGCAAGCTTGCTTGGTTGGCCAAAAAGGGCGTTTGCGTTTTTTCCTGAATATATTCAGGAAAAAACGCATACGCCCTTTTTGGCCAAGTGCATCATTGTCGACGTTCTGCCTCTTTTCCTATGCTTTAAATGCAATTCCAGTCTACCTCCTGAAATCGGTTTCCTGCAATTCTGCCCCGCTTTCAAGTCCTCTTGGCAGCCTTACTTCAGTATATTTTTGGACGATAGCTGTCATTTATAACTCTGCAGCTTTGTGAATTACCGTGCCCCTGAGCTCCTTTCTTCAACTCGCTTTCTTGTGAGCTGGCCGCAACACCGCAGTATTGCTTCAGGCCCTAATCTAGTTCCGGAGCGGCACGCTGAGCCTTTGGTTAATTCCTCTTCCTGGTGGGAAATGAGACTTAAATTTGCCCGTCCAGACACCTCCAGCTAGTCTCTCATTGGTTCTCCCTATTCCTGTTCATCTTCCGCAGAAATTGCAAACTGGGCCAAACAGGAGGTTAAAAGCACTGACCATCCAAGTCGGGAGAGTGTTAGTAAAGCATCTGGAATGTTGCACCCGAGTACCAGGGGACGGGAACTGAGACATATTTGAACACATCTCCCGATCACACGGTTGATTATACTCTGGGTTCCACATGCGTGTTTTAGCTGAAGGAAGAATCCCATAAACCTGGAGAGTTGAGACCCGTCGAGAAGGTACCATGCAATATGACTTCAAAGGGTCTTCATTTGCTCACCGAACCTCTCCAATCCTATCACTGCTGCGTTTATGCCCCTGTACACACGCTTGATTCTCTTTTGGAGACATAGCAATCCATAGGTTTTAAGATACTTACTAGTCAGGTATATACTTAGGCGTTTAATATGGGGTGTTGAGTCCATCTCGTTGAGCAAGGAGTAGCTCTTGTCTATTACATATTTGGCTTAAGGAACTTTATCTGTGCTCATTTCAATCTCTGGTTTTATGCAGCACCCCAACTCACCTTTCCCGTTAAGCAAGCATAAGTTGGTTTTCTAAATTTGAAACCTTATTCTGTTTTGTAACTCTGTTCCTGTGTAGCAAGTTTACATTCCGTGTATTAGTGATATCTTATGATGTTTCTTTTTCTGTGTGACTTATTTCAGTTAGAATCATCATACCTGAATCCACTCATTATGCTGCTACGGGCCTGATGACATAGATTTCATTGCTGAGTGATATTGCATTGTACGTAAGTACCACAACTTCTTTATCCATTTTTCACTTTCTGCGATATTGAACTTGTCCCGTAAACGAGGTTCTTGTAAACAGAGCCGTCCCAAACTTTGGGGTGGCTGTGTCTTTTTGATTTTAATTTCCCTAAGCTATAGGACCATAAGTGGAAGTGCCCTAGGCTCTGTTGCTTTGTTTTTTAGATGTTTCTGGAAACACCATACATTTCTCCCTAGTGGCTGTTGGCAAATTACATCCCGCCCATCAGCATAACAAGGGTCCCAGTTCTCCATGGCCTGTCCTGCCTTTCTGGATTTTACACTTTTTTCAGATGGCCCTTTTGACCGGGGGGAAGTGAGACTTCATTGTAGTGCAGATTTCCTTTGCAATCTTGCTTGGTCGGCCAAAAAGCGCGTATGCGTTTTTTTTTCTGAATATATTCAGGAAAAAACGCATACGCCCTTTTTGGCCAAGTGCATCATTGTGGACGTTCTGCCTCTTTTCCTATGCTTTAAATGCAATTCCAGTCTACCTCCTGAAATCGTTTTCCTGCAATTCTGCCTTGCTTTCAATGCCTCTTCATAGCCTTACCTCAATATAATTTTTGAAAATAGTTGGCCTTTATAACTCTGCACGTTTTTGAATTTCAGTGGCCCTTAGCTCCATTTTTCAGCTCATATTTTTGTGATCTTGCCTCATAACCACAGGATTCCTTCAGGCCCTATTCTTCTTCTGGGACACCTTGCTGTGCCTTTGGTTTATTCTTCTTACTGATGTGAAATTAGAGTGACATGTGCCCATTGAAACCGCTACAGCTTTTTTCTCACTGGTTCCCCCTATTCTCATTCATCCTCCGCACTAACTGCAGACTGTGCGATACCAGAACTTAAAGGCATTGACTCTCCATGTGGGGATGTTGTTAGTAAAGCGGCTGGAATGTCGATCCGGAGCCCCAGGAGAGGAAAAATGAGGTGCGTTTTAGAAACCTTTCCCGATCATATGGTATACCAGTCGCTGGGTTTCCCAAGCATGGTTTAGCTGTAGGAAGATTCCCTTCAACCTAGATTGTTGGGACCCTTGGAATGAGTAGCATGAAGTATTGCATTAAACTTTTGGCAGTTGCTCACCAAACCTCACCAATCCTCTCATCCCCAAGTGTCCAGCCTTATGTCTTATCCAGCTGTGGGTTTATATGTGGTCAATCCAGGTTGCATCACAGCCCCTGAGCAAATTTTTTAAGAATTTTTCTCTCTTTCATTGTTTCTGCGTTTTGTTTTTAAAATTTATTTCTATAATGGGGTTTAGCTCATTTTCACTGCTGTGTTTGTGCCGCTCTGCACACACTTGATTCCCTTATGGAGATATATCAATACATGGGTTTTAAGATTCTTATTACTCAGATATATTTCTCTGTGGTTTATAAGATGTGTTGAGGCCAGTTCATTGAGCAAGGTGTAGATCTTGTCTAATATCTATTTGGTTTATTGAACGGTATCTGTGCTAATTTCAAACTCTGGTTTTATGCATCACCCCACCTCTCCTTTCCCCTTAAGCTGACATAAGTGTGTTTTCTAAATGTGAGACACTGTTCTGTTCTGTAATTCATTTCTTGTGCAGCCATATTTACCCTCCCTCTATAAGTGATATCTTATGATATGTTTCTTTTTCTGTTTGACTTATTTCAAGTAGTATTATCGGACCTAAATCCACTCTTTATCCTTCTACTAGCCTTATTACATTGATTTCATGGTGAAGAGATATTCCATTGTACATAAGTACCACATCTTCTTTATCCATTGTTCTCTTTCCTGGGATATTTAAGGTGTACTGAAGTTGAGGTTCTTGTAAACAGAGTAGCCCTAAACTGTGGTGTGCTTGTGTCTTGTTGATTTTTAGACTTCCCTAGATATATTCCCATGATTGGAAGTGTCCTATGCTCTGTAGCTCTGTTTTTTAGATGATTTAGGAACCACCATACACTTCTCCAGAGTGGCTCTCGGCAGTTCACACACTGCCCATCAGCATATAAAGGCTCCCTGTTCTCCATGGCCTGTCCTGCATTTCTGGTTTTTACAATTTTTTAGGATGGCCCTTTTGACCGGTGGGAAATGAGACTTCTTTGTTGTGCACATTTGCATTGCTTGCTTGCTTCGTTGCCCATAAAGTGCGTATGCGTTTTTTCCTGGATATAATCAGGAAAAACGCATACGCCCTTTTGGGCCAACTGCATCATTGTCGAAATTCTGCCGCTTTTCATGTGCTTTAAAGACGAGTCCAATCTATCTCTTGAAATCTGTTTCTTGCAATTCTGTCTTGCATTCAGATCCTCTTCTTTGCCTTACCTCAACATAGTTTTGGACGTTAGTTTTCATTTATAACTCTGCAGGTTTGTGAATTGCAGTGACCCTGAGCTCCATTTTTTAAGTTGCTCTTTTGTGAGCTGGCCTCAAACCCGCAGGATTGCTTCAGGCCCTATTTTGGCTCCGGCGAGGCGGGCTGAGCCTTTTTTCAATTCTTATTCTTAATGGGAAATTAGAGTGATATGTGCCCGTCCAAACCCCTACAACTATTCTCTCATTGGTTCCCCCTCTTCCCGTTCATCCTCCTCACAATTTGCAAAATGTGTGAAACAGAAGTTTAAATGTGCTGATTCTCCAAGTGGGGAGATTCTAAGTAACGTGGCTGGAATGGTGAACAGGAGCACCAGGAGAGGATAAATGAGCTGCATTTTAGACACATCTCCCGATCACATGGTGTACAGTCCTCTGGGTTTTCCATGCATGTTTTAGCTGTAGGAAGATCCCTTGAACCTGCAGATTTGGGACCCATTGAATGGGTACCAGGTAGTATTACTTTAAAGGGTGTGCATTTCCTCACCCAACCTCACATTTCTCTTAGTGCAAACAGTTTCCAGCCTTATGTCTCATCCTGCTGTGGGTCTAGATGTGTTCAATCCATGTTGCATCACCGTCCCTGAGGAAAAGTTGTAAGAGGTTTTCTCTGTCTCTCTGTCGTTTATTTTTTTCAATTTATTACTATATTGGTTACAGCTGATTTTCAAAGCTCTGTTTCTTGCTGCTATACATCCACTTGATTCACGTACAGAGAGACATCAGTAAATTCTTTTTCAGATTCTTACCAGTCGTATATATTCTTTTCCGGTGACTTGAGTGTGCTGAGTACAGTTCTTTTAGCTACCGTGTAGGCCTTGTTGATTATCAGTTTGGTATTTGGAATGGTATCTTTGCTAATTTCAACCTCCTGGATGATGCCTCACCCCTCCCCACCTTTCCCGTTTAGCAGCCTTATGTGTGTTTCCTACATATTTGACTATGTTTTTGTTTTGTAATTTATTTCATGTGTAGCCATTTTGGATTCCACCTTTAAGTGATATCTTATGATATGTGTCTTTTTCTTTTTGAATTATGTCACTTAGAATGATCATACGTAACTCCTCCGGAGTTGTTACAACTGGCCATATTTCATTGATTTCCAGGCTGAATAATATTCCACTCTACCTAAGTACCACATCTCTATCCATTTTTTCTCTCCAGAGACATTTAAGTTATATCCTAGTCGAGGATCTTTTAAACAGAGAGGGGGTAAACATTGGGGTGCCTGTGTCCTCTCAATTTTTGTTTTTCCCAAGATATACGCCCATGAGTGCAAGTGCCCTATGCTCTGTAGCTCATTTTTTAGATGCTTTAGTAAACACAATACACTTCTCCAGAATGGCCGTTGGCAATATACATTTCCACTATAAGTCTCACAGGGCTCCCTCTTCTCCTTGCCCTGTCCTGCATTTCTGTTGTTTACGCTTTATGAGGATGGCTCTTCTGACTGATGCGAAGTGATATCTTTTGTAGTATTGACTTCCAGTGCCCACCTGTTTGGTTGGCTAAAAAAGTGTATGCCCTTTTCTTGAATATATACAGAAAAAAACGCATACACCCTTTTTGGCCAACTGCAATGTTGGCAATGTTCAGCTCCTTTTCTCGTGCTTAATGGCGAGTCCTTTCTACCTCCTCAGATCCCTTTCCTGCCATTCTCCCTTGCTTACAAGTCCTTTTCTCTGACTTTCCTCAAGACATTTTTCAGTGATGGATATTTTCAACTCTGCAGTTTCGTGAATTTTACTGCCCCTGAGTTCCATTGTTCAACTTGTGTTTATGGGAACTGGCCACAAAGCAGCGGGATTTCCTCAAGCCCTATACTGTTTCCATGGGCAACCCTAGCCTTTGGTCAATTCGTCTTCCTGGTTGGAAATTAGAGTGACATGTGCCTGTCTGAACACCTAGGAGTTGTCTCTCATTGTTCCTCATCCTTCCGCTTCATCCTCTGGACAAATTCCAAACTGTACGCAACAGGATGTTGACAGTGCTGACATCTCCAAGTGGGGAGACTGTTAGTAAAGACGCTGGAGGGGTGAACCCGAGCACCAGGAGATGAGGAGATGAGATGCCTTTTCCAAACTCTTCCCGATCAGACGGTATACCATCCACTGGGTGTGACAGACATGTTTTAGCAGTAGGAAGAGTCCCATTCATGTAAGGAGAACACCAGGGCTTTTTCAAAATCACTGTCTGCCCAAAACCCAAACTGGGGAATTTTTTAAGCTACGGCTACACATATGTTCATTAAGGGCCTTGGGAAGTAGGCAGAGTCCAAACTTTAGATGATTGAAGTCTTCAGGGTCAGAAGCACTCACCACCAGCTTCCCTTAGGTTACACTTTAACTGTCATTGATAGATGACAATGACAATAAAAATATCTATTCTTTTCCAGATTATTTCCCCTTATAGGTTATTGCAAAATGTTGAGTGTAGTTCCCTGTGCTATACAGTAGTTCCTTGTTGATGATCTATTTTATACATAGCAGTGTGTATGTGTTAATCCCAAACTGTTAATTTATCCCTCCTCCCAACTTTCCCCTTTGGTAATAATAAATTATAAGATTTTATACTTCTCAGAAATGGGGGAGCTGAAAGAGAGGTATCATTTTCAATGGAAAAGCATTTAAAACAAGATTGAAGCTTTAACCAAGATTATTAGATGTACATCCTTGGAAAGAAATCACTTCGTTTCTCTAATATTGACCTGACAAATAAGACAAACCTTTTCACTGAACTTGCTTATAATAAAGTGATGGAAATATCAAATGGAAGTGTTAGAAACATCTTATTTTACCCGAGCCTTATACACTGTTCTATGTTAACTACAGTTTGGCTCACACATCTGTTCATTGAGGTTACAATAGTCTCAATTTCTGTTACTGATCCTCCAGAGTGGACCCCAACAAGTGTCCCCCTGCCCAGTGTCATTGGGGCCAACAGATCGAGACTGAGTTTGGTTCACAAGCAAAGGAAACTTTATATTTTGATCAGAGAATGGAGAGGTGAGAGCATGCACTACCCCGTGGGCTGTGGGCTGGGCTGTTGTGTAGAGATCCTGTCAGAGTCAGTGGGAGGGAGGGGGCGGAGCTCTCGAGGGCCGGGTTGGCTGCAGCTCAGGCTCTATATCGCGGAGTCTGCACTGGGCCCCAGGAGCTGAGGTGTCGTCCCAGCCATTCTGCACTAGGAAATCTGGTCTGAAGTGCCGGGTGTGGAACCTCTGCATGCGGGACCCTAGGAGCACATGAAATTAGACAAAGCACAAAGGATAAAAAAGGTTAGACTTGACTTTATTGCCCAGATTCTATTTTTATCTCCCAGGGATTTTTAATGGGCTTTGCTGGGGACAAACCCCTCCTCTGCCTCTTGTCCCGTTCCTCATTCTTGGAGTGCTGAGGGTGCAGACCCTTCTTCTGTAACTGCTGAGTGCTGAGTTGGGAGCCCTCATACCCGGGGGCGAGGGTCAGAGCTTCTCCCCAGCAGCCTCCAGGTGACGTTGATTGTCCCCAGGCCCCCTGCCTCCCTGCTTGTCCACCTGAGCACCAGCATTGGAAGTGTTATAGATTCTAATGACCTTTAAGGGTCCAGGAAAGAGATGTGCAGAGACGCTGTGGGGACCGGTATCACCCCGCCCCACATTTGTTCGGCCACCTTAGGCTGACCGTTTCTGCCAGCCTAGATGCTCTGACCAGTAGTCTGCACTTTCTTCAATTAGGTCCCTGAATTAATGTACAAACAGCACCGCGTGTCAGAGCCCTGCCCGCTCAACTCCCAGACAGTCCAGGGTCAGTGGTGATCAAGGACCATGATGGCCACTGAGTCAACAGCCTTTTGAAGTAAACAGGAGTCCAGCCAGTCTCATTGGCCACCATCATCACGGTGTCTGTAGGCTTTTCTATGGTGACAGTGTGATATACGGTTCCCCCGCCAAGATTATTAGCTCCCCTCTGGGTGCAGTATGTCCTGCAAGCAGTAGTCTACTCTTTTGGGACACACTCTTGTTGTTTTATGAGAGAAACTCCAGGTCAAGTGAAGTTCACATGAGTCGTCATGGTGCCCTGTTGCCCCGGTTATCTCTCTGGATGTTGGAGTTGGAGGGCCTCCTCACTCGAGGTTGGTGTGCCCACAGAGCGAACCCTGCAACTTCAGGGCATGGTTGGTGGTTAGGATCACCACGTGGGGTCCTTTTCCCTTAGGAGGGAGGTGGCCTTTTGGGCTGCTGATTTCCAGGTTTTTAGATACCGCCAGTATCTTGGCCAGATGTGGCAGTGGGCCAAGCCCCTTGGTGCCCGTAGTTTATCCTACCTGGATGGCATTCTTGCATTGTTCCATTTCAAGTGGTCCCAGTTTTTGCACTAATTCTCCAATGGCGATTCACCTTTCACCGGGAATGTAAAGGTCAAAGGGTTTAGCTAAATTAGGGAGTTCCAGGGCAAGGGTCTGAATTGACTGCTCTTTCCATTCTTGAAAGGCCACTTCTGGATTCTATTCAAAAGGATCATCATCTTTTCCTTTCAGTGTTTCATATAGAGGCCCAGCTAGTAGACTGTAGTTAGGGATCCAGAAGCAGCAAACCCTGGCCTCCCCAGGAACCCCTAAGCTGTCTTCTAGTTTTAGAAAGGGGTAAGGCTGAAAATGGTTTCTTCCCTTTCCTGGGATGGGCTTCTCCGACCTTCTGTGAGAACGAAGCCTTGGCAGGTCACCGCAGTCTGTGATATTTGAGCTTTTTCTTGGACAACTTCTATCCTTTATTGGCTTGGTAGTTCAGAGGCCTCCTTAGTAGGGCTGGCGATCAGAATGTCGTCTGCATACTGAAGGAGGGTTTCCTTTTCCAGAGGTAGAACTTTTAGGTCTTTAGCTAAGCTTTCCCCAAAGATGGTGTGGGAATTTTTGCACCCTTGGGGCAAGACGGCCCGGAAGTATTGTTTTAGTTGTATGTTGAGTCCTGCCACTCACAAGCCAAAATTTCTTGTGAGTCTGGGACTAATGGAATACAAAAGAAGGCATCATTGAAGACTAATACAGAATACCATGTCCTGGTGGTTGGTAGAATGACCAGCAGGGTGTAGGAATTAGGAGCAGCTGGAGGTATATCCTCGGTGGCTTCACTGACTGTCCTGACATCCTTTACCAGGTCCCCAGCAGCCCATGGGGCTCTCGTGGTCAGACCAATCCCAGAATATGGAGCTCACCTGGGCAGGTACCCCACCCCCACCCCAGCCCACGGGGCTCTCGTGGTCAGGCCCCTCCCAGGATACAGAGCTACCCTTGCAGGTACCGTGGCAGGGCTGGGCACACAGGAACCGTGCACATAGCCCTCATTGCAGAGCACCCCCAGCTCACCTGTCGCTCAGAGCTGACACAGAGCACCTCAGAGCAGGACTTGAACTAACAAACAGCAGCTGCGACAGGTCTGTGACCCTGGGCATCACTCTGTGTGGCCTCCCTCCACCTGGTCTTCCAGAGACTTCCACTGCACCCGGGGCACCAGGCCTCTGTCTCCAACCACCACCCACCCCTCCTCTCCCTGACTCCTGGGTTCCTCTCATTAGGAGAGGGTTTTCTTGAAGTTGTCTCCCACTCATGGGCCAGATAAAATGATTAGAAAACAAGCCAAAGCTGCAGCCCCTTGTCTATCCTGACTCTCAGGAGCCCACACCTGTTCCTTGGACCTGGCTGGTTCAGCAAGTTCCATTTTCTGCAACTGTGAGCCCCTGAGGGGTGATGATTGGCTGACCTGGGCAGCCTTACCGTGCCGGCCAGCCCTCCCCAGGTGTGCCTGGGTTGAGATCAATATAAATACCACTCCAGGCAGCAAGAGGCCCTGCAGCCGTGCCTGACGCCATTTTCTCTGCCCTGTCAGCAGTCTCGGGGCTGGGCTGGTGGGAGGGAGTGAGAGGCCACGGCTTTGTGGGTGGCCCAGTGTGAGTGGGGCTCTGCTGGACTTTCTGCAGCAGTTGCCAGGCTGCCACCTGCTAAAGAAGAGGATGTGTCACCCATACCTGCTGCTGGAATTTCTCCCTGGGCAGAGGTGAGGAAGGAAAAAAGCAGTGGGGGCAGGGACAGGACGGGTATCTCAGGCAGGGAAATGGAAATCTTCCAGAAGAGCACCCAGGGCCAGGACCATCCTGGCTGGCCTGCAGGCACCAAGTCGGCCGGTATGCTGTCACTCGTGTGGCTCGCCCTTCCTCTAGGCTTTCAAGTCCTTGTATATATTCAGGTGTTTTACCTGGGACGGGTGGGAATAGTTCAGCAGCAACTGGCCTGGGGCTCAGCTCACGTTTACTCACAGATGCCTCGGCACGGTGCCCCAGCTTTGCAATGAGGACGCTTGTTGCATGGGGGCTGCTGGCTGAATGGGAGACGATTCCCCACCACTGACCAACTTCAGAATTGTTTACAACTGGAGCAAGTGCCCTGATACGGTTTTCCTCTGTGGAACTGGTGGGTTCTGTGTTTTTTTTCTCTTTTTCGTTTTTGGTTCAAGGTAGATTTTATTCCTCTTTTTTGTATTTACAGATATAAGCATGGAAATAATTTATTCATATAAATACATGTATGTGAAGGGAATAATTGTTTTTTCTGTTTTATTTTTTAAATTTTATTTCTTTTTAATTTTGAATTTTATTTTATATTTTTATACAGCAGGTTCTTATTGGTTATCTATTTTATACATATAAATGTATACATGCCAATCCCAGTCTCTCAAATCCTCCCACCACCAACCCCGCCAACAGCTTTCCCCCTTGTTGTCCATACGTTTGTTGTCTACATCTGTTGCTCTATTTATGCCTTGCAAAATGGTTAATCTGTACAGTTTTTCTAGGTTCCACATATATGCATGAATATACAAGATTTGTTTTTCTCTTTCTGACTTACTTCACTCTGTATGACAGTCTCTAGATCCATCGACGTCTCTACAAATGACCTAATTTCATTCCTTTTTATGGCTTAGTAATATTCCATTTTATATATGTACCACAGCTTTATGCATTTGTCTGTCTGTGGGCATTTAGGTTGCTTCCATTACCTCGATATTGTAAAGAGTGAGGCAATGAACATTGCGGTGAATGTCTCTTTTTGATTTATGGTTTTGTCTGAGTATATGTCCAGAACTGGGATTGCTGTATCATATGGTAATTCTACTGTTAGTTTCTTAAGAAACTCCATATTGTTCTCCATAGTGACTGTATCAATTTATATTCCCAACAATAGTGGAAGAGGGTTCCTTTTCTCCACACATTTCCAGCATTTTTTGTTTGTAGATTTTCTGATGATGCCCATTCTACCACGTGTGAGGTGATACCTCATTGTTGAGTCCATTTTGTTGAGCAAGGGGTAGGTCTTGTCTATTACATATTTAGCTTATGGAACGGTATCTGTGCTCATTTCAAACTCTGCTTTTATGCAGCACCACAACTCACCTTCCCCCTTAAGCAAGCATAAGTTGGTTTTCTAAACATGAGACCCTGTTCTGTTTTGTAATTCAGTTCATGTGTAACCAAGTTCTCATTCCATGTATTAGTGATACCTTATGATGTTTCTCTTTCTGTGTGACTTTTTTCACTTAGAATCACCGTGCCTCAATCCACTCATTATGCTGGTACGGGCCTGGTGACATAGTTTTCATTGCTGAGAGGTATTCTGTTGTACGTAAGTACCGCAACTTCTTTATCCATTATTTGCTCTCTGGCATATTTAACTTGTGCTGAAGAAGAGGTTCCTGTAAAAGAGCCGTCCCAAATTTTGGGGTGGCTGTGTCTTTTTGATTGTAATTTCCCTAAGCTATAGGACCATAAGTCGAAGTGCCCTAGGCTCTGTTGCTTTGTTTTGTAGATGTTTCAGGAAACACCATACACTTCTCCCGAGTGGCTGTTGGCAATTTACATCCCACCCATCAGCATAACAAGGCTCCCAGTTCTCCATGGCCTGTCCTGCCTTTCTGGATTTTACACTTTTTTCAGATGGCCCTTTTGACCGGGGGGAAGTGAGACTTCATTGTAGTGCAGATTTCCTTTGCAAGCTTGCTTGGTTGGCCAAAAAGGGCGTATGCGTTTTTTCCTGAATATATTCAGGAAAAAACGCATACGCCCTTTTTGGCCAAGTGCATCATTGTGGACGTTCTGCCTCTTTTCCTATGCTTTAAATGCAATTCCAGTCTACCTCCTGAAATCGGTTGCCTGCAATTCGGCCCCGCTTTCAAGTCCTCTTGGCAGCCTTACTTCAGTATATTTTTGGACGATAGCTGTCATTTATAACTCTGCAGGTTTGTGAATTACAGTGCCCCTGAGCTCCTTTCTTCAACTCGCTTTCTTGTGAGCTGGCCGCAACACCACAGGATTGCTTCAGGCCCTAATCTGGTTCCGGCACGGCACGCTGAGCCGTTGGTTAATTCCTCTTCCTGGTTGGAAATGAGAGTTAAATTTGCCCGTCCAGACACCTCCAGCTAGTCTCTCATTGGTTCTCCCTATTCCTGTTCATCTTCCGCAGAAATTGCAAACTGGGCCAAACAGGAGGTTAAAGGCACTGACTCTCCAAGTCGGGAGAGTGTTAGTAAAGCCTCTATAATGTTGCACCCGAGTACCAAGGGACAAGAACGGAGACATCTTTGAACACGTCTCCCGATCACACGGTTGATCATACTCTGGGTTCCACATGCATGTTTTAGCTGAAGGAAGAAACCCTTAAACCTGGAGAGTTGAGACCCGTGGAATGGGTACCAGGCAATATGATTTCAAAGGGTCTTCATTTGCTCACTGAACCTCTCCAATCCTATCACTGCTGCGTTTATGCCCCTGTACACACGCTTGATTCTCTTTCGGAGCCATAGCGATCCATAGGTTTTAAGATACTTACTAGTCAGTTACATACTTTGTCGTTTAATATGGGGTGTTGAGTCCATTTCGTTGAGCAAGGAGTAGCTCTTGTCTATTCCATATTTGGCTTAAGGAACTTTATCTGTGCTCATTTCAATCTCTGGTTTTATGCAGCACCCCAACTCACCTTTGCCTTAAGCAAGCATAAGTTGGTTTTCTCAATTTGAGACCCTGTTCTGTTTTGTAATCCACTTCCTGTGTAGCCAAGTTTACATTCCGTGTATTAGTGATATCTTATGATGTTTCTTTTCCTGTGTGACTTATTTCAGTTAGAATCATCATACCTGAATCCACTCATTATGCTGCTACGGGCCTGATGACATAGATTTCATTGCTGAGTGATATTGCATTGTACGTAAGTACCACAACTTCTTTATCCATTTTGCACTTTCTGCGATATTGAACTTGTACTGTAAATGAGGTTCTTGTAAACAGAGCCGTCCCAAACATTGGGGTGGCTGTGTCTTTTTGATTTTAATTTCCCTAAACTATAGGACCATAAATGGAAGTGCCCTAGGCTCTGTTGCTTTGTTTTTTAGATGTTTCAGGAAACACCATACATTTCTCCCTAGTGGCTGTTGGCAATTTACATCCCGCCCATCAGCATAACAAGGCTCCCAGTTCTCCATGGCCTGTCCTGCCTTTCTGGATTTTACACATTTTTCAGATGGCCCTTTTGACCGGGGGGAAGTGAGACTTCATTGTAGTGCAGATTTCCTTTGCAAGCTTGTTTGGTTGGCCAAAAAGGGCATATGTGTTTTTTCCTGAATATATTCAGGAAAAAACGTATACGCCCTTTTTGTCCAAGTGCATCATTGTGGACGTTCTGCCTCTTTTCCTAAGCTTTAAATGCAATTCCAGTCTACCTCCTGAAATCGGTTGCCTGCAATTCTGCCCCGCTTTCAAGTCCTCTTGGCAGCCTTACTTCAGTATATTTTTGGACGATAGCTGTCATTTATAACTCTGCAGGTTTGTGAATTACAGTGCCCCTGAGCTCCTTTCTTCAACTCGCTTTCTTGTGAGCTGGCCGCAACACCGCAGGATTGCTCCAGGCCCTAATCTGGTTCCGGCATGGCATGCTGAGCCTTTGGTTAATTCCTCGTCCTGGCGGGAAATGAGAGTTAAACTTGCCCGTCCAGACACCTCCAGCTAGTCTCTCATTGGTCCTCCCTATTCCTGTTCATCTTCCCCAGAAATTGCAAACTGGGCCAAACAGGAGGTTAAAGGCACTGACTCTCCATGTCGGGAGAGTGTTAGTAAAGCGTCTGGAATGTTGCACCCGAGTACCAGGGGACGAAAACTGAGACATATTTGAACACGTCTCCTGATCACACGGTTCATCATACTCTGGGTTCCACATGCATGTTTCAGCTGAAGGAAGAATCCCTTAAACCTGGAGAGTTGAGACCCGTGGAATGGGTACCACGCAATATGACTTCAAAGGGTCTTCATTTGCTCACCGAACCTCTTCAATCCTATCACTGCTGCGTTTATGCCCCTGTACACACGCTTGATTCTCTTTCGGAGACATAGCAATCCATTGGTTTTAAGATACTTACTAGTCAGGTACATTCTTAGGCGTTTAATATGGGGTGTTGAGTCCATTTCGTTGAGCAAGGAGTAGCTCTTGTCTATTACATATTTGGCTTAAGGAACTTTATCTGTGCTCATTTCAATCTCTGGTTTTATGCAGCACCCCAACTCACCTTTCCCCTTACGCAAGCATAGGTTGGTTTTCTAAATTTGAGACCCTGTTCTGTTTTGTAATTCAGTTCCTGTGTAGCCAAGTTTAAATTCCGTGTATTAGTGATATCTTATGATGTTTCTTTTTCTGTGTGACTTATTTCAGTTAGAATCATCATACCTGAATCCACTCATTATGCTGCTACGAGCCTGATGAAATAGATTTCTTTGCTGAGTGATATTGCATTGTACGTAAGTACCACAACTTCTTTATCCATTTTTCGCTTTCTGCGATATTGAACTTGTACCGTAAACGAGGTTCTTGTAAACAGAGCCGTCCCAAACTTTGGGGTGGCTGTGTCTTTTTGATTTTAATTTCCCTAAGCTATAGGACCATAAGTGGAAGTGCCCTAGGCTCTGTTGCTTTGTTTTTTAGATGTTTCAGGAAACACCATACACTTCTCCCGAGTGGCTGTTGGCCATTTACATCCCACCCATCAGCATAACAAGGCTTCCAGTTCTCCATGGCCTGTCCTGCCTTTCTGGATTTTACACTTTTTTTAGATGGCCCTTTTGACCGGGGGGAAGTGAGACTTCATTGTAGTGTAGATTTCCTTTGCAAGCTTGCTTCGTTGGCCAAAAAGGGCGTATGCGTTTTTTCCTGAATATATTCAGGAAAAAACGCATACGCCCTTTTTGGCCAAGTGCATCATTGTGGACGTTCTGCCTCTTTTCCTATGCTTTAAATGCAATTCCAGTCTACCTCCCGATATCGGTTTCCTGCAATTCTGCACAACTTTCTAGTCCTCTTGGCAGCCTTAATTCAGTATATTTTTGGACGATAGCTGTCATTTATAACTCTGCAGGTTTGTGAATTACAGTGCCCCTGAGTTCCTTTCTTCAACTCGCTTTCTTGTGAGCTGGCCGCAACACCGCAGGATGGCTTCAGGCCCTAATCTTGTTCCGGCATGGCACGCTGAGACTTTGGTTAATTCCTCTTCCTGGTGGGAAATGAGAGTTAAACTTGCCCGTCCAGACACCTCCAGCTAGTCTCTCATTGGTCCTCCCTATTCCTGTTCATCTTCCGCCTAAATTGCAAACTGGGCCAAACAGGAGGTTAAAGGCACTGACTCTCCAAGTCGGGAGAGTGTTAGTAAAGCGTCTGGAATGATGCACCCGAGAACCAGGGGATGAAAACTGAGACATATTTGAACACGTCTCCTTATCACACGGTTGATCATACTCTGGGTTCCACATGCATGTTTCAGCTGAAGGAAGAATCCCCTAAACCTGGAGAGTTGAGACCCGTGGAATGGGTACCATGCAATATGACTTCAAAGGGTCTTCATTTGCTCACCGAACCTCTCCAATCCTATCACTGCTGCGTTTATGCCCCTGTACACACGCTTGATTCTCTTTCGGAGACATAGCAATCCATTGGTTTTAAGATACTTACTAGTCAGGTACATTCTTAGGCGTTTAATATGGGGTGTTGAGTCCATTTCGTTGAGCAAGGAGTAGCTCTTGTCTATTACATATTTGGCTTAAGGAACTTTATCTGTGCTCATTTCAATCTCTGGTTTTATGCAGCACCCCAACTCACCTTTCCCCTTACGCAAGCATAGGTTGGTTTTCTAAATTTGAGACCCTGTTCTGTTTTGTAATTCAGTTCCTGTGTAGCCAAGTTTAAATTCCGTGTATTACTGATATCTTATGATGTTTCTTTTTCTGTGTGACTTATTTCAGTTAGAATCATCATACCTGAATCCACTCATTATGCTGCTACGGGCCTGATGAAATAGATTTCTTTGCTGAGTGATATTGCATTGTACGTAAGTACCACAACTTCTTTATCCATTTTTCGCTTTCTGTGATATTGAACTTGTACCGTAAACGAGGTTCTTGTAAACAGAGCCGTCCCAAACTTTGGGGTGGCTGTGTCTTTTTGATTTTAATTTCCCTAAGCTATAGGACCATAAGTGGAATTGACCAAGGCTCAGTTGCTTTGTTTTTTAGATGTTTCAGGAAACAGGATACACTTCTCCCCAGTGGCTGTTGGCCATTTACATCCCGCCCATCAGCATAACAAGGCTCCCAGTTCTCCATGGCCTGTCCTGCCTTTCTGGATTTTACACATTTTTCAGATGGCCCTTTTGACCGGGGGGAAGTGAGACTTCATTGTAGTGCAGATTTCCTTTGCAAGCTTGCTTGGTTGGCCAAAAAGGGCGTATGCGTTTTTTCCTGAATATATTCAGGAAAAAACGCATACGCGCTTTTTAGCCAAGTGCATCATTGTGGACGTTCTGCCTCTTTTCCTATGCTTTAAATGCAATTCCAGTCTACCTCCTGAAATCGGTTTCCTGCAATTCTGGCCCGCTTTCAAGTCCTCTTGGCAGCCTTACTTCAGTATATTTTTGGACGATAGCTGTCATTTATAACTCTGCAGGTTTGTGAATTACAGTGCCCCTGAGCTCCTTTCTTCAACTCGCTTTCTTGTGAGCTGGCCGCAACACCGCAGGATTGCTTCAGGCCCTAATCTTGTTCTGGCACGGCCCTCGGAGCATTTGGTTAATTCCTCTTCCTGGTGGGAAATGAGAGTTAAATTTGCCCGTCCAGACACCTCCAGGTAGTCTCTAATCGGTTCTCCCTATTCCTGTTCATTTTCCGCAGAAATTGCAAACTGGGCCAAACAGGAGGTTAAAGGCACTGACTCTCCAAGTCGGGAGAGTGTTAGTAAAGCGTCTGGAATGTTGCACCCGAGTACCAGGGGACGAGAACTGAGACATATTGGAACACGTCTCCCGATCACATGGTTAATCATACTCTGGGTTCCACATGCATGATTTACCTGAAGGAAGAATCCCTTAAACCTGGAGAGTTGAGACCCGTGGAATGGGTACCATGCAATATGACTTCAAAGGGTCTTCATTTGCTCACCGAACCTCTGCAATCCTATCACTGCTGCGTTTATGCCCCTGTACACACGCTTGATTCTCTTTCGGAGACATAGCGATCCATAGGTTTTAAGATACTTACTAGTCAGGTACATTCTTAGGCGTTTAATATGGGGTGTTGAGTCCATTTCGTTGAGCAAGGAGTAGCTCTTGTCTATTCCATATTTGGCTTAAGGAACTTTATCTGTGCTCATTTCAATCTCTGGTTTTATGCAGCACCCCAACTCACGTTTCCCCTTAAGCAAGCATAAGTTGGTTTTCTAAATTTGAGACCCTGTTCTCTTTTGTAATCCAGTTCCTCTGTAGCCAAGTTTACATTCTGTGTATTAGTGATATCTTATGATGTTTCTTTTTCTGTGTGACTTATTTCAGTTAGAATCATCATACCTGAATCCACTCATTATGCTGCTATGGGCCTGATGACATAGATTTCATTGCTGAGTGATATTGCATTGTACGTAAGTACCACAACTTCTTTATCCATTTTTCACTTTCTGCGATATTGAACTTGTCCCATAAACGAGTTTCTTGTAAACAGAGCCGTCCCAAACTTAGGGGTGGCTGTGTCTTTTCAATTTTAATTTCCCTAAGCTATAGGACCATAAGTGGAAGTGCCCTAGGCTCTATTGCTTTGTTTTTTAGATGTTTCAGGAAACACCATACACTTCTCCCTAGTGGCTGTTGGCAATATACATCCCGCCCATGAGCAAAACAAGGCTCCCAGTTCTCCATGGCCTCTCCTGCCTTTCGGGATTTTACACTTTTTTCAGATGGCCCTTTTGACCGGGGGGAAGTGAGACTTCATTGTAGTGCAGATTTCTTTTCAAGCTTGCTTGGTTGGCCAAAAAGGGCGTATGCGTTTTTTCCTGAATATATTCAGGAAAAAACGCATACGCCCTTTTTGGCCAAGTGCATCATTGTGGACGTTCTCCCTCTTTTCCTATGCTTTAAATGCAATTCCAGTCTACCTCCCGATATCGGTTTCCTGCAATTCTGCCCAACTTTCCAGTCCTCTTGGCAGCCTTAATTCAGTATATTTTTGGACGATAGCTGTCATTTATAACTCTGCAGGTTTGTGAATTACAGTGCCCCTGAGCTCCTTTCTTCAACTCGCTTTCTTGTGAGCTGGCCGCAACACCGCAGGATTGCTTCAGGCCCTAATCTGGTTCCGGCATGGCACGCTGAGCCTTTGGTTAATTCCTCGTCCTGGCGGGAAATGAGAGTTAAACTTGCCCGTCCAGACACCTCCAGCTAGTCTGTCATTGGTCCTCCCTATTCCTGTTCATCTTCCCCAGAAATTGCAAACTGGGCCAAACAGGAGGTTAAAGGCACTGACTCTCCATGTCGGGAGAGTGTTAGTGAAGCGTCTGGAATGTTGCACCCGAGTACCAGGGGACGAAAACTGAGACATATTTGAACACGTCTCCTGATCACACGGTTCATCATACTCTGGGTTCCACATGCATGTTTCAGCTGAAGGAAGAATCCCTTAAACCTGGAGAGTTGAGACCCGTGGAATGGGTACCATGCAATATGACTTCAAAGGGTCTTCATTTGCTCACCGAACCTCTCCAATCCTATCACTGCTGCGTTTATGCCCCTGTACACACGCTTGATTCTCTTTCGGAGACATAGCAATCCATTGGTTTTAAGATACTTACTAGTCAGGTACATTCTTAGGCGTTTAATATGGGGTGTTGAGTCCATTTCGTTGAGCAAGGAGTAGCTCTTGTCTATTACATATTTGGCTTAAGGAACTTTATCTGTGCTCATTTCAATCTCTGGTTTTATGCAGCACCCCAACTCACCTTTCCCCTTACGCAAGCATAAGTTGGTTTTCTAAATTTGAGACCCTGTTCTGTTTTGTAATTCAGTTCCTGTGTAGCCAAGTTTACATTCCGTGTATTAGTGATATCTTATGATGTTTCTTTTTCTGTGTGACTTATTTCAGTTAGAATCATCATACCTGAATCCACTCATTATGCTGCTACGGGCCTGATGAAATAGATTTCTTTGCTGAGTGATATTGCATTGTACGTAAGTACCACAACTTCTTTATCCATTTTTCGCTTTCTGCGATATTGAACTTGTACCGTAAACGAGGTTCTTGTAAACAGAGCCGTCCCAAACTTTGGGGTGGCTGTGTCTTTTTGATTTTAATTTCCTTAAGCTATAGGACCATAAGTGGAATTGACCTAGGCTCTGTTGCTTTGTTTTTTAGATGTTCCAGGAAACAGCATACACTTCTCCCAGGTGGCTGTTGGCAATTTACATCCCGCCCATCAGCATAACAAGGCTCCCAGTTCTCCATGGCCTGTCCTGCCTTTCTGGATTTTACACATTTTTCAGATGGCCCTTTTGACCGGGGGGAAGTGAGACTTCATTGTAGTGCAGATTTCCTTTGCAAGCTTGCTTGGTTGGCCAAAAAGGGCGTATGCTTTTTTTCCTGAATATATTCAGGAAAAAACGCATACACCCTTTTTGGCCAAGTGCATCATTGTGGACGTCCTGCCTCTTTTCCTATGCTTTAAATGCAATTCCACTCTACGTCCCGATATCGGTTTCCTGCAATTCTGCCCAACTTTCAAGTCCTCTTGGCAGCCTTACTTCAGTATATTTTTGGACGATAGCTGTCATTTATAACTCTGCAGGTTTGTGAATTACAGTGCCCCTGAGCTCCTTTCTTCAACTCGCTTTCTTGTGAGCTGGCCGCAACACTGCAGGATTGCTTCAGGCCCTAATCTGGTTCCGGCGTGGCACGCTGAGCCTTTGGTGAATTCCTCGTCCTGGCGGGAAATGAGAGTTAAACTTGCCCGTCCAGACACCTCCAGCTAGTCTGTCATTGGTCCTCCCTATTCCTGTTCATCTTCCCCAGAAATTGCAAACTGGGCCAAACAGGAGGTTAAAGGCACTGACTCTCCATGTCGGGAGAGTGTTAGTAAAGCGTCTGGAATGTTGCACCCGAGTACCAGGGGACGAAAACTGAGACATATTTCAACACGTCTCCTGATCACACGGTTGATCATACTCTGGGTTCCACATGCATGTTTCAGCTGAAGGAAGAATCCCTTAAACCTGGAGAGTTGAGACCCGTGGAATGGGTACCATGCAATATGACTTCAAAGGGTCTTCATTTGCTCACCGGACCTCTCCAATCCTATCACTGCTGCGTTTATGCCCCTGTACACATGCTTGATTCTCTTTCAGAGACATAGCAATCCATAGGTTTTAAGATACTTACTAGTCAGCTACATTCTTAGGCGTTTAATATGGGGTGTTGAGTCCATTTCGTTGAGCAAGGAGTAGCTCTTGCCTATTACATATTTGGCTTAAGGAACTTTATCTGTGCTCATTTAGTCTCTGGTTTTATGCAGCACCCCAACTCACCTTTCCCCTTAAGCAAGCATAAGTTGGTTTTCTAAATTTGAGACCCTGTTCTGTTTTGTAATTCAGTTCCTGTGTAGCCAAGTTTATATTCCGTGTATTAGTGATATCTTATGATGTTTCTTTTTCTGTGTGACTTATTTCAGTTAGAATCATCATACCTGAATCCACTCATTATGCTGCTACGGGCCTGATGAAATAGATTTCTTTGCTGAGTGATATTGCATTGAACGTAAGTACCACAACTTCTTTATCCATTTTTCGCTTTCTGCGATATTGAACTTGTACCGTAAACGAGGTTCTTGTAAACAGAGCCGTCCCAAACTTTGGGGTGGCTGTGTCTTTTTGATTTTAATTTCCTTAAGCTATAGGACCATAAGTGGAATTGACCTAGGCTCTGTTGCTTTGTTTTTTAGATGTTCCAGGAAACAGCATACACTTCTCCCAGGTGGCTGTTGGCAATTTACATCCCGCCCATCAGCATAACAAGGCTCCCAGTTCTCCATGGCCTGTCCTGCCTTTCTGGATTTTACACATTTTTCAGATGGCCCTTTTGACCGGGGGGAAGTGAGACTTCATTGTAGTGCAGATTTCTTTGCAAGCTTGCTTGGTTGGCCAAAAAGGGCGTATGCGTTTTTTCCTGAATATATTCAGGAAAAAACGCATACGCCCTTTTTGGCCAAGTGCATCATTGTGGACGTCCTGCCTCTTTTCCTATGCTTTAAATGCAATTCCACTCTACGTCCCGATATCGGTTTCCTGCAATTCTGCCCAACTTTCAAGTCCTCTTGGCAGCCTTACTTCAGTATATTTTTGGACGATAGCTGTCATTTATAACTCTGCAGGTTTGTGAATTACAGTGCCCCTGAGCTCCTTTCTTCAACTCGCTTTCTTGTGAGCTGGCCGCAACACTGCAGGATTGCTTCAGGCCCTAATCTGGTTCCGGCATGGCACGCTGAGCCTTTGGTGAATTCCTCGTCCTGGCGGGAAATGAGAGTTAAACTTGCCCGTCCAGACACCTCCAGCTAGTCTGTCATTGGTCCTCCCTATTCCTGTTCATCTTCCCCAGAAATTGCAAACTGGGCCAAACAGGAGGTTAAAGGCACTGACTCTCCATGTCGGGAGAGTGTTAGTAAAGCGTCTGGAATGTTGCACCCAAGTACCAGGGGACGAAAACTGAGACATATTTGAACACGTCTCCTGATCACACGGTTGATCATACTCTGGGTTCCACATGCATGTTTCAGCTGAAGGAAGAATCCCTTAAACCTGGAGAGTTGAGACCCGTGGAATGGGTACCATGCAATATGACTTCAAAGGGTCTTCATTTGCTCACCGGACCTCTCCAATCCTATCACTGCTGCGTTTATGCCCCTGTACACATGCTTGATTCTCTTTCAGAGACATAGCAATCCATAGGTTTTAAGATACTTACTAGTCAGCTACATTCTTAGGCGTTTAATATGGGGTGTTGAGTCCATTTCGTTGAGCAAGGAGTAGCTCTTGCGTATTACATATTTGGCTTAAGGAACTTTATCTGTGCTCATTTCAGTCTCTGGTTTTATGCAGCACCCCAACTCACCTTTCCCCTTAAGCAAGCATAAGTTGGTTTTCTAAATTTGAGACCCTGTTCTGTTTTGTAATTCAGTTCCTGTGTAGCCAAGTTTATATTCCATGTATTAGTGATATCTTATGATGTTTCTTTTTCTGTGTGACTTATTTCAGTTAGAATCATCATACCTGAATCCACTCATTATGCTGCTACGGGCCTGATGAAATAGATTTCTTTGCTGAGTGATATTGCATTGTACGTAAGTACCACAACTTCTTTATCTATTTTTCGCTTTCTGCGATATTGAACTTGTACTGTAAACGAGGTTCTTGTAAACAGAGCCGTCCCAAACTTTGGGGTGGCTGTGTCTTTTTGATTTTAATTTCCCTAAGCTATAGGACCATAAGTGGAATTGACCTAGGCTCAGTTGCCTTGTTTTTTAGATGTTTCAGGAAACACCATACACTTCTCCCAAGTGGCTGTTGGCCATTTACATCCCGCCCATCAGCATAACAAGGCTCCCAGTTCTCCATGGCCTGTCCTGCCTTTCTGGATTTTACACATTTTTCAGATGGCCCTTTTGACCGGGGGGAAGTGAGACTTCATTGTAGTGCAGATTTCCTTTGCAAGCTTGCTTGGTTGGCCAAAAAGGGCGTATGCGTTTTTTCCTGAATATATTCAGGAAAAAACGCATACGCGCTTTTTAGCCAAGTGCATCATTGAGGACGTTCTGCCTCTTTTCCTATGCTTTAAATGCAATTCCAGTCTACCTCCTGAAATCGGTTTCCTGCAATTCTGGCCCGCTTTCAAGTCCTCTTGGCAGCCTTACTTCAGTATATTTTTGGACGATAGCTGTCATTTATAACTCTGCAGGTTTGTGAATTACAGTGCCCCTGAGCTCCTTTCTTCAACTCGCTTTCTTGTGAGCTGGCCGCAACACCGCAGGATTGCTTCAGGCCCTAATCTTGTTCTGGCACGGCCCTCGGAGCATTTGGTTAATTCCTCTTCCTGGTGGGAAATGAGAGTTAAATTTGCCCGTCCAGACACCTCCAGGTAGTCTCTAATCGGTTCTCCCTATTCCTGTTCATTTTCCGCAGAAATTGCAAACTGGGCCAAACAGGAGGTTAAAGGCACTGACTCTCCAAGTCGGGAGAGTGTTAGTAAAGCGTCTGGAATGTTGCACCCGAGTACCAGGGGACGAGAACTGAGACATATTGGAACACGTCTCCCGATCACATGGTTAATCATACTCTGGGTTCCACATGCATGATTTACCTGAAGGAAGAATCCCTTAAACCTGGAGAGTTGAGACCCGTGGAATGGGTACCATGCAATATGACTTCAAAGGGTCTTCATTTGCTCACCGAACCTCTGCAATCCTATCACTGCTGCGTTTATGCCCCTGTACACACGCTTGATTCTCTTTCGGAGACATAGCGATCCATAGGTTTTAAGATACTTACTAGTCAGGTACATTCTTAGGCGTTTAATATGGGGTGTTGAGTCCATTTCGTTGAGCAAGGAGTAGCTCTTGTCTATTCCATATTTGGCTTAAGGAACTTTATCTGTGCTCATTTCAATCTCTGGTTTTATGCAGCACCCCAACTCACGTTTCCCCTTAAGCAAGCATAAGTTGGTTTTCTAAATTTGAGACCCTGTTCTCTTTTGTAATCCAGTTCCTCTGTAGCCAAGTTTACATTCTGTGTATTAGTGATATCTTATGATGTTTCTTTTTCTGTGTGACTTATTTCAGTTAGAATCATCATACCTGAATCCACTCATTATGCTGCTATGGGCCTGATGACATAGATTTCATTGCTGAGTGATATTGCATTGTACGTAAGTACCACAACTTCTTTATCCATTTTTCACTTTCTGCGATATTGAACTTGTCCCATAAACGAGTTTCTTGTAAACAGAGCCGTCCCAAACTTAGGGGTGGCTGTGTCTTTTCAATTTTAATTTCCCTAAGCTATAGGACCATAAGTGGAAGTGCCCTAGGCTCTATTGCTTTGTTTTTTAGATGTTTCAGGAAACACCATACACTTCTCCCTAGTGGCTGTTGGCAATATACATCCCGCCCATGAGCAAAACAAGGCTCCCAGTTCTCCATGGCCTCTCCTGCCTTTCGGGATTTTACACTTTTTTCAGATGGCCCTTTTGACCGGGGGGAAGTGAGACTTCATTGTAGTGCAGATTTCTTTTCAAGCTTGCTTGGTTGGCCAAAAAGGGCGTATGCGTTTTTTCCTGAATATATTCAGGAAAAAACGCATACGCCCTTTTTGGCCAAGTGCATCATTGTGGACGTTCTCCCTCTTTTCCTATGCTTTAAATGCAATTCCAGTCTACCTCCCGATATCGGTTTCCTGCAATTCTGCCCAACTTTCCAGTCCTCTTGGCAGCCTTAATTCAGTATATTTTTGGACGATAGCTGTCATTTATAACTCTGCAGGTTTGTGAATTACAGTGCCCCTGAGCTCCTTTCTTCAACTCGCTTTCTTGTGAGCTGGCCGCAACACCGCAGGATTGCTTCAGGCCCTAATCTGGTTCCGGCATGGCACGCTGAGCCTTTGGTGAATTCCTCGTCCTGGCGGGAAATGAGAGTTAAACTTGCCCGTCCAGACACCTCCAGCTAGTCTCTCATTGGTCCTCCCTATTCCTGTTCATCTTCCCCAGAAATTGCAAACTGGGCCAAACAGGAGGTTAAAGGCACTGACTCTCCATGTCGGGAGAGTGTTAGTAAAGCGTCTGGAATGTTGCACCCGAGTACCAGGGGACGAAAACTGAGACATATTTGAACACGTCTCCTGATCACACGGTTCATCATACTCTGGGTTCCACATGCATGTTTCAGCTGAAGGAAGAATCCCTTAAACCTGGAGAGTTGAGACCCGTGGAATGGGTACCATGCAATATGACTTCAAAGGGTCTCCATTTGCTCACCGAACCTCTCCAATCCTATCACTGCTGCGTTTATGCCCCTGTACACACGCTTGATTCTCTTTCGGAGACATAGCAATCCATTGGTTTTAAGATACTTACTAGTCAGGTACATTCTTAGGCGTTTAATATGGGGTGTTGAGTCCATTTCGTTGAGCAAGGAGTAGCTCTTGTCTATTACATATTTGGCTTAAGGAACTTTATCTGTGCTCATTTCAATCTCTGGTTTTATGCAGCACCCCAACTCACCTTTCCCCTTACGCAAGCATAAGTTGGTTTTCTAAATTTGAGACCCTGTTCTGTTTTGTAATTCAGTTCCTGTGTAGCCAAGTTTACATTCCGTGTATTAGTGATATCTTATGATGTTTCTTTTTCTGTGTGACTTATTTCAGTTAGAATCATCATACCTGAATCCACTCATTATGCTGCTACGGGCCTGATGAAATAGATTTCTTTGCTGAGTGATATTGCATTGTACGTAAGTACCACAACTTCTTTATCCATTTTTCGCTTTCTGCGATATTGAACTTGTACCGTAAACGAGGTTCTTGTAAACAGAGCCGTCCCAAACTTTGGGGTGGCTGTGTCTTTTTGATTTTAATTTCCTTAAGCTATAGGACCATAAGTGGAATTGACCTAGGCTCTGTTGCTTTGTTTTTTAGATGTTCCAGGAAACAGCATACACTTCTCCCAGGTGGCTGTTGGCAATTTACATCCCGCCCATCAGCATAACAAGGCTCCCAGTTCTCCATGGCCTGTCCTGCCTTTCTGGATTTTACACATTTTTCAGATGGCCCTTTTGACCGGGGGGAAGTGAGACTTCATTGTAGTGCAGATTTCCTTTGCAAGCTTGCTTGGTTGGCCAAAAAGGGCGTATGCTTTTTTTCCTGAATATATTCAGGAAAAAACGCATACACCCTTTTTGGCCAAGTGCATCATTGTGGACGTCCTGCCTCTTTTCCTATGCTTTAAATGCAATTCCACTCTACGTCCCGATATCGGTTTCCTGCAATTCTGCCCAACTTTCAAGTCCTCTTGGCAGCCTTACTTCAGTATATTTTTGGATGATAGCTGTCATTTATAACTCTGCAGGTTTGTGAATTACAGTGCCCCTGAGCTCCTTTCTTCAACTCGCTTTCTTGTGAGCTGGCCGCAACACTGCAGGATTGCTTCAGGCCCTAATCTGGTTCCGGCGTGGCACGCTGAGCCTTTGGTGAATTCCTCGTCCTGGCGGGAAATGAGAGTTAAACTTGCCCGTCCAGACACCTCCAGCTAGTCTGTCATTGGTCCTCCCTATTCCTGTTCATCTTCCCCAGAAATTGCAAACTGGGCCAAACAGGAGGTTAAAGGCACTGACTCTCCATGTCGGGAGAGTGTTAGTAAAGCGTCTGGAATGTTGCACCCGAGTACCAGGGGACGAAAACTGAGACATATTTCAACACGTCTCCTGATCACACGGTTGATCATACTCTGGGTTCCACATGCATGTTTCAGCTGAAGGAAGAATCCCTTAAACCTGGAGAGTTGAGACCCGTGGAATGGGTACCATGCAATATGACTTCAAAGGGTCTTCCTTTGCTCACCGGACCTCTCCAATCCTATCACTGCTGCGTTTATGCCCCTGTACACATGCTTGATTCTCTTTCAGAGACATAGCAATCCATAGGTTTTAAGATACTTACTAGTCAGCTACATTCTTAGGCGTTTAATATGGGGTGTTGAGTCCATTTCGTTGAGCAAGGAGTAGCTCTTGCCTATTACATATTTGGCTTAAGGAACTTTATCTGTGCTCATTTAGTCTCTGGTTTTATGCAGCACCCCAACTCACCTTTCCCCTTAAGCAAGCATAAGTTGGTTTTCTAAATTTGAGACCCTGTTCTGTTTTGTAATTCAGTTCCTGTGTAGCCAAGTTTATATTCCGTGTATTAGTGATATCTTATGATGTTTCTTTTTCTGTGTGACTTATTTCAGTTAGAATCATCATACCTGAATCCACTCATTATGCTGCTACGGGCCTGATGAAATAGATTTCTTTGCTGAGTGATATTGCATTGAACGTAAGTACCACAACTTCTTTATCCATTTTTCGCTTTCTGCGATATTGAACTTGTACCGTAAACGAGGTTCTTGTAAACAGAGCCGTCCCAAACTTTGGGGTGGCTGTGTCTTTTTGATTTTAATTTCCTTAAGCTATAGGACCATAAGTGGAATTGACCTAGGCTCTGTTGCTTTGTTTTTTAGATGTTCCAGGAAACAGCATACACTTCTCCCAGGTGGCTGTTGGCAATTTACATCCCGCCCATCAGCATAACAAGGCTCCCAGTTCTCCATGGCCTGTCCTGCCTTTCTGGATTTTACACATTTTTCAGATGGCCCTTTTGACCGGGGGGAAGTGAGACTTCATTGTAGTGCAGATTTCTTTGCAAGCTTGCTTGGTTGGCCAAAAAGGGCGTATGCGTTTTTTCCTGAATATATTCAGGAAAAAACGCATACGCCCTTTTTGGCCAAGTGCATCATTGTGGACGTCCTGCCTCTTTTCCTATGCTTTAAATGCAATTCCACTCTACGTCCCGATATTGGTTTCCTGCAATTCTGCCCAACTTTCAAGTCCTCTTGGCAGCCTTACTTCAGTATATTTTTGGACGATAGCTGTCATTTATAACTCTGCAGGTTTGTGAATTACAGTGCCCCTGAGCTCCTTTCTTCAACTCGCTTTCTTGTGAGCTGGCCGCAACACTGCAGGATTGCTTCAGGCCCTAATCTGGTTCCGGCATGGCACGCTGAGCCTTTGGTGAATTCCTCGTCCTGGCGGGAAATGAGAGTTAAACTTGCCCGTCCAGACACCTCCAGCTAGTCTGTCATTGGTCCTCCCTATTCCTGTTCATCTTCCCCAGAAATTGCAAACTGGGCCAAACAGGAGGTTAAAGGCACTGACTCTCCATGTCGGGAGAGTGTTAGTAAAGCGTCTGGAATGTTGCACCCAAGTACCAGGGGACGAAAACTGAGACATATTTGAACACGTCTCCTGATCACACGGTTGATCATACTCTGGGTTCCACATGCATGTTTCAGCTGAAGGAAGAATCCCTTAAACCTGGAGAGTTGAGACCCGTGGAATGGGTACCATGCAATATGACTTCAAAGGGTCTTCATTTGCTCACCGGACCTCTCCAATCCTATCACTGCTGCGTTTATGCCCCTGTACACATGCTTGATTCTCTTTCAGAGACATAGCAATCCATAGGTTTTAAGATACTTACTAGTCAGCTACATTCTTAGGCGTTTAATATGGGGTGTTGAGTCCATTTCGTTGAGCAAGGAGTAGCTCTTGCGTATTACATATTTGGCTTAAGGAACTTTATCTGTGCTCATTTCAGTCTCTGGTTTTATGCAGCACCCCAACTCACCTTTCCCCTTAAGCAAGCATAAGTTGGTTTTCTAAATTTGAGACCCTGTTCTGTTTTGTAATTCAGTTCCTGTGTAGCCAAGTTTATATTCCATGTATTAGTGATATCTTATGATGTTTCTTTTTCTGTGTGACTTATTTCAGTTAGAATCATCATACCTGAATCCACTCATTATGCTGCTACGGGCCTGATGAAATAGATTTCTTTGCTGAGTGATATTGCATTGTACGTAAGTACCACAACTTCTTTATCTATTTTTCGCTTTCTGCGATATTGAACTTGTACTGTAAACGAGGTTCTTGTAAACAGAGCCGTCCCAAACTTTGGGGTGGCTGTGTCTTTTTGATTTTAATTTCCCTAAGCTATAGGACCATAAGTGGAATTGACCTAGGCTCAGTTGCCTTGTTTTTTAGATGTTTTAGGAAACACCATACACTTCTCCCAAGTGGCTGTTGGCCATTTACATCCCGCCCATCAGCATAACAAGGCTCCCAGTTCTCCATGGCCTGTCCTGCCTTTCTGGATTTTACACATTTTTCAGATGGCCCTTTTGACCGGGGGGAAGTGAGACTTCATTGTAGTGCAGATTTCCTTTGCAAGCTTGCTTGGTTGGCCAAAAAGGGCGTATGCGTTTTTTCCTGAATATATTCAGGAAAAAACGCATACGCCCTTTTTGGCCAAGTGCATCATTGTGGACGTCCTGCCTCTTTTCCTATGCTTTAAATGCAATTCCACTCTACGTCCCGATATCGGTTTCCTGCAATTCTGCCCAACTTTCAAGTCCTCTTGGCAGCCTTACTTCAGTATATTTTTGGACGATAGCTGTCATTTATAACTCTGCAGGTTTGTGAATTACAGTGCCCCTGAGCTCCTTTCTTCAACTCGCTTTCTTGTGAGCTGGCCGCAACACTGCAGGATTGCTTCAGGCCCTAATCTGGTTCCGGCATGGCACGCTGAGCCTTTGGTGAATTCCTCGTCCTGGCGGGAAATGAGAGTTAAACTTGCCCGTCCAGACACCTCCAGCTAGTCTCTCATTGGTCCTCCCTATTCCTGTTCATCTTCCCCAGAAATTGCAAACTGGGCCAAACAGGAGGTTAAAGGCACTGACTCTCCAAGTCGGGAGAGTGTTAGTAAAGCGTCTGGAATGTTGCACCCGAGTACCAGGGGACGAAAACTGAGACATATTTGAACACGTCTTCTGATCACACGGTTGATCATACTCTGGGTTCCACATGCATGTTTCAGCTGAAGGAAGAATCCCTTAAACCTGGAGAGTTGAGACCCGTGGAATGGGTACCATGCAATATGACTTCAAAGGGTCTTCATTTGCTCATCGAACCTCTCCAATCCTATCACTGCTGCGTTTATGCCCCTGTACACCTGCTGGATTCTCTTTTGGAAACATAGCGATCCATAGGTTTTAAGATACTTACTAGTCAGGTACATACTTAGGTGTTTAATATGGGGTTTGAGTCCATTTCGTTGAGCAAGGAGTAGCTCTTGTCTATTCCATATTTGGCTTAAGGAACTTTATCTGTGCTCATTTCAATCTCTGGTTTTATGCAGCACCCCAACTCACCTTTCCCCTTAAGCAAGCATAAGTTGGTTTTCTAAATTTGAGACACTGTTCTCTTTTGTAATCCAGTTCCTGTGTAGCCAAGTTTACATTCCGTGTATTAGTGATATCTTATGATGTTTCTTTTTCTGTGTGACTTATTTCAGATAGAATGATCAAACCGGTATCCACTTTATGCTGCTACGGGCCTGATGACATAGATTTCATTGCTGAGTGATATTGCATTGTACGTAAGTACCAAAACTTCTTTATCCATTTTTCACTTTCTGCGATATTGAACTTGTCCCGTAAATGAGGTTCTTGTAAACAGAGCCGTCCCAAACTTTGGGGTGGCTGTGTCTTTTTGATTTTAATTTCCCTAAGCTATAGGACCATAAGTGGAAGTGCCCTAGGCTCTGTTGCTTTGTTTCTTAGATGTTTCAGGAAACACCATACACTTCTCCCAAGTGGCTGTTGGCAATTTACATCCCGCCCATCAGCATAACAAGGCTCCCAGTTCTACATGGCCTGTCCTGCCTTTCTGGATTTTACACTTTTTTCAGATGGCCCTTTTGACCGGGGAGAAGTGAGACTTCATTGTAGTGCAGATTTCCTTTGCAAGCTTGTTTGGTTGGCCAAAAAGGGCGTATGCGTTTTTTCCTGAATATATTCAGGAAAAAACGCATACGCCCTCTTTGGCCAAGTGCATCATTGTCGACGTTCTGCCTCTTTTCCTATGCTTTAAATGCAATTCCAGTCTACCTCCTGAAATCGGTTTCCTGCAATTCGCCCCGCTTTCAAGTCCTCTTGGCAGCCTTACTTCAGTATATTTTTGGACGATAGCTGTCATTTATAACTCTGCAGGTTTGTGAATCACAGTGCCCCTGAGCTCCTTTCTTCAACTCGCTTTCTTGTGAGCTGGCCGCAACACCACAGGATTGCTTCAGGCCCTAATCTGGTTCTGGCACGGCATGCTGAGCCTTTGGTTAATTCCTCTTCCTGGTGGGAAATGAGAGTTAAATTTGCCCGTCCAGACACCTCCAGCTAGTCTCTCATTGGTTCTCGCTATTCCTGTTCATCTTCCGCAGAAATTGCAAACTGGGCCAAACAGGAGGTTAAAGGCACTGACTCTCCAAGTCGGGAGAGTGTTAGTAAAGCGTCTGGAATGTTGCACCCGAGTACCAGGGGAAGAGAACTGAGACATATTGGAACACGTCTCCCGATCACACGGTTGATCATACTCTGGGTTCCACATGAATGCTTTAGCTGAAGGAAGAATCCCTTAAACCTGGAGAGTTGAAACCCGTGGAATGGGTACCATGCAATATGATTTTAAATGGTCTTCATTTGCTCACCAAACCTCTCCAATCCTATCACTGCTGTGTTTATGCCCCTGTACACACGCTTGATTCTCTTTCGGAGACATAGTGATCCATAGGTTTTAAGATACTTACTAGTCAGCTACATTCTTAGGCGTTTAATATGGGGTGTTGAGTCCATTTCGTTGAGCAAGGAGTAGCTCTTGTCTATTACATATTTGGCTTAAGGAACTTTATCTGTGCTCATTTCAATCTCTGGTTTTATGTAGCACCCCAACTCACCTTTCCCCTTAAGCAAGCATAAGTTGGTTTTCTAAATTTAAGACCATGTTCTGTTTTGTAATCCAGTTCCTGTGTAGCCAAGTTTACATTCCGTGTATTAGTGATATCTTATGATGTTTCTTTTTCTGTGTGACTTATTTCAGTTAGAATCATCATACCTGAATCCACTCATTATGCTGCTACGGGCCTGATGACATAGATTTCATTGTTGAGTGATATTGCATTGTACGTAAGTACCAAAACTTCTTTATCCATTTTTCACTTTCTGCGATATTGAACTAGTCCCGTAAACGAGTTTCTTCTAAACAGAGCTGTCCCAAACTTAGGGGTGGCTGTGTCTTTTTGATTTTAATTTCCCTAAGCTATAGGGCCATAAGTGGAAGTGCCCTAGGCTCTGTTGCTTTGTTTTTTAGATGTTTCAGGAAACACCATACACTTCTCCCTAGTGGCTGTTGGCAATATACATCCCGCCCATCAGCAAAACAAGGCTCCCAGTTCTCCATGGCCTGTCCTGCCTTTCTGGATTTTACACTTTTTTCAGATGGCCCTTTTGGCCGGGGGGAAGTGAGACTTCATTTTAGTGCAGATTTCCTTTGCAAGCTTGCTTGGTTGGCCAAAAAGGGCGTATGCGTTTTTTCCTGAATATATTCAGGAAAAAACGCATACGCCCTTTTTGGCCAAGTGCATCATTGTGGACGTTCTGCCTCTTTTCCTATGCTTTAAATGCAATTCCAGTCTACCTCCCGATATCGGTTTCCTGCAATTCTGCCCAACTTTCAAGTCCTCTTGGCAGCCTTACTTCAGTATATTTTTGGACGATAGCTGTCATTTATAACTCTGCAGGTTTGTGAATTACAGTGCCCCTGAGCTCCTTTCTTCAACTCGCTTTCTTGTGAGCTGGCCGCAACACTGCAGGATTGCTTCAGGCCCTAATCTGGTTCCGGCATGGCACGCTGAGCCTTTGGTGAATTCCTCGTCCTGGCGGGAAATGAGAGTTAAACTTGCCCGTCCAGACACCTCCAGCTAGTCTGTCATTGGTCCTCCCTATTCCTGTTCATCTTCCCCAGAAATTGCAAACTGGGCCAAACAGGAGGTTAAAGGCACTGACTCTCCAAGTCGGGAGAGTGTTAGTAAAGCGTCTGGAATGTTGCACCCGAGTACCAGGGGACGAAAACTGAGACATATTTGAACACGTCTTCTGATCACACGGTTGATCATACTCTGGGTTCCACATGCATGTTTCAGCTGAAGGAAGAATCCCTTAAACCTGGAGAGTTGAGACCCGTGGAATGGGTACCATGCAATATGACTTCAAAGGGTCTTCATTTGCTCACCGAACCTCTCCAATCCTATCACTGCTGCGTTTATGCCCCTGTACACCTGCTGGATTCTCTTTTGGAAACATAGCGATCCATAGGTTTTAAGATACTTACTAGTCAGGTACATTCTTAGGTGTTTAATATGGGGTTTGAGTCCATTTCGTTGAGCAAGGAGTAGCTCTTGTCTATTCCATATTTGGCTTAAGGAACTTTATCTGTGCTCATTTCAATCTCTGGTTTTATGCAGCACCCCAACTCACCTTTCCCCTTAAGCAAGCATAAGTTGGTTTTCTAAATTTGAGACACTGTTCTCTTTTGTAATCCAGTTCCTGTGTAGCCAAGTTTACATTCCGTGTATTAGTGATATCTTATGATGTTTCTTTTTCTGTGTGACTTATTTCAGATAGAATGATCAAACCGGTATCCACTTTATGCTGCTACGGGCCTGATGACATAGATTTCATTGCTGAGTGATATTGCATTGTACGTAAGTACCAAAACTTCTTTATCCATTTTTCACTTTCTGCGATATTGAACTTGTCCCGTAAATGAGGTTCTTGTAAACAGAGCCGTCCCAAACTTTGGGGTGGCTGTGTCTTTTTGATTTTAATTTCCCTAAGCTATAGGACCATAAGTGGAAGTGCCCTAGGCTCTGTTGCTTTGTTTCTTAGATGTTTCAGGAAACACCATACACTTCTCCCAAGTGGCTGTTGGCAATTTACATCCCGCCCATCAGCATAACAAGGCTCCCAGTTCTACATGGCCTGTCCTGCCTTTCTGGATTTTACACTTTTTTCAGATGGCCCTTTTGACCGGGGGGAAGTGAGACTTCATTGTAGTGCAGATTTCCTTTGCAAGCTTGCTTGGTTGGCCAAAAAGGGCATATGCGTTTTTTCCTGAATATATTCAGGAAAAAACGCATACGCCCTCTTTGGCCAAGTGCATCATTGTCGACGTTCTGCCTCTTTTCCTATGCTTTAAATGCAATTCCTGTCTACCTCCTGAAATCGGTTTCCTGCAATTCGCCCCGCTTTCAAGTCCTCTTGGCAGCCTTACTTCAGTATATTTTTGGACGATAGCTGTCATTTATAACTCTGCAGGTTTGTGAATCACAGTGCCCCTGAGCTCCTTTCTTCAACTCGCTTTCTTGTGAGCTGGCCGCAACACCGCAGGATTGCTTCAGGCCCTAATCTTGTTCTGGCACGGCATGCTGAGCCTTTGGTTAATTCCTCTTCCTGGTGGGAAATGAGAGTTAAATTTGCCCGTCCAGACACCTCCAGCTAGTCTCTCATTGTTTCTCGCTATTCCTGTTCATCTTCCGCAGAAATTGCAAACTGGGCCAAACAGGAGGTTAAAGGCACTGACTCTCCAAGTCGGGAGAGTGTTAGTAAAGCGTCTGGAATGTTGCACCCGAGTACCAGGGGAAGAGAACTGAGACATATTGGAACACGTCTCCCGATCACATGGTTGATCATACTCTGGGTTCCACATGAATGCTTTAGCTGAAGGAAGAATCCCTTAAACCTGGAGAGTTGAAACCCGTGGAATGGGTACCATGCAATATGATTTTAAATGGTCTTCATTTGCTCACCAAACCTCTCCAATCCTATCACTGCTGTGTTTATGCCCCTGTACACACGCTTGATTCTCTTTCGGAGACATAGTGATCCATAGGTTTTAAGATACTTACTAGTCAGCTACATTCTTAGGCGTTTAATATGGGGTGTTGAGTCCATTTCGTTGAGCAAGGAGTAGCTCTTGTCTATTACATATTTGGCTTCAGGAACTTTATCTGTGCTCATTTCAATCTCTGGTTTTATGCAGCACCCCAACTCACCTTTCCCCTTAAGCAAGCATAAGTTGGTTTTCTAAATTTAAGACCATGTTCTGTTTTGTAATCCAGTTCCTGTGTAGCCAAGTTTACATTCCGTGTATTAGTGATATCTTATGATGTTTCTTTTTCTGTGTGACTTATTGCAGTTAGAATCATCATACCTGAATCCACTCATTATGCTGCTATGGGCCTGATGACATAGATTTCATTGTTGAGTGATATTGCATTGTACGTAAGTACCAAAACTTCTTTATCCATTTTTCACTTTCTGCGATATTGAACTAGTCCCGTAAACGAGTTTCTTCTAAACAGAGCTGTCCCAAACTTAGGGGTGGCTGTGTCTTTTTGATTTTAATTTCCCTAAGCTATAGGGCCATAAGTGGAAGTGCCCTAGGCTCTGTTGCTTTGTTTTTTAGATGTTTCAGGAAACACCATACACTTCTCCCTAGTGGCTGTTGGCAATATACATCCCGCCCATCAGCAAAACAAGGCTCCCAGTTCTCCATGGCCTGTCCTGCCTTTCTGGATTTTACACTTTTTTCAGATGGCCCTTTTGGCCGGTGGGAAGTGAGACTTCATTTTAGTGCAGATTTCCTTTGCAAGCTTGCTTGGTTGGCCAAAAAGTGCGTATGCGTTTTTTCCTGAATATATTCAGGAAAAAACGCATACGCCCTTTTTGGCCAAGTGCATCATTGTGGACGTCCTGCCTCTTTTCCTATGCTTTAAATGCAATTCCAGTCTACCTCCCGATATCGCTTTCCTGCAATTCTGCCCAACTTTCAAGTCCTCTTGGCAGCCTTACTTCAGTATATTTTTGGACGATAGCTGTCATTTATAACTCTGCAGGTTTGTGAATTACAGTGCCCCTGAGCTCCTTTCTTCAACTCGCTTTCTTGTGAGCTGCCCGCAAAACCGCAGGATTGCTTCAGACCCTAATCTGGTTCCGGCATGGCACGCTGAGCCTTTGGTTAATTGCTCTTCTTGGTGGGAAATGAGAGTTAAATTTGCCCTTCCAGACACCTCCAGCTAGTCTCTCATTGTTTCTCGCTATTCCTGTTCATCTTCCGCAGAAATTGCAAACTGGGCCAAACAGGAGGTTAAAGGCACTGACTCTCCAAGTCGGGAGAGTGTTAGTAAAGCGTCTGGAATGATGCACCGGAGAACCAGGGGATGAAAACTGAGACATATTTGAACACGTCTCCTGATCACACGGTTGATCATACTCTGGGTTCCACATGCATGTTTCAGCTGAAGGAAGAATCCCTTAAACCTGGAGAGTTGAGACCCGTGGAATGGGTACCATGCAATATGACTTCAAAGGGTCTTCATTTGCTCACCGAACCTCTCCAATCCTATCACTGCTGCGTTTATGCCCCTGTACACACGCTTGATTCTCTTTCGGAGACATAGCGATCCATGGCTTTTAAGATACTTACTAGTCAGGTACATTCTTAGGCGTTTAATATGGGGTGTTGAGTCCATTTCGTTGAGCAAGGAGTAGCTCTTGTCTATTCCATATTTGGCTTAAGGAACTTTATCTGTGCTCATTTCAATCTCTGGTTTTATGCAGCTCCCCAACTCAGCTTTCCCCTTAAGCAAGCATAAGTTGGTTTTCTAAATTTGAGACCCTGTTCTGTTTTGTAATTCAGTTCCTGTGTAGCCAAGTTTACATTCCGTGTATTAGTGATATCTTATGATGTTTCTTTTTCTGTGTGACTTATTTCAGTTAGAATCATCATACCTGAATCCACTCATTATGCTGCTAAGGGCCTGATGACATCGATTTCATTGTTGAGTGATATTGCATTGTACGTAAGTACCAAAACTTCTTTATCCATTTTTCACTTTCTGCGATATTGAACTAGTCCCGTAAACGAGTTTCTTCTAAACAGAGCTGTCCCAAACTTAGGGGTGGCTGTGTCTTTTTGATTTTAATTTCCCTAAGCTATAGGGCCATAAGTGGAAGTGCCCTAGGCTCTGTTGCTTTGTTTTTTAGATGTTTCAGGAAATACCATACACTTCTCCCTAGTGGCTGTTGGCAATATACATCCCGCCCATCAGCAAAACAAGGCTCCCAGTTCTCCATGGCCTGTCCTGCCTTTCTGGATTTTACACTTTTTTCAGATGGCCCTTTTGGCCGGGGGGAAGTGAGACTTCATTTTAGTGCAGATTTCCTTTGCAAGCTTGCTTGGTTGGCCAAAAAGGGCGTATGCGTTTTTTCCTGAATATATTCAGGAAAAAACGCATACGCCCTTTTTGGCCAAGTGCATCATTGTGGACGTTCTGCCTCTTTTCCTATGCTTTAAATGCAATTCCAGTCTACCTCCTGAAATCGGTTTCCTGCAATTCGCCCCGCTTTCAAGTCCTCTTGGCAGCCTTACTTCAGTATATTTTTGGACGATAGCTGTCATTTATAACTCTGCAGGTTTGTGAATCACAGTGCCCCTGAGCTCCTTTCTTCAACTCGCTTTCTTGTGAGCTGGCCGCAATACCGCAGGATTGCTTCAGGCCCTAATCTTGTTCTGGCACGGCATGCTGAGCCTTTGGTTAATTCCTCTTCCTGGTGGGAAATGAGAGTTAAATTTGCCCGTCCAGACACCTCCAGCTAGTCTCTCATTGTTTCTCGCTATTCCTGTTCATCTTCCGCAGAAATTGCAAACTGGGCCAAACAGGAGGTTAAAGGCACTGACTCTCCAAGTCGGGAGAGTGTTAGTAAAGCGTCTGGAATGATGCACCGGAGAACCAGGGGATGAAAACTGAGACATATTTGAACACGTCTCCTGATCACACGGTTGATCATACTCTGGGTTCCACATGCATGTTTCAGCTGAAGGAAGAATCCCTTAAACCTGGAGAGTTGAGACCCGTGGAATGGGTACCATGCAATATGACTTCAAAGGGTCTTCATTTGCTCACCGAACCTCTCCAATCCTATCACTGCTGCGTTTATGCCCCTGTACACACGCTTGATTCTCTTTCGGAGACATAGCGATCCATGGCTTTTAAGATACTTACTAGTCAGGTACATTCTTAGGCGTTTAATATGGGGTGTTGAGTCCATTTCGTTGAGCAAGGAGTAGCTCTTGTCTATTCCATATTTGGCTTAAGGAACTTTATCTGTGCTCATTTCAATCTCTGGTTTTATGCAGCTCCCCAACTCACCTTTCCCCTTAAGCAAGCATAAGTTGGTTTTCTAAATTTGAGACCCTGTTCTGTTTTGTAATTCAGTTCCTGTGTAGCCAAGTTTACATTCCGTGTATTAGTGATATCTTATGATGTTTCTTTTTCTGTGTGACTTATTTCAGTTAGAATCATCATACCTGAATCCACTCATTATGCTGCTACGGGCCTGATGAAATAGATTTCTTTGCTGAGTGATATTGCATTGTACGTAAGTACCACAACTTCTTTATCCATTTTTCGCTTTCTGCGATATTGAACTTGTACCGTAAACGAGGTTCTTGTAAACAGAGCCGTCCCAAACTTTGGGGTGGCTGTGTCTTTTTGATTTTAATTTCCTTAAGCTATAGGACCATAAGTGGAATTGACCTAGGCTCTGTTGCTTTGTTTTTTAGATGTTCTAGGAAACAGCATACACTTCTCCCAGGTGGCTGTTGGCAATTTACAACCCGCCTATCAGCATAACAAGGCTCCCAGTTCTCCATGGCCTGTCCTGCCTTTCTGGATTTTACACATTTTTCAGATGGCCCTTTTGACCGGGGGGAAGTGAGACTTCATTGTAGTGCAGATTTCCTTTGCAAGCTTGCTTGGTTGGCCAAAAAGGGCGTATGCGTTTTTTCCTGAATATATTCAGGAAAAAACGCATACGCCCTTTTTGGCCAAGTGCATCATTGTGGACGTCCTGCCTCTTTTCCTATGCTTTAAATGCAATTCCACTCTACGTCCCGATATCGGTTTCCTGCAATTCTGCCCAACTTTCAAGTCCTCTTGGCAGCCTTACTTCAGTATATTTTTGGACGATAGCTGTCATTTATAACTCTGCAGGTTTGTGAATTACAGTGCCCCTGAGCTCCTTTCTTCAACTCGCTTTCTTGTGAGCTGGCCGCAACACTGCAGGATTGCTTCAGGCCCTAATCTGGTTCCGGCATGGCACGCTGAGCCTTTGGTGAATTCCTCGTCCTGGCGGGAAATGAGAGTTAAACTTGCCCGTCCAGACACCTCCAGCTAGTCTGTCATTGGTCCTCCCTATTCCTGTTCATCTTCCCCAGAAATTGCAAACTGGGCCAAACAGGAGGTTAAAGGCACTGACTCTCCATGTCGGGAGAGTGTTAGTAAAGCGTCTGGAATGTTGCACCCGAGTACCAGGGGACGAAAACTGAGACATATTTGAACACGTCTCCTGATCACACGGTTGATCATACTCTGGGTTCCACATGCATGTTTCAGCTGAAGGAAGAATCCCTTAAACCTGGAGAGTTGAGACCCGTGGAATGGGTACCATGCAATATGACTTCAAAGGGTCTTCATTTGCTCACCGGACCTCTCCAATCCTATCACTGCTGCGTTTATGCCCCTGTACACATGCTTGATTCTCTTTCAGAGACATAGCAATCCATAGGTTTTAAGATACTTACTAGTCAGCTACATTCTTAGGCGTTTAATATGGGGTGTTGAGTCCATTTCGTTGAGCAAGGAGTAGCTCTTGCGTATTACATATTTGGCTTAAGGAACTTTATCTGTGCTCATTTCAGTCTCTGGTTTTATGCAGCACCCCAACTCACCTTTCCCCTTAAGCAAGCATAAGTTGGTTTTCTAAATTTGAGACCCTGTTCTGTTTTGTAATTCAGTTCCTGTGTAGCCAAGTTTATATTCCGTGTATTAGTGATATCTTATGATGTTTCTTTTTCTGTGTGACTTATTTCAGTTAGAATCATCATACCTGAATCCACTCATTATGCTGCTACGGGCCTGATGAAATAGATTTCTTTGCTGAGTGATATTGCATTGTACGTAAGTACCACAACTTCTTTATCTATTTTTCGCTTTCTGCGATATTGAACTTGTACTGTAAACGAGGTTCTTGTAAACAGAGCCGTCCCAAACTTTGGGGTGGCTGTGTCTTTTTGATTTTAATTTCCCTAAGCTATAGGACCATAAGTGGAATTGACCTAGGCTCAGTTGCCTTGTTTTTTAGATGTTTCAGGAAACACCATACACTTCTCCCCTGTGTCTGTTGGCCATTTACATCCCGCCCATCAGCATAACAAGGCTCCCAGTTCTCCATGGCCTGTCCTGCCTTTCTGGATTTTACACATTTTTCAGATGGCCCTTTTGACCGGGGGGAAGTGAGACTTCATTGTAGTGCAGATTTCCTTTGCAAGCTTGCTTGGTTGGCCAAAAAGGGCGTATGCGTTTTTTCCTGAATATATTCAGGAAAAAACGCATACGCCCTTTTTGGCCAAGTGCATCATTGTGGACGTCCTGCCTCTTTTCCTATGCTTTAAATGCAATTCCACTCTACGTCCCGATATCGGTTTCCTGCAATTCTGCCCAACTTTCAAGTCCTCTTGGCAGCCTTACTTCAGTATATTTTTGGACGATAGCTGTCATTTATAACTCTGCAGGTTTGTGAATTACAGTGCCCCTGAGCTCCTTTCTTCAACTCGCTTTCTTGTGAGCTGGCCGCAACACTGCAGGATTGCTTCAGGCCCTAATCTGGTTCCGGCATGGCACGCTGAGCCTTTGGTGAATTCCTCGTCCTGGCGGGAAATGAGAGTTAAACTTGCCCGTCCAGACACCTCCAGCTAGTCTCTCATTGGTCCTCCCTATTCCTGTTCATCTTCCCCAGAAATTGCAAACTGGGCCAAACAGGAGGTTAAAGGCACTGACTCTCCAAGTCGGGAGAGTGTTAGTAAAGCGTCTGGAATGTTGCACCCGAGTACCAGGGGACGAAAACTGAGACATATTTGAACACGTCTTCTGATCACACGGTTGATCATACTCTGGGTTCCACATGCATGTTTCAGCTGAAGGAAGAATCCCTTAAACCTGGAGAGTTGAGACCCGTGGAATGGGTACCATGCAATATGACTTCAAAGGGTCTTCATTTGCTCACCGGACCTCTCCAATCCTATCACTGCTGCGTTTATGCCCCTGTACACCTGCTGGATTCTCTTTTGGAAACATAGCGATCCATAGGTTTTAAGATACTTACTAGTCAGGTACATTCTTAGGTGTTTAATATGGGGTTTGAGTCCATTTCGTTGAGCAAGGAGTAGCTCTTGTCTATTCCATATTTGGCTTAAGGAACTTTATCTGTGCTCATTTCAATCTCAGGTTTTATGCAGCACCCCAACTCACCTTTCCCCTTAAGCAAGCATAAGTTGGTTTTCTAAATTTGAGACACTGTTCTCTTTTGTAATCCAGTTCCTGTGTAGCCAAGTTTACATTCCGTGTATTAGTGATATCTTATGATGTTTCTTTTTCTGTGTGACTTATTTCAGATAGAATGATCAAACCGGTATCCACTTTATGCTGCTACGGGCCTGATGACATAGATTTCATTGCTGAGTGATATTGCATTGTACGTAAGTACCAAAACTTCTTTATCCATTTTTCACTTTCTGCGATATTGAACTTGTCCCGTAAATGAGGTTCTTGTAAACAGAGCCGTCCCAAACTTTGGGGTGGCTGTGTCTTTTTGATTTTAATTTCCCTAAGCTATAGGACCATAAGTGGAAGTGCCCTAGGCTCTGTTGCTTTGTTTTTTAGATGTTTCAGGAAACACCATACACTTCTCCCGAGTGGCTGTTGGCAATTTACATCCTGCCCATCAGCATAACAAGGCTCCCAGTTCTCCATGGCCTGTCCTGCCTTTCTGGATTTTACACTTTTTTCAGATGGCCCTTTTGACCGGGGGGAAGTGAGACTTCATTGTAGTGCAGATTTCCTTTGCAAGCTTGCTTGGTTGGCCAAAAAGGGCGTATGCGTTTTTTCCTGAATATATTCAGGAAAAAACGCATACACCCTTTTTGGCCAAGTGCATCATTGTCGACGTTCTGCCTCTTTTCCTATGCTTTAAATGCAATTCCAGTCTACCTCCTGAAATCGGTTTCCTGCAATTCGCCCCGCTTTCAAGTCCTCTTGGCAGCCTTACTTCAGTATATTTTTGGACGATAGCTGTCATTTATAACTCTGCAGGTTTGTGAATCACAGTGCCCCTGAGCTCCTTTCTTCAACTCGCTTTCTTGTGAGCTGGCCGCAACACCGCAGGATTGCTTCAGGCCCTAATCTTGTTCTGGCAAGGCATGCTGAGCCTTTGGTTAATTCCTCTTCCTGGTGGGAAATGAGAGTTAAATTTGCCCTTCCAGACACCTCCAGCTAGTCTCTCATTGTTTCTCGCTATTCCTGTTCATCTTCCGCAGAAATTGCAAACTGGGCCAAACAGGAGGTTAAAGGCACTGACTCTCCAAGTCGGGAGAGTGTTAGTAAAGCGTCTGGAATGATGCACCGGAGAACCAGGGGATGAAAACTGAGACATATTTGAACACGTCTCCTGATCACACGGTTGATCATACTCTGGGTTCCACATGCATGTTTCAGCTGAAGGAAGAATCCCTTAAACCTGGAGAGTTGAGACCCGTGGAATGGGTACCATGCAATATGACTTCAAAGGGTCTTCATTTGCTCACCGAACCTCTCCAATCCTATCACTGCTGCGTTTATGCCCCTGTACACACGCTTGATTCTCTTTCGGAGACATAGCGATCCATGGCTTTTAAGATACTTACTAGTCAGGTACATTCTTAGGCGTTTAATATGGGGTGTTGAGTCCATTTCGTTGAGCAAGGAGTAGCTCTTGTCTATTCCATATTTGGCTTAAGGAACTTTATCTGTGCTCATTTCAATCTCTGGTTTTATGCAGCTCCCCAACTCACCTTTCCCCTTAAGCAAGCATAAGTTGATTTTCTAAATTTGAGACCCTGTTCTGTTTTGTAATTCAGTTCCTGTGTAGCCAAGTTTACATTCCGTGTATTAGTGATATCTTATGATGTTTCTTTTTCTGTGTGACTTATTTCAGTTAGAATCATCATACCTGAATCCACTCATTATGCTGCTACGGGCCTGATGACATAGATTTCATTGTTGAGTGATATTGCATTGTACGTAAGTACCAAAACTTCTTTATCCATTTTTCACTTTCTGCGATATTGAACTAGTCCCGTAAACGAGTTTCTTCTAAACAGAGCTGTCCCAAACTTAGGGGTGGCTGTGTCTTTTTGATTTTAATTTCCCTAAGCTATAGGACCATAAGTGGAAGTGCCCTAGGCTCTGTTGCTTTGTTTTTTAGATGTTTCAGGAAACACCATACACTTCTCCCTAGTGGCTGTTGGCAATATACATCCCGCCCATCAGCAAAACAAGGCTCCCAGTTCTCCATGGCCTGTCCTGCCTTTCTGGATTTTACACTTTTTTCAGATGGCCCTTTTGGCCGGGGGGAAGTGAGACTTCATTTTAGTGCAGATTTCCTTTGCAAGCTTGCTTGGTTGGCCAAAAAGTGCGTATGCGTTTTTTCCTGAATATATTCAGGAAAAAACGCATACGCCCTTTTTGGCCAAGTGCATCATTGTGGACGTTCTGCCTCTTTTCCTATGCTTTAAATGCAATTCCAGTCTACCTCCCGATATCGGTTTCCTGCAATTCTGCCCAACTTTCAAGTCCTCTTGGCAGCCTTACTTCAGTATATTTTTGGACGATAGCTGTCATTTAAAACTCTGCAGGTTTGTGAATTACAGTGCCCCTGAGCTCCTTTCTTCAACTCGCTTTCTTGTGAGCTGGCCGCAACACTGCAGGATTGCTTCAGGCCCTAATCTGGTTCCGGCATGGCACGCTGAGCCTTTGGTTAATTCCTCTTCCTGATGGGAAATGAGAGTTAAATTTGCCCGTCCAGACACCTCCAGCTAGTCTCTCATCGGTTCTCCCTATTCCTATTCATCTTCTGCAGAAATTGCAAACTGGACCATACAGGAGGTTAAAGGCACTGACTCTCCAAGTCGGGAGAGTGTTAGTAAAGCGTCTGGAATGTTGCACCCGAGTACCAGGGGACGAGAACTGAGACATATTGGAACACGTGTCCTGATCACATGGTTAATCATACTCTGGGTTTCACATGCATGATTTAGCTGAAGGAAGAATCCCTTAAACCTGGAGAGTTGAGACCCGTGGAATGGGTACCATGCAATATGACTTCAAAGGGTCTTCATTTGCTCACCGAACCTCTGCAATCCTATCACTGCTGCGTTTATGCCCCTGTACACACGCTTCATTCTCTTTCGGAGACATAGCGATCCATAGGTTTTAAGATACTTACTAGTCAGGTACATTCTTAGGCGTTTAATATGCGGTTGTGAGTCCATTTCGTTGAGCAAGGAGTAGCTCTTGTCTATTCCATATTTGGCTTAAGGAAGTTTATCTGTGCTCATTTCAATCTCTGGTTTTATGCAGCACCCCAACTCACGTTTCCCCTTAAGCAAGCAGAAGTTGGTTTTCTAAATTTGAGACCCTGTTCTCTTTTGTAATCCAGTTCCTGTGTAGCCAAGTTTACATTCCGTGTATTAGTGATATCTTATGATGTTTCTTTTTCTGTGTGACTTATTTCAGTTAGAATCATCATACCTGAATCCACTCATTATGCTGCTACAGGCCTGATGACATAGATTTCATTGCTGAGTGATATTGCATTGTACGTAAGTACCACAACTTCTTTATCCATTTTTCACTTTCTGCGATATTGAACTTGTCCCGTAAATGAGGTTCTTGTAAACACAGCCGTCCCAAACTTTGGGGTGGCTGTGTCTTTTTGATTTTAATTTCCCTAAGCTATAGGACCATAAGTGGAAGTGCCCTAGGCTCTGTTGCTTTGTTTCTTAGATGTTTCAGGAAACACCATACACTTCTCCCAAGTGGCTGTTGTCAATTTACATCCCGCCCATCAGCATAACAAGGCTCCCAGTTCTACATGGCCTGTCCTGCCTTTCTGGATTTTACACTTTTTTCAAATGGCTCTTTTGACCGGGGGGAAGTGAGACTTCATTGTAGTGCAGATTTCCTTTGCAAGCTTGCTTGGTTGGCCAAAAAGGGCGTATGCGTTTTTTCCTGAATATATTCAGGAAAAAACGCATACGCCGTTTTTGGCAGTGCATCATTGTGGACGTTCTGCCTCTTTTCCTATGCTTTAAATGCAATTCCAGTCTACCTCCTGAAATCGGTTTCCTGCAATTCTGCCCCGCTTTCAAGTCCTCTTGGCAGCCTTACTTCAGTATATTTTTGGACGATAGCTGTCATTTATAACTCTGCAGGTTTGTGAATTACAGTGCCCCTGAGCTCCTTTCTTCAACTCGCTTTCTTGTGAGCTGGCCGCAACACCGCAGGATTGCTTCAGGCCCTAATCTGGTTCCGGCACGGCACGCTGAGCCTTTGGTTAATTCCTCTTCCTGGTGGGAAATGAGAGTTAAATTTGCCCATCCAGACACCTCCAGCTAGTCTCTCATTGTTTCTCGCTATTCCTGTTCATCTTCCGCAGAAATTGCAAACTGGGCCAAACAGGAGGTTAAAGGCACTGACTCTCCAAGTCGGGAGAGTGTTAGTAAAGCGTCTGGAATGTTGCACCCGAGTACCAGGGGACGAGAACTGAGACATATTGGAACACGTCTCCCGATCACACGGTTGATCATACTCTGGGTTCCACATGCATGATTTAGCTGAAGGAAGAACCCCTTAAACCTGGAGAGTTGAGACCCGTGGAATGGGTACCATGCAATATGACTTCAAAGGGTCTTCATTTGCTCACCGAACTCCTCCAATCCTATCACTGCTGTGTTTATGCCCCTGTACACATGCTTGATTCTCTTTCGGAGACATAGCGATCCATAGGTTTTAAGATACTTACTAGTCAGGTACATTCTTAGGTGTTTAGTATGGGGTGTTTTGTCCATTTCATTGAGCAAGGAGTAGCTCTTGTCTATTACATATTTGGCTTCAGGAACTTTATCTGTGCTCATTTCAATCTCTGGTTTTATGCAGCACCCCAACTCACCTTTCCCCTTAAGCAAGCATAAGTTGGTTTTCTAAATTTGAGACCCTGTTCTGTTTTTTAATCCAGTTCCTGTGTAGCCAAGTTTACATTCCGTGTATTAATGATATCTTATGATGTTTCTTTTTCTTGTGACTTATTTCAGTTAGAATCATCATACTTGAATCCACTCATTATGCTGCTACGGGCCTGATGACATAGATTTCATTGCTGAGTGATATTGCATTGTACGTAAGTACCAAAACTTCTTTATCCATTTTTCACTTTCTGCGATATTGAACTTGTCCCGTAAACGAGGTTCTTGTAAGCAGAGCCGTCCCAAACTTTGGGGTGGCTGTGTCTTTTTGATTTTAATTTCCCTAAGCTATAGGACCATAAGTGGAAGTGCCCTAGGCTCTGTTGCTTTGTTTCTCAAATGTTTCAGGAAACACCATACACTTCTCCCAAGTGGCTGTTGGCAATTTACATCCCGCCCATCAGCATAACAAGGCTCCCAGTTCTCCATGGCCTGTCCTGCCTTTCTGGATTTAAACTTTTTTCAGATGGCCCTTTTGACAGGGGGGAAGGGAGACTTCATTGTAGTGCAGATTTCCTTTGCAAGCTTGCGTCGTTGGCCAAAAAGTGCATATGTGTTTTTTCCTGAATATATTCAGGAAAAAACACATACGCCCTTTTTTCCCAAGTGTATCATTGTCGACGTTCTGCCTCTTTTCCTATGCTTTAAATGCAATTCCAGTCTACCTCCTGAAATCAGTTTCCTGCAATTCTGCCCCGCTTTGAAATCCTCTTGGCAGCCATTCTTCAGTATATTTTTGGACGATAGCTGTCATTTATAACTCTGCAGGTTTGTGAATTACAGTGCCCCTGAGCTCCTTTCTTCAACTCACTTGCTTGTAAGCTGGCCGCTACACCGCAGGATTGCTTCAGGCCCTAATCCTGTTCTGGCACGGCACGCTGAGCCTTTGCTTAATTCCTCTTCCTGGTGGGAAATGAGAGTTAAATTTGCCCGTCCAGACACCTCCAGCTAGTCTCTCATTGGTTCTCCCTATTCCTGTTCATCTTCCGCAGAAATTGCAAACTGGGCCAAACAGGAGGTTAAAGGCACTGACTCTCCAAGTCGGGAGAGTGTTAGTAAAGCATCTGGAATGTTGCACCCGAGTACCAGGGGACGAGAACTGAGACATATTGGAACACGTCTCCCGATCACACGGTTGATCATACTGTGGGTTCCACTTGCATGTTTTAGCTGAAGGAAGAATCCCTTAAAACTGGAGAGTTGAGACCCGTGGAATGGGTACCATGCAATATGACTTCATAGGGTCTTCATTTGCTCACCGAACCTCTCCAATCCTATCACTGCTGCATTTATGCCCCAGTACTCACGCTTGATTTTCTTTCAGTGACATAGCAATCCTTAGGTTTTAAGATACTTACTAGTCAAGTACATTCTTAGGCGTTTAATATGGGGTGTTGAGTCCATTTCGTTTAGCAAGGAGTAGCTCTTGTCTATTCCATATTTAGCTTAAGGAACTTTATCTGTGCTCATTTCAATCTCTGGTTTTATGCAGCACCCCAACTCACCTTTCCCCTTAAGCAAGCATAAGTTGGTTTTCTAAATTTGAGACCCTGTTCTGTTTTGTAATCCAGTTCCTGTGTAGCCAAGTTTACATTCCATGTATTAGTGATATCTTATGATGTTTCTTTTTCTGTGTGACTTATTTCAGTTAGAATCATCATACCTGAATCCACTCATTATGCTGCTAAGGGCCTGATGACATCGATTTCATTGTTGAGTGATATTGCATTGTACGTAAGTACCAAAACTTCTTTATCCATTTTTCACTTTCTGCGATATTGAACTAGTCCCGTAAACGAGTTTCTTCTAAACAGAGCTGTCCCAAACTTAGGGTTGGCCGTGTCTTTTTGATTTTAATTTCCCTAAAGTATAGGACCATAAGTGGAAGTGCCCTAGGCTTTGTTGCTTTGTTTTTTAGATGTTTCAGGAAACACCATACACTTCTCCCGAGTGGCTGTTGGCAATTTACATCCCGCCCATCAGCATAACAAGGCTCCCAGTTCTCCATGGCCTGTCCTGCCTTTCTGGATTTTACACTTTTTTCAGATGGCCCTTTTGACGGGGGGAAGTGAGACTTCATTGTAGTGCAGATTTCCTTTGCAAGCTTGCTTGGTTGGCCAAAAAGGGCGTATGCGTTTTTTCCTGAATATATTCAGGAAAAAACACATACGCCCTTTTTGGCCAAGTGCATCATTGTGGACGTTCTGCCTCTTTTCTTATGCTTTAAATGCAATTCCAGTGTACCTCCTGAAATCAGTTTCCTGCAATTCTGCCCAGCTTTTAGGTCCTCTTGGCAGCCTTACTTCAGTATATTTTTGGATGATAGCTGTCATTTATCACTCTGCAGGTTTGTGAATTACAGTGCCCCTGAGCTCCTTTCTTCAACTCGCTTTCTTGTGAGCTGGCTGCAACACCGCAGGATTGCTTCAGGCCCTAATCTGGTTCTGGCACGGCACGCTGAGCCTTTGGTTAATTCCTCTTCCTGCTGGGAAATGAGAGTTAATTTTGCCCGTCCAAACACCTCCAGCTAGTCTCTCATTGGTTCTGCCTATTCCTGTTCATCTTCCACGGAATTTGCAAACTGGGCCAAACAGGAGGTTAAAGGCACTGATTCTCCAAGTCGGGAGAGTGTTAGTAAAGCATCTGGAATGTTCCACCCAAGTACCAGGGGAGGAAAAGTGAGACATATTTGAACACGTCTCCCGATCACACGGTTGATCATACTCTGGGTTCTACATGCATGTTTTAGCTGAAGGAAGAATCCCTTAAACCTGGACAGTTGAGACCCGTGGAATGGGTACCATGCAATATGACTTCAAAGGGTCTTCATTTGCTCACCGAACTTCTCCAATACTATCACTGCTGCGTTTATGCCTCTGTACACACGCTTGATTCTCTATCGGAGACATAGCAATCCATAGGTTTTAAGATGCTTACTAGTCAGGTACATTCTTAGGCGTTTAATATGGGGTGTTGAGCCCATTTCATTGAGCAAGGAGTGGCTCTTGTCTATTCCATATTTGGCTTAAAGAACTTTATCTGTGCTCATTTCAATCTCTGGTTTTATGCAGCACCCCAACTCACCTTTCCCCTTAAGCAAGCATAAGTTGGTTTTCTAAATTTGAGACCCTGTTCTGTTTTGTAATCCAGTTCCTGTGTAGCCAAGTTTACATTCCCTGTATTAGTGATATCTTATGATGTTTCTTTTTCTGTGTGACTTATTTCAGTTAGAATCATCATAGCTGAATCCACTCATTATGCTGCTATGGGCCTGATGACATAGATTTCATTGCTGAGTGATATTGCATTGTACGTAAGTACCACAACTTCTTTATCCATTTTTCGCTTTCTGCGATATTGAACTTGTACCGTAAACGAGGTTCTTGTAAACAGAGCCGTCCCAAACTTTGGGGTGGCTGTGTCTTTTTATTTTAATTTCCCTAAGCTATAGGACCATAAGTGGAAGTGCCCTAGGCTCTGTTGCTTTGTTTTTTAGATGTTTTAGGAAACACCATACACTTCTCCCGAGTGGCTGTTGGCAATTTACATCCCGCCCATCAGCATAACAAGGCTCCCAGTTCTCCATGGCCTGTCCTGCCTTTCTGGATTTTACTCTTTTTTCAGATGGCCCTTTTGACCGGGGGGAAGTGAGACTTCATTGTAGTGCAGATTTCCTTTTCAAGCTTGCTTGGTTGGCCAAAAAGGGCGTATGCGTTTCTTCCTGAATATATTCAGGAAAAAACGCATACGCCCTTTTTGGCCAAGTGCATCATTGTCGACGTTCTGCCTCTTTTCTTATGCTTTAAATGCAATTCCAGTGTACCTCCTGAAATCGGTTTCCTGCAATTCTGCCCCACTTTCAAGTCCTCTTGGCAGCCTTACTTCAGTATATTTTTGGACGATAGCTATCATTTATATCTCTGCAGGTTTGTGAATTGCAGTGCCCCTGAGCTCCATTCTTCAACTCGCTTTCTTGTGAGCTGGCTGCAACACGCAGGATTGCTTCAGGCCCTAATCTGGTTCCGGCACGGCATGCTGAGCCTTTGGTTAATTCCTCTTCCTGGTGGGAAATGAGAGTTAAATTTGCCCGTCCAGACACCTCCAGCTAGTCTCTCATTGGTTCTCGCTATTCCTGTTCAT